>NW_017162884.1:5023-6966 GCF_001652005.2 Ceratina calcarata | reverse complement strand
TGACTATTTAGCCTGTGTGTACCGGTGATGGTGAATACACGTTCCACTAAGCGTGATAGTGACGAAGATTCTTCACCCCCTCAAGCAGCGGAAGACACTGCACTCATGGATACCCCGGTGAGTTCCCCGACGCAGGGAGATCCTGCGTCACCTCTTGTTGCTGCAAGATCCGGCAAGTCAATAATGCACCCGAAGATTCAGCCGTTTTCCAAGACTGATCCGGCGTTATGGTTTGTGCAATTGGAAATGGTTTTCGACATAGCAGGCATTATGGATGATGTCAGCCGTTTCAAATACTTAACCACCAATTTGGGGGATGCAGTCCTTGCGGATGTTCGTGACATAGTAATGTCACCTCCGGTTGACGGAAAATACGAAGCTGTGAAGTGCCGTTTACTGAAGATTTATGCTCCGACGCAGGACACTAAAATCCAGCAATTGATGCGGAATGAGAAGCTGGGAGACGATAAGCCGTCTGTGTTCCTCCGCAGGTTAAAGTTCCTGGCCGATGGTCAGTGTCAGGAATCAATGTTGCGCGCATTCTTTTTGGATCAATTATCGCACAGTGCGCGCTCGATCCTCGCGGTAGCTACCGGCCTGTCGTTGGATCAGCTCGCCGAGCAGGCTGATCTCGTTTACGAACAGTTAAGGTATATTCCTGCTGCGACAGTGTCGGGGGTTGCAAGTGTTTCAGGTGAACAATCAGTGTTTGTCCCTGTATCGCAACCGGTCGTTGCGCCTGTTTCTAGTCAGGACCCTACGCTTGCCGATCTCGCTGCGCGGATCGCGACGTTGTCGTCGAAAATGGAACAGCTTATGACTGAAAAGCGACGTCCTAGACGTAATCGTTCGCGCGGTAGACAGTTTCAGCGCGGGAATTCGCGAAATCGCAGCGGTAGTCATAGTCAATCGCGCAACGGATTGTGCCGTTTGCACGCGAAATTCGGTGCGGCCGCGTATCGTTGTTATCCTCCGTGTTCCTGGGGCAAGTCGGAAAACTCCGCTCCCCAGTAATCACGGCGGCGGATTTCGGGGAAGCGTTTAAACGTCGCCTAATAGTGACGGATAGAAGTTCCGGTCTCAAGTGCTTGATAGACTCCGGTGCCGATGTCTCGGTGATCCCTGCTGGTCCTTCGGACCATGGTAAACGGCAGGAGACTCCTCTTTATGCTGCCAACGGTACAAAAATTGCTACCTTCGGCACGAAACTTTTAACGATGGATTTCGGTTCGTCGCGAGTGTTCCCGTGGGAATTTGTGGTTGCTGACGTGACTAGAGCTATTCTAGGAACGGATTTTCTAGATCATTTCCAGCTCTTAATAGACATTCACAATAAACAATTAATTGACACGGTGTCTTCGTCGTGCGTTCGCGGCGTTATCAGTTCGGTTGAGACACTCTCCGTTAGTCGAGTGCTGAATGGCAACCGTTTTCAAAGTCTCCTGAAGGAGTTCCCGGAGTTACAGCGCTCATCGTGGGTGCCTTCCAAGGTCGTCCATAATGTCACCCACTGCATCGAGACGACTGGTCCGCCTCTCACCGCTCGGGCTCGTAGGCTCGACCCGGAGAAGTTCAAGGCTGCGAAGCAAGAATTCGACGTAATGTTAAAAAACGGTATATGTCGACCGTCATGCAGCCCGTGGGCCAGCCCGCTTCATCTTGTGAAGAAGAAGGATGGATCCTGGCGTCCGTGTGGAGATTACCGGCGCCTGAATAACGTGACGATACCGGACAGGTATCCGATTCCGTTTTTACATGATTGTATGACCTTCCTGCATGGTTCGAAGATTTTCTCGACCATTGACCTGAAACGCGCGTATCAGCAGATACCAGTGCGCGAGCAGGATATTCCGAAGACAGCGATAATTACGCCGTTTGGGCTCTTCGAGTTCCCTTACATGACCTTCGGGTTACGGAATGCTGCTCAATCGTTTCAGAGGTTC
>NW_017162884.1:0-3053 GCF_001652005.2 Ceratina calcarata | reverse complement strand
AATGTGATCCGAACGCGATCCGGACTGTGCTTAGACTCGGTTACATTCGTGATCCGAACTTTTCTTTGAACCCCGGCGCAGCAGTGACTATTTAGCCTGTGTGTACCGGTGATGGTGAATACACGTTCCACTAAGCGTGATAGTGACGAAGATTCTTCACCCCCTCAAGCAGCGGAAGACACTGCACTCATGGATACCCCGGTGAGTTCCCCGACGCAGGGAGATCCTGCGTCACCTCTTGTTGCTGCAAGATCCGGCAAGTCAATAATGCACCCGAAGATTCAGCCGTTTTCCAAGACTGATCCGGCGTTATGGTTTGTGCAATTGGAAATGGTTTTCGACATAGCAGGCATTATGGATGATGTCAGCCGTTTCAAATACTTAACCACCAATTTGGGGGATGCAGTCCTTGCGGATGTTCGTGACATAGTAATGTCACCTCCGGTTGACGGAAAATACGAAGCTGTGAAGTGCCGTTTACTGAAGATTTATGCTCCGACGCAGGACACTAAAATCCAGCAATTGATGCGGAATGAGAAGCTGGGAGACGATAAGCCGTCTGTGTTCCTCCGCAGGTTAAAGTTCCTGGCCGATGGTCAGTGTCAGGAATCAATGTTGCGCGCATTCTTTTTGGATCAATTATCGCACAGTGCGCGCTCGATCCTCGCGGTAGCTACCGGCCTGTCGTTGGATCAGCTCGCCGAGCAGGCTGATCTCGTTTACGAACAGTTAAGGTATATTCCTGCTGCGACAGTGTCGGGGGTTGCAAGTGTTTCAGGTGAACAATCAGTGTTTGTCCCTGTATCGCAACCGGTCGTTGCGCCTGTTTCTAGTCAGGACCCTACGCTTGCCGATCTCGCTGCGCGGATCGCGACGTTGTCGTCGAAAATGGAACAGCTTATGACTGAAAAGCGACGTCCTAGACGTAATCGTTCGCGCGGTAGACAGTTTCAGCGCGGGAATTCGCGAAATCGCAGCGGTAGTCATAGTCAATCGCGCAACGGATTGTGCCGTTTGCACGCGAAATTCGGTGCGGCCGCGTATCGTTGTTATCCTCCGTGTTCCTGGGGCAAGTCGGAAAACTCCGCTCCCCAGTAATCACGGCGGCGGATTTCGGGGAAGCGTTTAAACGTCGCCTAATAGTGACGGATAGAAGTTCCGGTCTCAAGTGCTTGATAGACTCCGGTGCCGATGTCTCGGTGATCCCTGCTGGTCCTTCGGACCATGGTAAACGGCAGGAGACTCCTCTTTATGCTGCCAACGGTACAAAAATTGCTACCTTCGGCACGAAACTTTTAACGATGGATTTCGGTTCGTCGCGAGTGTTCCCGTGGGAATTTGTGGTTGCTGACGTGACTAGAGCTATTCTAGGAACGGATTTTCTAGATCATTTCCAGCTCTTAATAGACATTCACAATAAACAATTAATTGACACGGTGTCTTCGTCGTGCGTTCGCGGCGTTATCAGTTCGGTTGAGACACTCTCCGTTAGTCGAGTGCTGAATGGCAACCGTTTTCAAAGTCTCCTGAAGGAGTTCCCGGAGTTACAGCGCTCATCGTGGGTGCCTTCCAAGGTCGTCCATAATGTCACCCACTGCATCGAGACGACTGGTCCGCCTCTCACCGCTCGGGCTCGTAGGCTCGACCCGGAGAAGTTCAAGGCTGCGAAGCAAGAATTCGACGTAATGTTAAAAAACGGTATATGTCGACCGTCATGCAGCCCGTGGGCCAGCCCGCTTCATCTTGTGAAGAAGAAGGATGGATCCTGGCGTCCGTGTGGAGATTACCGGCGCCTGAATAACGTGACGATACCGGACAGGTATCCGATTCCGTTTTTACATGATTGTATGACCTTCCTGCATGGTTCGAAGATTTTCTCGACCATTGACCTGAAACGCGCGTATCAGCAGATACCAGTGCGCGAGCAGGATATTCCGAAGACAGCGATAATTACGCCGTTTGGGCTCTTCGAGTTCCCTTACATGACCTTCGGGTTACGGAATGCTGCTCAATCGTTTCAGAGGTTCATGAACCAGGTTGTCGCCGGCCTGGATTATTGTTCTGTATATATAGATGATATTCTCGTCGCGTCGTCGTCGGCGGACGAGCACGTAGAACATCTTAAGACTCTTTTTAGTAGGTTGCAGCGATACGGGTTATTGATCAACCCTGACAAATGCGTGTTTGGACGCCCAGAGGTAGATTACCTGGGACACCGCATCAGCGCTCATGGAATCGCGCCGCTGCCCGTTAAAGTAAAGGCTATTGTGGATTTTCCACGTCCCAGCAACGTCAAGTCGCTGAGGAGGTTCCTCGGCATGGTCAACTTTTACAATCGGTTCCTGAAGGACGTCGCCATTATCCAGGGCCCTTTGCAGGCCGCTGTGGCTGGTGCCAGGACTAGAAATGCAGATCCAGTGGACTGGACAGAGGAACGTGTAACAGCGTTCCAGGAAGTCAAGGGAGTGCTGGCACAGGCGACCCTACTCGCCTTTCCCGCGGAAGGAGCTGAGCTAGCCGTGCAAACAGATGCTTCGAACGTCGCTGTAGGTGCAGTACTGCAGCAGAAGATAGGCGAGGTTTGGCAACCCCTATCTTTCTTCTCGAAGAAGTTATCACCGGCGGAGCAAAAATACAGCACGTATGACCGGGAGTTGCTGGCAGTACACAAGGCCATCAAACGCTTTCGGGATGTTCTCGAAGGTAGGAAATTTTATGTGTTGACGGACCATAAGCCTCTTGTCTTTGCTTTCAAGAAGAAGCTGGAGCAGTCGACTTCGAGACAGGTGAACCAATTAGCTTTTATCTCTGAGTTCACCACTGACATCAGGCATGTCGCGGGTTCGGAGAATTCCGTGGCAGATGCTCTGTCCAGGATTGACGCGGTGGCAATGCCGGTCTCGCTAGATACGCAAGAGATTGCGGAAGAGCAAGCGAAAGACCCCGAGCTTCAGGAGCTCCTACGTTCACCGTTGCCAGGATTACGTCTAACGACGTATACCCTTACCGGAACGGATAGCATAATTTACTGCGCACCATCGGATAAAGGCATC
>NW_017162883.1:0-226 GCF_001652005.2 Ceratina calcarata | reverse complement strand
TTTTAATATTATTTTTATATTAGCTGTTCCTTTTCAGTTGAACACGCTATTCAATATTGTTTTCGTTAAGATGAACTCCTCATCCATGAGTTTTTCCACGATGTCGAAATGATCAACGTTTTCACGAAGTAAAATGTATTGTATGTTATCCACCACTGTAAGAAGTTTCTGAAATGAAAAGTAACGGCTTATATATTTTTATTTAGCGTAGAAAAAAAGTTCAGAA
>NW_017162882.1:0-226 GCF_001652005.2 Ceratina calcarata | reverse complement strand
CTGTCAAGAAACATGTATGTAGTATTTATAATTATTCGTAAAGAACTTCCAAGGATTGGAATTAAAATTTAGGAGACGTCTGATCAAATCTTTTGCAACTTGTCAATGTCTCTATGTTTCAACAAACTTTTGCACGCTTTCCAATTTAAAACAGTACCATTTGAAATGATATTGCTAATACAGAGATAGATCGGAAAATGTCATTAGAACTGCGCAAGAACAGCCG
>NW_017162881.1:0-226 GCF_001652005.2 Ceratina calcarata | reverse complement strand
GAATTTCCGGACGATAGGAAGACGGCGGACAACATAAAGCGAGAGTTAGTTACAAAATTTGCAGAATTGGGAATTTCGCCAACGATAATGAAGAAAATCATATTTACGACGGATCAAGGAACTAACATAGTTAAAGCGCTGGAGGATAATGGAAATGAGCGAATCAATTGTGCAGCGCATCTTATCAATTGCGCGTTGAAACATGGATTCAAAGAGGACGAGGCGG
>NW_017162880.1:0-226 GCF_001652005.2 Ceratina calcarata | reverse complement strand
GTATATGTTAACTTTATTTTGTCACTGGCTTTATCGTTTTTCGCTGTAATGCACACGTCACCCTTGGCCACGATGTTCGTTGTCGCGTCATTTGCTAGTTTCAACTTGCTTTTGACCTGTTTAAATGCACCTGTTCGTAAATGCACTCGAATCGTTGCAAAGGTGCGAGGTACATCTGCTGTCGATACACCATAACTCAGCCGGTTTTGAATCCCCTTTGTCTGTA
>NW_017162878.1:0-226 GCF_001652005.2 Ceratina calcarata | reverse complement strand
TTATCCAGCCATTGCGTCTTCAACCAACTGAGGGTGCTGGCCGAGAACCAGGAAGGGCCTTTGCCGAGCTAAACCGCCAGAGCTTCGTGAAAAGCACCGGTAGAAATCCCGACCAAGTACAGCCACAGCAGCAACTCTTCAACAGCTTTAGCCCCACTTCAGGTGGGAGGGGTAGCAAGGCGCTGTGAAACGTATGCCGTTACCACCGTGATCCCGGACCTCAGGC
>NW_017162877.1:0-226 GCF_001652005.2 Ceratina calcarata | reverse complement strand
TTGAAATACACCTTCTTCAAGGGTTTTCAAGACGCATTCATTCTTGTTTTATAGATATGTGAGATATAAGTCGACTTATAAGCATTTAAGCACAATGTACCTTGAGAGGGCGCTTATATCCTCAAATATCCCACAGAATTCGGCTGCCAACAAGTTTATCTGGAAGTGGCTGTTGAAATACACCTTCTTCAAGGGTTCTCAAAAGGCATTCATTCTGGTTTTATAC
>NW_017162876.1:0-226 GCF_001652005.2 Ceratina calcarata | reverse complement strand
TATATTGATCATGCAATTACTAAATATTTATTTATACATTCATTCATTGAAAAATATTTATATTTTTCAATAAAACGATTGTCCTCAATCACGTTCTCATTAATATGAAATAAATCGCGAGTACAAGAAGCCCTGACCTGAGCTGACACAAATGAAATATCACAAAATACAAAAATATAAAATTGTCACTACTCCCGAGCGTTTATAATAATAATATTATAAACGC
>NW_017162875.1:0-226 GCF_001652005.2 Ceratina calcarata | reverse complement strand
GAGCAAAGGAGAAGAAGATTACAAAGAGACAGCAAACAATGGACGTGTCACTCACCTGAAACAAAAGAAACATTCATATTCTGTTAGTCAATCATTATAATAAAAATTTGATAAGAGCAGTTGTCCAAATAAATTCGATCAAAAAGGCACTATAGCTTATTTTATTTAGGTTAAGTCTTAAGTGCCCATTTCTATAGTATGTATCTTACTATATATAAATATACAG
>NW_017162874.1:0-226 GCF_001652005.2 Ceratina calcarata | reverse complement strand
TTTCTGAGAATTGTCATTCATTTTCGCTATTATTGGTTTTAACTGATCTGTAAGTAAGATAAGTATTTACCTTTTAAAGTTGGTTACCCAATCCGGTGAATGATCTTCATAGCTGGTTCCTTGCGTGTTGATGACCTCGTGCACGTTCTGATCCATATTAGACGCATATTACCAAGGTTGATACTGTTGCGTTTGAGGATCATTGACAGGTTGCTCGGAACCTATA
>NW_017162873.1:0-3066 GCF_001652005.2 Ceratina calcarata | reverse complement strand
AATGAATACAATCCAAATTTTTGTCTAAATACCTTACAAATTGAAGAGTAAAATATTAAAACATTATTTTTGGTGTTAATGATAAATAAATAAGGATCAATTATTTTACCTTTAACATTTCTCGTGAATGTGGGTACGTTAAGGAGGTGAATTCATTGCTAGCACCATCGTTTTTATAATTGCCGGTGAAAATGGGTTCTTGAACATTTTTCTGCTTTATTTTGTTCTCCTTATCAGATTCGCTATGATTACTACCTTGTATAGATGTAGCTTGTGTATCTATAAATATGAATACACTTTAAAAATTGCAAATACGTGATTAGAATTAAGATTTCAATTAAATCTTACTTGGTTCAGTAGTTTTTATGTTGCACTCTTCACTCAATGCAGGAAGCTGTTCAATATCTTCTAAATAATCGATTATATCTTCGGAGTATGAAATATTATCTATAAAATGCAAATAATTATATATTAATTGCATTGTAGACGATTGCATACGATTAAAAATGTATTACCTGTATTAGATGTGCTTATTGCATCCCAATCAATGTGATTATTTCTGTTTTCCTTACTTACAGGAATTTCAAAATTGCCACCATAATTATTTTTAATTTCAAATTGATCTTCTTTCTTTGATTTAAAGTATGCACTTTCATAAATGTTCATTTTTTCACTTTTCTCCGTAATATCGAAGTTTGTATTTGTCTTCAAATTGGATGTTGTACTTTGATTACTTTCTGGGGTGATATCGAAATCTACATTTGTCTTCATATTGGATATTGTAATTCGATTACTTTTTGGCGTAATATTGGAGCTTGTGTTTGCATTCAAATAGGATATCGAAGATTGAAGGCCAATGGTTTTAGATTCTGCTTCCTTTTTCCATGTTTCTATTATTTGTTTGGAAATTTGAGAATCCACAGTAGCTTTAATCGGCCTTTTTAATTGAAATGCACTTTTTTTCTGAACTGGGGGAGAATTTAAACTAAGCGCACCAGCATTACTTTTTTGTTCCTTCGTCTCAATGTTTTTATCATTCATCTTATTGATCGGTGATGAATCTGTTTGTACTTTCATATAACTAGATTCCAATTCAGAAATATTGGCATTTGATATAGTAAAACTATCATTATCAGAAATACTTATTATTGACTGCTGTTTTACAATTTCTGATTCCTTATTTAATGGCGAATAATTTATACGCTCATCGATTTCAGACAATTTACTGTTAATAGAGTTATCCTTACAATTATTGGTCACTTCATGTCTGACTTCAGGTCTGTTGATAAACGTATCAGTGATATCGGTAATATCTGATAATCTATCGTTAACAGAATTTTGTTCCTCTTCAGATTTCAGACGTGTTAATTTTGTTTCAACCAAACGAGTCTTCGCTTTAGCATGCTGGTACAAAAGCCTTAAATCCAAAAACGTTTTCTCATTAAATTGTGGAAATTTCTCCAAAACTGGTATAGGTATTTGGATGATAGCGTTGCAAAATTTTTCTAGTATTTCCATCTGAAAATCCTTTAGTTCTTTACATCTGTCCTCTAATTTGTGTTTTGTGACCTGAAAATAATTTAATTACCTCAATAATTTTAAACATACTGGGTAATAATAGTTATATTGATATTTACAGGTATTGGAGACATCACTGGTCTTTCCTTCGCAGATTGTATCCACGGGTCCAATTCTTTTCCTAAACCTAATGGTTTTAAATTTAATTTCAAATCTGGCCCTATCCATCGCTTTGTAGGAGTCCCTTTTGGGCTACGTTTAAAATCCAGAGTACTATCCGAATCTGATATCACAATATTTCCATTTCTTTCTTTCGTATACTTTACCGGCGTCCTTGGACTTTTAATTGTACTCTCTGTTTTTCTTTTCGCTTTCGTTTCTGTTCTACAAGTACTGTCGCTTTCAGATGACGTTTCCAAAATAACATTACTACGTAATTCATCTTCTTGAACTTGTGAAATAGTTTGGCTTATGCTCGATTCATTGCTACTAATACTTCTTTTCTTCCTATTCAAACTTAAACTCGGTTTTATTACTGCATCATCTTCACTGTCAGACAACTGACGCAATTTCAGTTTTGAACCTAGTTTTTGTTTATATGTTCTATTCCTAATCAATTTTTCAATCTTAAAATCATCCTCACTATCTTCCTTTGAGGTATTGCTATTGTTCATTTTTGCTTCAGTTTTTATTGAATTATCAATATGCCATGAATCATCAGAGCTACCCTAAAATTCAGAATTGTATTATTATAAAATGATATATTTTTCATATAATAAGAAGGATCTTACAATACTTATTATTGATGTTTTAACTTCATCTCTCAATTCTTCTGCACTAGGAGAATCATGCTTCTTTTGTATTATTGAATGCAAATTTGTACTTGACGCTTTAGGAGTACTGTAAAACAAGAAATTAAATTACATTTTATATTCTATAAAGCATTTGTGAAAGTACCAATTGTAAGTGTCCAAATAATAATGATTTGTAAAGGAAGCAATTAATTTATGAATGAACTATTTAATGATTTGTTACTTATTGTAGAATTATGTTTATATTTCTCATACCTTGCTTGTACAGCATTTTTCTGTTTAATACGCTCCAAAAATCCAGTAAACGTAGGTTGTACATCATGTTGACTAATTGGTTTTCTTGACATTATCTTGATTATTAAATGCAGTGCAATTTCGTAAACACAATTTTGGACAAACTGTTCATGTTTCTGAACTATGTTTAAGTCCTCAATGATTCAACATCCTCTCATTTTCTCACACAAACTTACGTTGATCACATTTAAAAACATAAGCAATAATTAAAAAGAGTACATTAATTTCGTTTTTAACATTCAGCTCGTGTGAAACAATACAACTTTTCATTTATAAACCTATCGTTCCCTATCGTATTTCTCGACCCACTTCGCCTACTTTGGCTGCTTTCAAGATTTGAACCATTTGAACACAAACAAGGCCAAAGGCTTAAGGGTTAGGAACTAGCAGAGAGGAAATGAGAGTGCTCACGGCCGGATTTTGCGTGTTCCCCATACTAGTG
>NW_017162872.1:9711-10361 GCF_001652005.2 Ceratina calcarata | reverse complement strand
TTATTTTCATTAGTGCACACCATATTTTGTATTTGAAGTAAGAATAAATGTAATTGGCATTTAATATATTAATTACTATCATTTTTTAATTGAAATTAATTTCTGACTTGTTGTTATAACCACAAAATAGCGTAGTTCGTTGCATACATTGTAGAAATAAAATCTTCAATGTTCAGTTCATGGTAAATCTTAAACATTGTTGTTAAAATTGGTAATATAAAAGTGGAAAAGTAAGTTTCTCATGCAGTTATTGGATAATAGTTCGTACGTATTGGAATTTTCCTTCCTGGAAAGTTTGACGGTCTCATTAATCGCCAGGAATTCGATGATACGGGAATCCATCTTGATTTTCTTATATTCTTTTTCTTCTCAAATGTTTTGTGAATAAATTCAGTTCTTTTTTCAAATCAAATTGAGAAATCAGTACTTTCCCATATTATAGGTGGTAAGAGACGAGTAATGCCGTGGACATTTAAGGAGGTTCAGGGGTTTTATAAAAACGTAGAGATCAGCATGAAGAATATGTTTCCTTATTGCATAACAAAACCAAAATAATTTTTTCGAGTTTTTCGTCCATATTATATTTGTGGAAAACGCTTTTGAAATTTGTTCATTTTACACGGTTTCTTATGGGATACAAATATTCTGAC
>NW_017162872.1:6090-9287 GCF_001652005.2 Ceratina calcarata | reverse complement strand
CATTAACCGAGGGTAGGGTAAAGTAGCCCTGTTGCAACGTCGTTTAATTTATGACGCCTTCAAGTATATCCGCAGGCACTTTTCCTACTCGTAGCTCACCTCTGGCCCCGCAATGATTTTGTTCAACAAGGATTTTCGACATTTAGGAATTGTCAAGTCCTGCTTGAATTCATTAACAGAAAAATGCCACCTTTCTATGTACATGTGAATATTAGTTATAGATCCCAAATTCCACTAAGTAGCCATTACAAATTTAAAAAAAATTCATTTTTACGGATATGTGGATTGCCGCGAAAACTTAGTATTTGATACAGAGCGTTCGTTACACTATAACGATTATAAAAAGAAGCGTAGTAGAGAAAAGCCTTCCACTAATCGATGTCCGAAGAATTATTAAAATAATACCAGCTTGTACCACGTTTATGTAAAATATACATATTTATATTCCCATTGAAAATTAGGGTGTATACATATTTAAATAAGCAAACAAATTTTAAGAATATAACATTGAATAGTAGAAACTATTTATATTTTGCGAATAAAATATTATTAATATTTACCGGAAAGTGGGGACGACGCGAGCATGGTGGGGACTGGTACTTGATGGGGATATGCTAGGCACGCATTCGCTAAGGCACATGATGAGAATAGTAGTGGGGATCGAAATACGGGCGAAAAGAGGGAAAGGAAGCCGTGCGGGACAAATTCTGAGGTCCCTGTTCTCATCTTATCATGCTGTCCTCCACTACTTTTTTTCTCCCCCAGATACGTTACCCATGGCCATTGGGGACATGTCTAATAATGCCATAGGTAAGTGGATAGAGCACAGTAGTGGGGAGAGCATGGGAAGAGGAGAAGTTCTGCATTCTTTCAGAGCAGGGATGGGATAATTTTTCCCGCACGGCTCGCTTCCCCTCTTTTTCGCCCGTATTTCGATCCCCACTACTATTCTCCTCATGCGCCTTCGTTGGCCATGCCTAGCATATCCCCGTCAAGTACCAGTCCCCACCATGTTCGCGTCGTCCCCACTTTCCGGCCGAAGAAAAAATTATCGCATCCTTGCTGCATAAGGCTGCCAGTCCTTGCTAATCGTTCCTCGGTGCTAGCACTTAGCCATTCAGGAGAGACACGTACAAATCCTCGTAGATCAGTGTGCCAAGATAAACTTGAAAACTGAAATGTGTGAGACACCGCTTCATTGTGCTGCGCAAGTAGGAGTAGAAGAAACTCTCAAATTGCTAATTGAGAGAGGAGCTGACGTGAATGCCAAAAACACAAATGGATTAACGGCGTTGCACCTAGCCATTCAGGAGAGACATCAAAATATCGTACAAATCCTCGTAGATCACGGTTCCGATGTGAATTCAGAAACTAAACGGGGTGAGACAGTACTTCATTGCGCGGCGCGAGTGGGTCTAGAAAAAACCTGCAAGCTGCTAATTGAGGGAGGAGCTGACGTAAATGTCGGAAACGGAGATAGAGAAACGGCACTGCACCTATCCATTCAGGAGGTACACCAAGATATCGTACGAATCCTCGTAGACCATGGTGCCGATGTAAAGTCGAAAAATATATGGGGCGAGACACCACTTTATTTCGCTGTGCGAGCAGGTCTAACAGAAACTTGCAGTTTACTACTCGAAAGAGGAGCTGACGTGCATGCCAAAGACACAAATGGATTAACGACGCTGCACCTAGCCATTCAGGAGAGACACCAAGATATCGTACAAATCCTCGTACATCATGGTGCCGATGTTAAAGAAAAATCTGAATTTGACGATGTACCGCTCCATTTTGCTGCACGAGTCGGACACGAAGAAATTTCCCGGTTGCTAATTGAGAGAGGAGCTGACATGCATGCCAAAGACAAAAATGGATTAACGGCGCTGCACATAGCTGTTCAAGAGAAACACGAAGATATCGTGAAACTTCTCGTACATCAGGGTGCCGATGTCAACTTTAAATCTGTATGTGGCGTGACACCACTTCATTTCGCTGCGCTAGAAGGTTCAGAAGAAAGTTGCAGGTTGCTACTCGAAAGAGGAGCTAACGTGCATGTTGAAGACAAAAATGGATTAACGGCGCTGCACATAGCCGTTCAAGAGAAACACGAAGATATCGTGAGACTTCTCGTACATCATGGTGCCGATGTCAACTTGGAAACTAGAACGGGCGAGACATCGCTTCATTTTGCTGCGCGAGTAGGACACGAAGAAATTATCAGGTTCCTAATTGAGAGAGGAGCTGACATGGATATTGAAGACAACAATGGATTAACAGTGCTGTACGTAGCCATTCAGGAGGAACACCAAGATATTGTAAAAATCCTCATAGATTTGGGTGCCGATGTTCATTGGAAAGCTGTATGTGACGTGACACCGCTTCATTTTGCTGCGCAATTAGGGTTAGAAGAAATTTGCTGCTTGTTAATCGAGAATGGAGCTGACGTGAATGACAAAGATGTATATGGATGGTCAGCGGTACATCGTGCCGCTGATCGTGGTCAAGTGGGTGTAGTAGAAATTCTAGTGTATGCGGGCGCCGATATCAACTCAAGAAGTGAATCAGGTTATTCGGCAGTAGACGTTGCATCCGGTAACGATGAGTTCGAAGTCGTTCTAGCTCTCATTGAAAATGACTGTGACGTAAAGTTTGTTAATAATTTAGTCGGGACAGCAGTCCACTGTACTCATTTTAAACATAGACGTATTAATCGCAAGTTTTCCAGAACGCAGAAACTGTTGATTCAAATGCAAATAGCTAAGTGGAATAAGGGAAATATGGAGAATATTCATCTCAGGAATTTAAACGTGCAATCTCAGTTTGAGAGAAAATGTATTGAAGAGGTGAAGAGAATGAAAAACTTAAAAATTGAAAATACTTGTCTAACATTTCATGATATTTTAATGAAACGCATAGACCAAATAGCATTGTACGCGAGAAATGAAGATGTTGTTTGGGATTTGCGACGGGGTAATTACGAGAGAGAATTTCCTATGTACAAAGACGTAATAAAAGGTCGTTTCAAGAGAGGTATGGTACGAAAGGAGTTGCTTGACGAGGGCGTTATATTTTTCCGCCTTTACTTGAGTGGAATTAATGATTTATTTTGTATTGAAAGAATATTAAACTTCCTCAGTAACAGGGACCTCACGAATTTGAGAGATGTTTGTAAAAACGTACGTTCTAACATTAAC
>NW_017162872.1:4634-5172 GCF_001652005.2 Ceratina calcarata | reverse complement strand
AATCAAAATGATTCTTTAATTTTAAACGACTTTAACATAAAAATATATATTAATTAATATTATTCATTCGTATTAAAAAATTGATTACTTAGTCAACAAGTTTATTCAATTTATTACATTCAAGTTCGCAACAGCGCCGCCCGATGGGGCAGACACTGAATTAGAGAGCCGTCACATGGCGCGTACTACAAATAAGGCCCCCGGCGGGAACGTGTTAACCGCAACAGGACTTCCTGCTGTGCTTCCCACTTCGCAAAAATTAGTAACTTTAACAATCGATATCGTTTTAGAATACTTGTCGATCATTTACTATCTACGTAGTCTCGCGGAACAAATTGACAACTATAGTTGTGAGAATTCATTTTTTTAACCCTTTTATTCCCGGGCGAAAAAGAGGTGCCTATACGAAGATAACCGGCCGAATTTCATGATTTCACTAGGGTTTGGAAAAAGGCTCATAAAAACCAAACGAAAAACAATATTTACATATTTCAGAAAGCAGTGTATTAAGAAATAGAGAATAAAACAGTGACGCTAA
>NW_017162872.1:0-2744 GCF_001652005.2 Ceratina calcarata | reverse complement strand
GTGCAAATCCTCGTGGATCAATGTGCCGATGTCAACTTGAAAACTAAATCTGGCCGGACACCGCTTCATTTTGCTGCGCAAGTAGGACTGGATGAAATTTGCAGGTTGCTACTCGAGAGAGGAGCTGACGTGGATGCCAAAGACGACAGTGGATTAACGGCGTTGTTTGATGCCATTCAGGAGAGACACAAAGACATTGTGCAAATCCTCGTGGATCAATGTGCCGATGTCAACTTGAAAACTAAATCTGGCCGGACACCGCTTCATTTTGCTGCGCAAGTAGGACTGGATGAAATTTGCAGGTTGCTACTCGAGAGAGGAGCTGACGTGGATGCCAAAGACGACAGTGGATTAACGGCGTTGTTTGATGCCATTCAGGAGAGACACAAAGACATTGTGCAAATCCTCGTGGATCAATGTGCCGATGTCAACTTGAAAACTAAATCTGGCCGGACACCGCTTCATTTTGCTGCGCAAGTAGGACTGGATGAAATTTGCAGGTTGCTACTCGAGAGAGGAGCTGACGTGGATGCCAAAGACGACAGTGGATTAACGGCGTTGTTTGATGCCATTCAGGAGAGACACAAAGACATTGTGCAAATCCTCGTGGATCAATGTGCCGATGTCAACTTGAAAACTAAATCTGGCCGGACACCGCTTCATTTTGCTGCGCAAGTAGGACTGGATGAAATTTGCAGGTTGCTACTCGAGAGAGGAGCTGACGTGGATGCCAAAGACGACAGTGGATTAACGGCGTTGTTTGATGCCATTCAGGAGAGACACAAAGACATTGTGCAAATCCTCGTGGATCAATGTGCCGATGTCAACTTGAAAACTAAATCTGGCCGGACACCGCTTCATTTTGCTGCGCAAGTAGGACTGGATGAAATTTGCAGGTTGCTACTCGAGAGAGGAGCTGACGTGGATGCCAAAGACGACAGTGGATTAACGGCGTTGTTTGATGCCATTCAGGAGAGACACAAAGACATTGTGCAAATCCTCGTGGATCAATGTGCCGATGTCAACTTGAAAACTAAATCTGGCCGGACACCGCTTCATTTTGCTGCGCAAGTAGGACTGGATGAAATTTGCAGGTTGCTACTCGAGAGAGGAGCTGACGTGGATGCCAAAGACGACAGTGGATTAACGGCGTTGTTTGATGCCATTCAGGAGAGACACAAAGACATTGTGCAAATCCTCGTGGATCAATGTGCCGATGTCAACTTGAAAACTAAATCTGGCCGGACACCGCTTCATTTTGCTGCGCAAGTAGGACTGGATGAAATTTGCAGGTTGCTACTCGAGAGAGGAGCTGACGTGGATGCCAAAGACGACAGTGGATTAACGGCGTTGTTTGATGCCATTCAGGAGAGACACAAAGACATTGTGCAAATCCTCGTGGATCAATGTGCCGATGTCAACTTGAAAACTAAATCTGGCCGGACACCGCTTCATTTTGCTGCGCAAGTAGGACTGGATGAAATTTGCAGGTTGCTACTCGAGAGAGGAGCTGACGTGGATGCCAAAGACGACAGTGGATTAACGGCGTTGTTTGATGCCATTCAGGAGAGACACAAAGACATTGTGCAAATCCTCGTGGATCAATGTGCCGATGTCAACTTGAAAACTAAATCTGGCCGGACACCGCTTCATTTTGCTGCGCAAGTAGGACTGGATGAAATTTGCAGGTTGCTACTCGAGAGAGGAGCTGACGTGGATGCCAAAGACGACAGTGGATTAACGGCGTTGTTTGATGCCATTCAGGAGAGACACAAAGACATTGTGCAAATCCTCGTGGATCAGGGTGCCGATGTCAAGTTGAAAACTAAAATAGGCGAGACATCGCTTCATTTTGCTGCGCGAGGAGGACAAGAACAAATCTGCTGGTTGTTAATCAAAGGAGGAGCTAACGTGGATGCCAAAGACGAAAGTGGAAAAACGGCGCTATTGGTAGCCATTATAGGGGGACACAAAGATATCGTACAAATCCTCGTAGATCAGGGTGCCGATGTCAACTTGAAAACTAAAATAGGCGAGACACCGCTCCAGTTTGCTATGCGAGAAGAACAAGAAGGAATTTGCAGAATTCTAGTCAAAGGAGGTGCTGACGTAAATGAGAAAGATGTAAGTGGATGCACAGCTTTACATTTTGCAGCTGAACGTGGTCAAGTGCGTATCATGGAAATTCTCTTGAATTCGGTTGTCGACATTGATTCCATAGATGAGAATGGTAATACTGCACTTCATCTTGCATCCGGCGCCGATCAGTATGAAGCCGTTCTGACTCTCATAGAAAACGCGTGCGACGTAAACATTGTTAACAAGTACCATAAAACAGCGTTGCTCGTTTACTATTCTAACTGTAAATATGTGACTCACTGCATGTTTTCCCCTATCCCAAGTATGCTAATTAGAATGCAGATTGCTAGCTTGGACGTGAATAACGGAAATGTGGAGAATCTTAATATCCCTAGGAATATAAACGGGCAACCTTCAAAGTTTACGGAGCAATGTATTAAACACCTACAGAGCATGAAAAGCAAAAAAATTGGGGATACTATACTGACATTCCATGATATCCTAACAAAACGCATAGACCAAATAGCATTATACGCGAGAAATGAAAATGTCGTTCATGCTTTGAAAAAGAATTATCTGCTATTTTTTTTTGGGTATAATGACATAATGAAACGTCGTTTCAACAGAGGTATGGTACGAAAGGAGTTGTTAGACGAGGGCGTTAC
>NW_017162871.1:61080-69561 GCF_001652005.2 Ceratina calcarata | reverse complement strand
TTTCTTAAGGTAGCTCTTAAGTAAATTCAAAGTTCAAGGTTGCTTTCAAATTAGGAGCAAAACTAGTATTATAGAATTCTTGTGCTGAATCTTAGACCCATTTATCACGTACTAACATTTAACTTTTCTGTCATTTATTAACCAAGTATCATTTGACTAACACAGTTGGCTAAGAACTACTTTAAATAAACAAACCTCGCTCATCTCCGCGACGTCTTCATTCTTCTCGTCGTTCATCACAGGCTCATCCAAACCAACATCCTGTTTCACTTCCACTTCAAGATCACGATCAATCTTCACATTTTCCTCCACATTCTTTGAAACCGTCGCAGCTGTCGAGATGATCAAGTCAGACATCATCGGCTCCGATGTAGCGACACTCTCGCTGGACACCGTGGCCGAGGTCAAGATAGTAGACACGCATTTGGGTTGAAGCTGCACCGTGGACACCGAGGAACTTATCAATGGAGCCGTGACTCCTATTGTGGTAGCTGCGATCGATCTAGCTTCGCTGGGAACAGGTTGGATTTGAGTGGACGCAGTCGTCGTGGTCGTCGCGGGCGCGCTCGTCGATGAAAATAGAGAGGATGTGGACGACATCGCGGACGACGACATGGTAACTGGTCGAGTCCTGGCTCCAGCCTCGCAGAGTTTCGCGTCCAGTTTCTCGGCGAGCCGCGTTACTTCCGCCAGCCTCGCCGAGATCGCCTCAACCGCTGTCAGGTTACTGCCCTTGCCCGAGGCATCCTCGGCTTCAGACATTCTGGAAAAATAAATTTTCCCTCGTTCAAGCTACGTGCCTTGGGCTATTATTAGTCATTTTCTAGACAGGTTTATCAACTTGTCCAGCGTGTCTTTAGCGAATGCTATTGGGCGCCTGCAGATCTTTGTAGAATATGAATGATAAGAAAAATCAGACTGTACTAATTTTTCAAAACTGTACTGATAACAAAAATCATAACGTGACGAATTTTGTGAAGAAAATTGCCCTTTAGAAGATGATTTCTATGTATTTATAAAATACATAAGTGGGCTGAATTTTGAATAGTGCATTCAATATACTAAAGCATAGAAAAAATTAGAAGCAAAGTGGATGCTGCAACATCTAATTAATAAACAGAAAAGGTATTTAAATTTCGTTGTTTAATTCTCTCTTGTAAACATTTTGTTTTGCATGCAACTCAGCAGTCTAGTGATTTAGCAATAAACGATGATTTTTCTTTGCAATTGAAGCTTGTGTGAAATCTCTACTTTAAAATGATGTCCAGCGATTCTTAATTTGATACAATTCTATGACAAATAACGTTTAAATTAAAGTTTAGCAACGTGCATGGAACAATCAAATAATAAATAAACTGCTGGTTTTTACCGGAAACATCTTTTTTACGTTTTAAATAGAATGATACGTATTGTATCATTGATGCGTGACATTATGATGCGTTTTTTCCATTTAAACCTATTGCATGTTTTTTTACATCTCCGACACTTCTCATTTTTCTATAAATACATAAAACCTGCAGTTTAGTAATAAAATAGTAATAAAGTGATAAATCTATAATGTGACTTTACGTTTAATGATGTACGATCATTAAAGAGCTGAAAGCGTAAATTCTTTTTCTGAATCGGAAATAACATTTTCGGCAGACTTGAGATAAAATGGTTTTAGGGCATCGTTAAACCACGTTTTTACGAGCTGTTCTTTTATAACTTGATCACCTGTTGCAAGCTATTTCCTCCTATCTGTGCAGAATCAGTAAAACCTCCTTAGATTTACATTCTTAACGAATGTATCGACGTTGCTTGTATTTCAGCTTGTATTTCACATTTATTTGCTAAATAAATTTCGAGTATCCAAATAACTAATATTATCCTGTTATATAACAAACGAATATTATTGCAAAATGTTAGCAAGTCATACAAAGTTACGTGATCCCTAATGTTTGAATATCAGCTTCTCTATGCATATGAGAAACTATTGTTGTATCTGAATGCTCATTATTAGCATCCATTAGCAAAAAGTTGATACAGTGTTGAGAAAACGTCAAATTTCAAAAGAATTACATAATGGAGAATGACAGCAGCTTCGCGGACCAGATGGTGCCTTCAATGTGGGCCGGAGTTCTAATTTCGGTGGACCAAGAGCCGGCGAATCTGTATAGCGTCACTTTTAAGCGGCATATTCAATCCGTGTTGTGCGTATCGAAGCCTGGTCTATAACTATCCTCACGCTTTCCACGAAGTATAAATGTTTACTAAACGAAAGTTCTTTCTTGATATTTCTAATTTTTACTCTTACTAGTTGCACTAGCACGTGATCGATGAGATTGCACATTGATAGTAAATAATACTTTATCAATTAGATGTATGAATGAACTCATCAGTAATTCATTAAGATCTTATGAGCTGTAAAATCTCTATCAAAAGTTTAAGACACGTAATAAAAAGCTGTGGAGATCATTTGAAGCGATGTGATCGATCAGATATCGAATGGATCAGAGCCAAGAAATTTGCTCGATGACCATTCCTGTTAACCGGGTCGAAAATTTGTGCGCACGTGCTCGGATCAAGAAACAATTGGAACAATGGCCAGTCTGGATAAGACAAATTTCAAACAAATAGGATTGAGAGAAAATAACCATCGGTTTTAAAACGATGTTCGGTCGGTTTGGCTCGCAGCCAGGACGTCGACTGCATTTTCCAGTAATCTCTGAGCACTTTCGAACCGCCTGCAATAGGCCGTGGTTCAGGTTCGCGATTCGCGAATGAATTAGTCTTAGAAGACGTAGCAAATTTCTTGGCCCTGACCATCCTCATGCCGAATGAAAATAGGACGTCTCATCTCTTCAAATACAAACGGTGGCGCAGACGTCAACGCCAGTGACCCATATTTCGTTGCACTAACACGTGGGCGAATCGCAACAAACCGCGCATTTGACAAACAAAATGTCAGTGATAAAGAAATAAGAAAAATCTTCCAATAATTTAAAAAACAAAACAAAAAAATAAAAGTTTAATTTCTTGTGGAATAAGTATAAAACTTCAAGTGAAATACGAAACTGACGGAAGACATAATTATTGACAAATTAGGAGAAGAAATTTCTAAATAAAACTCAATTCAGATTAGGAATGATCGAAAGTGCTGTTAGCATAATTGATTCTGGGAACGGCGATCGAACGGGAGCAGAACGCGCGTTTATATTTCGAAACTCTCGATGGACTTACATGCAGCGAATATAAAGGTGTAGGTACAATCCGGTCGACGCGCAGCCATGGACTGACACACCGCCTCCGTTAAAAACGAACGGAGGTGCCTGTCGACGTTACCGTAACCCTCCTCGCCTCTTATATTAGTTCAGCGCCGGCGGGCGGCGATCTTTCTCTCTGCAGCATCGCGCGAACTCGACTTGTCCTGCTCGCGCGATGAACGGCTAGGTTTCATTGCCCGAACTCAATTGCATCAGATCAAAATGCGAGGAGGAATTCAAGCGCTTCGATTACCGAGAAAGCTCGCGGCTTACGGAATGCTATTTCAGATTTGCTGATATTTGTTCATTTAAAAGACACGAACCCTGCTGTATTAATCTATTTACATTTAGTTCAATTTCTCACATGTTCATAAACAGCCTAAATATAATTTTTATTTGCTTGTACAATAATTCGCATCAGGGCTGTAATTATTTGTCAAAAACTTCAAACGAAGGAATTTCATTGGTAAACGAAAAAAAATTCATCATTTTCTAATGAAATTCTAATCTAAGATTGTATCCTAATTTTCTTTTTTATATGATGTCCATTTGTCAATGATCGAGGATCTTTTTCGAATCGCAGTCGTACTTGCCGTTGATGACAGAGAGGTTCCTTCAACCGCGTCCTTAGGAGACGACCCAGCCTCACCATTCGACCGACTTCGAGCAGCAGTTTTTCACGGTTCCCTAGGATGTCCCTTATCTCTGCCTTGGCTCTAGCTTCCGCTGTTACGTCTTCCGGTTTCAAAGAGCGACGCAGCGATGCTACCGCTTCGATCAAATCACGTAGCTGCGAACAGTGCTTTGGGAAACAGCAAGAATTAGTGTCGCGTGAAAACGAACCGTAATCACTTTTAGGTAAAATTAGAAATCTTAATTAGGAAGATAATTAAGAAGTAAAAAATTTTAACGCTGGAACTACCGTCTTTTTTCTTATACATGTATTTCTCCATTTAAAACTAGTTATTGTGACTGGTTTGGCAGTTCCAGTATTGAATTTTTAATTTTTAATTGTAGACTGTAGATTTCTAGAATTGTATAGAATTCAGGAATTCGCAAATGAATTTATGAAATCACCATACATCATCGACACTCCTATGGAAAACAGCGCAAACCCTTAGCCTGGTTAATTGTTCCTGGCCTACGGATCGGAGCTGCTTCCAGGCTTGACGCAATCTCGAAAACAGGGTCGCGTTGCTCTCCAGAGATAGCCTGCAGGATAATCTTAGCACTCGAGCACCGTTCACCAATTGACAACCATAATCATACGTCCCCTAAGAAATTAGACATAAAAATATTTACAACTACAGTTGTACTCCCATTACCTTCTTAAGATCATCTTATCTTCTATGAACATAACATAAAAACTTGATCGTGAATAATGTGCAAGATATTCTATCATGAAATATGGTGTTGCAGAATCAACTATTACTAGCATTACAAACTTGAAACGTGCAATTTATTAGCATTAAAAACTTGAAATGTGCAATTTATTATAATTAGCAAAAATATTTAGCTCATTTATATGATTTAGTTGGTGAAAATTTTTTATATGGATATAGATAGTCTTTCTTTAACTTTGTTAAGGAAAAGAAATATTGCATTTCCTTCCTTATACCTTAGCAGTTTCTTGAAACGTTTGATGTTCCTCTTTCTGCGCTTGTATTTCAATCGCGTTGCAGCCAATCTCCATATGATTTTTTAACAGAACATCGTACAGGTCGTTCAACCACTTCACAGCCTGAAGGATTATCCACATGAGTAAGATTTACTGCGCTGTTGAGTGTTCTAAAATTAGACAGTCACCTGCTCGGCGTCGCTCTCGTAAGTATATATTAAAGAGATCTGTTTCAGAGACAGCTTCTGCAGTTCGACACTGTCGTTGAAGATGTTCTTCCTGGCATTGGTCGCATCCAAAATATCTCTGACATTCACTATATCCTCGCCATAATCGACGTGCACGTCTCGTCCAAGGGCGTCTTTCACGGGCATCGACAGAATGTCAGACAGCTTTTCCCCTTCCTTCACCAACTCGCGTTCCAAAGTTTCTACAATAAATTCGAGTATTTGCTACATCACGGAAAATTCAATGAAAAATTAAAGTTTATTAAAAGCGTTACCTAGAACGGTTTGACTCTGTTGTAATTTCAAAAGATTAATCGCGGCTTGAGAAAAATCGTGGGTCCTGTTACCCATCACCAATTTGTCAAACACTTCACTCGTTTTATCGAAGTACTGAAAGCATAAGTGGAAAAAATCTGTTTCTTAGAATAGTCTCTTTTTTCAACATTCTAATAATAATGTGCCTACAATGGCGCACGAAAGTATTTGTCCCATGGAAATCCCATTTAATCCCATGGAAAATTATGTTGTTTTTATTTAATGTCAAAAAAATTGTGCTCGAATATTTTCGTGATTTAGTGTACGTACCTCGGAAACGAGCCTGAAGAATCTCTGCGAAGTGATTAGCACGTTCCGTCGTCGCTCCAGCCTGTTCGCGAAACTCCGACACACGAAATCCATGAAGTCTCGCTGAGATTTCAAATCTTCGGACGAACGCGTACTCGGGAGGCTGTCAATCTTGTGTAGCAGTTCAGCGTAGCGACCATAAGTTTCCTAAACGATGAAGCAAATAAAGAAATCCTATACAGTTTCTGCATTTTACAAGTTATTTGATATATAATTTCTTTAGACGATTCTTTCAGACGATTATTTTTTATAAAAATTATATTTGTTCAAATGAGGGGCGCATAATTTTTTACCCTGCATTCCAATTCGAGTTCTTCGTGGCGCCTACGAAGTTCCTCCGACGAAGAGACGTCGAAGCCAACTTGGCAACAGGAATTCAACATTGCGTCGGCTGGTCCCAGAATCCAGTCCGTGACACGCGACACACCTTTCTCGAGGTCACCAATCACCCTGGCTATATCCAAGTTCCTTTCCATTTCTGACCACGAGTTCTCGATGTCCAGCTAATGACAATATACGACCGTTAGATAAAGTGCATCTTTCTCTTCTTCAAACAAATGAAACATCTACCTGCTTCAATTCGACGGAATCGATAAGCTCATGAACTCTTTTTGTTGTATCCAGAATGTCTTTTTTTTCTCATTCGTATTTTGATTTAAGAGGTAGACTCTGATACCAGCGCGATAAGACAGAATGTCATTATTATTAAAAAAATTAGCCAAAAATATGGGTTTACGGGAATACACTTTTCGTCTTAAAGTGTTAAAGAGAAATAAATGAACTAAACACATTTCATGCAAAAATTGATAAATCATAGAATATTACCACACGTTTCTGTATCCATTCGGCGTGATCGTAGAGTTTGTTGCCACCCAGCTCGTATGGGAGTTGAGCGTAGTCGACGTGAAGCTGAAGCCTCGACAGAGTGAGGTACTGGGGCTGAAAACAACGACCAACGGATTAATTCGCGTCACGTGTCTCCGTGCGCTTGCACTTGCGATTTACTCGTTATTCCCACAGTATTTCGCAGCGAAATGATTTTGATAAGCTTGCGTATACTCGTTTAGTGCAATAACTAGGCGGAACTGAACGCTGTAAACGACTAGACTCCTCATTACGCGGCGATTAAGCAAGGAATGAATTAAGAGAAACCAGTTTATCTAGAACGAAGATAAAAAAGGCTAAACCAAATCACTTTCAAGAAAAAGCTGACAAGTTTTACTTTTACACTTGTTCCGGTTTATTTAATTAATTTTTTACAGATATTTCAAGAATAAGGTTCATATTCCATTTGGTACCAGAAACAATTGAATTAGTTCTTCAATACATAACGTACTTCTCCTTCTTTATGAGATTTTGTGCAACTATCCACCCTCTTGTCCCAGAAACCGTCTGGTCGTACCACGACTACTGAAGCGCCATACGAGCCCAGAAGTACCGTAGACAACCTGACGCACGACCTTGCAACGCGCCACGCACCCCTTCGTGCGTCCACGATTAACACCAATCCATTTTTCTTCGTCTCCTCACTAATTACAAAATAATATTTGTAATTATGTAAAATAACTAATGCTATATAATTATTCTATTAAATACTTATGCATTTTAGTATAAACAGAAATTATACTGGGTATCTAATTATTATACATATACATATAGTACATTAACATAATAATATGCAATACTATAATGACGTAATAGTAGTCTATTGTTCGTCATTTCACGTTCAGACGATTCAACAGGATTTATCCTTTAAGCCTAAAAAGTACCTACAAGGTAGCAGTGTTTCATGACAGAAAGTAAAAAGAACATTGTCAACGTTTTTGCACCCTTGTTCCCTCGAGCACGCGACTCTCGCCACGGAACCAAAGAGACGTTCGTTCCTGCTCGACGTCCGGTTAAGCCGGTTTTTCAATTTTTTTGGAATCTCCCCGCATCCGAGTGTCGATCCACGTGTACCACTCGATTATACGGCAGACCAGGAAATTCCCATTCGTGCGATCGATAACGATGTCACGCGCGCGTATGTCTATGCAGTCTAACAATCCATACAATCAACGTCTGATATTTAATACTTTCATCGAAAGGTTTCGGTCAGTGTTAAAAATTTTTACATGATAAATAACAATTTTTCATACAACATATGGTAGCAAGTTTTTAAACAATTCATAATAAAATGTTTTGCACATTAATGGAAAATAAATGATTGATTCGTTACTATAATATATCGTAACGGTTGTAATAACGAACAAATTTTTGAACAAAGGTTATTTAAGAGAAGAACACTGTATATTATCTGAAAACTTGTTAGTGACTAAAAGCTTCCGATGAAGCTAATATAACTTCAGACGTCGATTGTATAGATTGCATTTAATTTGATAATCACCTGATTGAAGAACCTGTCTGGCTAGAGAAGTTAACTCGGTGCTCATCACCCAATAGGATTCCAAGTCGTCGTCGGATTCCGACATGCGGAAACCGTCCAGACTAGTCAATCTTTGGTGCAAGTCGATCATTTTTGTAATGAGATCGGTGGCATCCCTGAAGTAATCTTCCACTTTCTGAGAAAAGGAAAATTATAAATAGTGAAAGTTCATCTACAAGACTTGGCTATCTTTTCAGGAAATCGAGTAACCGGTTCTTTGAAGTACAAAATGTTCCATAGCAACTCTTAACTTAATTATATTAGAAAGTATTAAATTTAAATTAACATTAAGCCAACAGTTTTTATACATTAATACACTACATTTATATTATTTACACTTCA
>NW_017162871.1:48299-59239 GCF_001652005.2 Ceratina calcarata | reverse complement strand
TGTAATTATGTAAAATAACTAATGCTATATAAATCTAAATAAATAACTAAGTACAAAATAATATTTGTAATTATGTAATAATTATGGCAGAAAAATGACTCACGTCATTGTATGTCAAAGGGTTAAGCTTGTCTAAAGTCTATTTTTGAACATACATATGTTCAGTGGCTTATGAAAGTAGTCTGACAAAACGGAATAACTCTTTTAATAATGAACCCAATGATTTGAATTTTAATAATAAATTACCTAAAAATGGATAAAAAATAAGCGATGAGAACTTCCAATCTGGGTTTGGTAGTCGGTTGAAGTTCCGAAGGAACATCGACGACAATCAAGGGTCTTCCCTCGCGGTCGCGTCCCCCTGGTACATACGCGAGCTTCGATTCGAGGGCTTCCAAAATATCCACCGCCTCCAGGTTCTTCGTGGGCATGATTGAACTCTACTTCATCGCAGTACCGTTCGAATATCGCGCATATAGAGAGAGAGTTTCCGGCAAGAATAGCAATAATTTATGGAAAGTGGAGCGGGCTGTCGCGCACGACCGGCGCGACGCGGCGTAACGCCAAGCGGATCGACCGGCTAAACGATCGTTGTCACGCGAAATGATCCACGGAATTGTGTTACGTGCGATCAGGTTCGTTGACTGGGTAAAAACAGCCTCGCCGCATACCGTGAACACTCAAACGGAAATTAGAATGCGGTTTTGTCTCGATGCAGAAGTTCTACTGCCTCGTGGAATTATTAGTGCGTTTCGAGTGGAGCGTCTCGAGTAATCTGCATCTCAAAAGGAACACTGAGTACAGTGAAAGTTGAGCCCTGATGCACTCGCTGCTGCACCTCTCAATTCTATTTTCAATTATCAAGTAATGATTCACATTTCGGTTATTCATTTATCACTTCTAAATCAATTTCCATTCTTGCACAACTATGAACCTGGGATTTTACTTTGATTAATGAACTTCAATTTTCAATTAAAGTTTTTTTGCATAACTCAACTTATTGCACTGGCGCTTATCAGACCAGAACAATGACCGTTTATCTTAGAGCAGTTTTGTAACCGGACGTGTACCTCGTAAAATCACGATTATAAGCTCAACTAAACAGTCATGTTTCAACAGCAAATACAAGTACTTGTTCACCAATACACTTTTACACTTTTGCGAAACATTTTAAAAAAGACGGAACACTTGTGTCAGATTTAAATATTCCGAAAATCTCGAAAACTGGTTCCGAGCACGAGCACTGTGATGGGAATGTTTGTTCACAAAAATAGCACCACCGTGGAATAATTCGTTGATTTTCGAGTAACTGGAACTTGTGGCGACTATCACGGTGTTACCCAGAATCGCGAACGCGGAAAGGAGTTAGCAGCTGTTGCGCCCGGGTCGCAGGTGCAGGTACACGTGGTCTCGTAAACGGTTCGCCCCGCGGCGGAATCGCAGGCGGAAATGCGGGGACCGTCGAACGTCACGGTACGATTCTCTAGCAGAAAAAACTGTCGCTCGCTTTCACGTGCAGCCAGTCTTGGTCACGTGTACTCCGAGAAGCGAGTACGAGAAGAGATATGGTTGAGAGGACGGAGCTGCAGCCGCGACGGAGGCTGCAGGGAAACCGAAAGCCATCTCGCTGCTCCATTCAGGTACAACGGTACTCTGGCACCGATTAACCGTCTACCCCTTCTCCTTTCCCTTCCTCGTGGTCCTTCGTCTCCTTTTCCCACATTCGCAGCCTCTTTCTTCGACGCCGTGGCCTCTTTTGTATTCCGCCGTGAGTACGTGCCGCGAAAATCTTACCCGAACGAGAAAAAACGTCTAATACTTCGCTGGTTTTTATGTACGACCGAGGCCTTTCAAGTAGCCAAACCATGCATTGGATGGGACTGTTGGTTGGCGAGTTCGATGCTGGAAGTGCTGTTGGTTTCGCCTACTTTAGTTTCTGGATAAACAGTATTTTGTATACGTGCTCATACTTCTTCACTATATTTTCACGTTAATTCTATTACATTATTATACAACAATATTTTGCTTCTTGCGTTTCCAACAAATTATATTCATACATGTATAAATTTGCTATTTCGCACGTGTTTTTTAATATTTTGCTTTTGGATGTAGTATAATTGTTATTTATAGAACAAGAAAAAAGATTCATTCTGTTTGTCAATGCCACTATATTTACTGATACATATCTAATGAATCTCAATTGGTCACATTGATTGTGTCTAATCAATCCTATTTTCCTCATCCTATCGATCCTATCAATGCCGTTTTATTTATTGACACGTCTAATGAATCTCAATTGGTTACATTAGTTGTATCTAATCAATCCTATTTTACAACGCTATTAAAATTGTGTAAGACACAGTTACGTTATTTCTTAATTTAATCAAGACTGGTTTTGAACTGAGTGACGAGGAATTGGGCTGTCTAGAAAGTACACCTCGATAGAGTATGCAGGATTGCAAAAAGAATGGATGAAATCGCAGGCGTCAAAGTGACGAGACGTTTCTTCCAATAGTCATGACGAAAGGTGATTTATTGGTGCGACTGACCTCTTATCCCGTTAAACTCACGTAAGTTGGTAAAATATTTTGATTTCAAGTTCACACAATGATCCAACGACCACGATTTCTGTTCACGTTACAATTTCTAGTCAATCCCTTTTATTTTTATAATTTTACAAATGTTTTGTAATGTCAAAAATTTCAAAAATGATAAATCAATGAGCAGAAATTGTGAGGTTTATAAAAATTGGGACATTTGCTGTGCTTAAAGTAAAGTGAAACGAAGGACGAGGAGTAAAAAATGTGTAGAAGAATTTGAATTATTTTTAACATAAAAAAAAATGGGTATAATTTTTTTTTCTATCCTCATTGACCGATATAAGATACCTTAAGACTTAAGGCATGTAAGATGACCACGAAGGACGGATGAACGTGTTCCCATGGCCAGCACGAAACCTCAAATTCTTTCTCCCCGTACACTGATACCTAACTGAAGACATTGATATCTCTGCGGATTGTGCATCGAATAAACCTTGAACTTGTACAATTCTCTTTACAGCTTGTTGAACCTCTACATGAGAAAGTTCACATTTTTTCAGACATAAATATATAATTTCCCAATTAATAAAAATTAATTAAATCTCGATGGTCTCGTTATTAGAACTTAAAATAGCACCACCGTGGAATAATTCGTTGATTTTCGAGTAACTGGAACTTGTGGCGACTATCACGGTGTTACCCAGAATCGCGAACGCGGAAAGGAGTTAGCAGCTGTTGCGCCCGGGTCGCAGGTGCAGGTACACGTGGTCTCGTAAACGGTTCGCCCCGCGGCGGAATCGCAGGCGGAAATGCGGGGACCGTCGAACGTCACGGTACGATTCTCTAGCAGAAAAAACTGTCGCTCGCTTTCACGTGCAGCCAGTCTTGGTCACGTGTACTCCGAGAAGCGAGTACGAGAAGAGATATGGTTGAGAGGACGGAGCTGCAGCCGCGACGGAGGCTGCAGGGAAACCGAAAGCCATCTCGCTGCTCCATTCAGGTACAACGGTACTCTGGCACCGATTAACCGTCTACCCCTTCTCCTTTCCCTTCCTCGTGGTCCTTCGTCTCCTTTTCCCACATTCGCAGCCTCTTTCTTCGACGCCGTGGCCTCTTTTGTATTCCGCCGTGAGTACGTGCCGCGAAAATCTTACCCGAACGAGAAAAAACGTCTAATACTTCGCTGGTTTTTATGTACGACCGAGGCCTTTCAAGTAGCCAAACCATGCATTGGATGGGACTGTTGGTTGGCGAGTTCGATGCTGGAAGTGCTGTTGGTTTCGCCTACTTTAGTTTCTGGATAAACAGTATTTTGTATACGTGCTCATACTTCTTCACTATATTTTCACGTTAATTCTATTACATTATTATACAACAATATTTTGCTTCTTGCGTTTCCAACAAATTATATTCATACATGTATAAATTTGCTATTTCGCACGTGTTTTTTAATATTTTGCTTTTGGATGTAGTATAATTGTTATTTATAGAACAAGAAAAAAGATTCATTCTGTTTGTCAATGCCACTATATTTACTGATACATATCTAATGAATCTCAATTGGTCACATTGATTGTGTCTAATCAATCCTATTTTCCTCATCCTATCGATCCTATCAATGCCGTTTTATTTATTGACACGTCTAATGAATCTCAATTGGTTACATTAGTTGTATCTAATCAATCCTATTTTACAACGCTATTAAAATTGTGTAAGACACAGTTACGTTATTTCTTAATTTA
Source organism: Ceratina calcarata (assembly GCF_001652005.2). Taxonomy (NCBI): domain Eukaryota; kingdom Metazoa; phylum Arthropoda; class Insecta; order Hymenoptera; family Apidae; genus Ceratina; species Ceratina calcarata. Next base: position 54,957 of record NW_017162871.1, on the reverse strand, counting down.
ATCAAGACTGGTTTTGAACTGAGTGACGAGGAATTGGGCTGTCTAGAAAGTACACCTCGATAGAGTATGCAGGATTGCAAAAAGAATGGATGAAATCGCAGGCGTCAAAGTGACGAGACGTTTCTTCCAATAGTCATGACGAAAGGTGATTTATTGGTGCGACTGACCTCTTATCCCGTTAAACTCACGTAAGTTGGTAAAATATTTTGATTTCAAGTTCACACAATGATCCAACGACCACGATTTCTGTTCACGTTACAATTTCTAGTCAATCCCTTTTATTTTTATAATTTTACAAATGTTTTGTAATGTCAAAAATTTCAAAAATGATAAATCAATGAGCAGAAATTGTGAGGTTTATAAAAATTGGGACATTTGCTGTGCTTAAAGTAAAGTGAAACGAAGGACGAGGAGTAAAAAATGTGTAGAAGAATTTGAATTATTTTTAACATAAAAAAAAATGGGTATAATTTTTTTTTCTATCCTCATTGACCGATATAAGATACCTTAAGACTTAAGGCATGTAAGATGACCACGAAGGACGGATGAACGTGTTCCCATGGCCAGCACGAAACCTCAAATTCTTTCTCCCCGTACACTGATACCTAACTGAAGACATTGATATCTCTGCGGATTGTGCATCGAATAAACCTTGAACTTGTACAATTCTCTTTACAGCTTGTTGAACCTCTACATGAGAAAGTTCACATTTTTTCAGACATAAATATATAATTTCCCAATTAATAAAAATTAATTAAATCTCGATGGTCTCGTTATTAGAACTTTAAACACTTTTCCCTCCAGCAATTTGATTCATCTATTATTCATTACTGTTTAAAGGTATCAAAAAACAAAAGAGAAAAGTTTGTGTAACTAGCAATTTGTTTGCTCGTTTAGCATTTAATGAATAATGCAAAAGTATTTTAGCTGATCGGCGGCACGCGCGCGCGCCAAGGTCGGTGACCGGCGTTGACCAAACAGCGTGAAAAGCAAGGTGTGCCTCTGTAAATACGAGGCGCATGATACATTCCAGTGGGAGTAAGCAATGTATATAGGGTAAAAATGAGTAACAAAAAGATGCTGGATCAGGACGGGGGAGAGCGAGAATATCGGACAGTGACGTCACGAACGCGTTCACCTCTTTACGTCACCAGGAATTCAAGTTCGCGAACGTCCCGCGAAGAATCTGACTAATTTTTCATCCTACTTCGCAACATGAAAACACCACACAAAGTTATAAGACATTTTCATTGCATCGAAGCTTAATCCATTTTTTGTATAAAATAAAGCATTTATAGGTATCCATAGATAAGCATTTTAATAACTAGACTATGCAATTTATATGAATATATACATATAGCGAAATTAGGTGTGTAAAATGTATAAAAATACGGAAAAACTGCGCATGGTATCGATAGCAAAGTGCATGCCATGTTTAAAAGATTGAAGGACATTGGTACTAAATATAATTTCTTAAATTTACACCCCACAGGTTTTACCTTGTTTAAAAATCAGCAGTCTATTTATAAGCATGCAACTTTCGATATTCCATATATAATGACCTTGTGCAGTTTTGCATTATGTGCAATTTCAATATTTCCTGATTACTTATCCTTTTCTTCATACACATAGATCATTACATTCGGACATAAATGTGACTTGTCAGAATTGGTAAAAACGTATGTTTCATTCTTTAAAATATAAAGAAATGAGAAATGAATTTGTAGCATAAATCTAGACAGAATTTACGATTTTCTTTTGTATAATTATATTGATAAGATGATTTCATCCAAGTATTCGGAGTCTTCTTATTGGAATCGTGCTTGTTAACTTTCGCGTTGCCAGGTGTCAGCAACGTCCGGCTGCGTTCGTGGTGCGAACCGGTTACGTAACCGAACAGGTCAGCCTGAGAAGAATCAAGTCGGATGATCGAAAAATCGGCGACAGACGCGGCCGACTGTTTTCCTACGTGAAGAAAGCGAGAGGGAAAGAGATGAGGGACGAGCTGCGGAGGAAGCTTGAAGAGGCGTCGCCACGATCGTTGGCCACGAAGAGGTCCGGCAGTGCGGCAGCGAGCCTCGCGCTATATCGAGCCGAGCACGCTCTTTCTCTCTCCCTCTTTCTCTGTCGGTTTGGCTCAGCCGTCGCCGGAGACAGTGCGGGAGACAACCTCGGGGCTTTCACCGCCTTTCCTAAACGATTAGGATCCCTCGCGACCGATGAGGATCGCCGGACGTCCGCTGGTACCGCCGTAAACCTGGCCAGGAACGCAGGACCCGTCGTCGAGCCAGGCTCGACGTGGACGAGGAAGAGGAGGCTGCGACCATGGGCAACGCCACCACGAAGAGCCACTACAACAAGAGTTTGCCACCCATCTCCGCCGCTAGGAGACCGCGTTGGGAGGGATCAGGTAAACACGCTTTACGTTCGCTCCATGCCGTTAATTGATCAATCGTTTTTAGCAAAAAAAAAAAAAAAAACGCCATTTTGAACGGAACACGATATGCAATATAGTTTCGAATTTTTGTACGACGACTGGTGAAAATTTGCTTGACACTCGGCACTGGTTCGAAGTCCTCTCTTTATGGCTTGTTGCCCCTTGTCGTTTGGGAACGTGAAGGGGGTTGGTCGACGGAGGAGAGTGTTCGGCGTGGCTGCGGCCGCGTCCGGTAACACAGAGTTTCCGGTAACGGTGTTGCGAGAACGGCGATCCTGCGCCGTCTCTCGATTGGCTCGACAGTGGGATGACGGCTAAAATTAGGCTGCTTCTGCCGACAGATCTGTCAAGCCCGCGCAACGTTCGACCGATGGCTAATGGACGTGGAATTAGGGTAATTAGCAAGTTCATTGGGTCAGTGGGATTGTTCCTTTAGCAAATCGTTCGGCTCCGGTAGGGGAGATCGGTTCACGTCTTGAGTTATTGTCAATGAAATTTTCCACGACAGTCAATGAGAAACCATATCTCTCATTGTATGTGGGAGTTTGTATGGAGTTTCACCAGGGGAGATCTCGTGTATTTATTTACTATCGGATCGGCCGGTTGTCCAAAATTAACTCGTGCGCGTTGGGGGCGTTTATTTTAATAGACTGAGAGCAATGGGCAGGGCGAACGGCTGATAGAACGTGTTCAACATAAAAAGATTTCGATCACTCGAAGACGTAATTACTATTAAATATTCTTACATTCATTTCGTATAATTATTTCTTAACTTGATCTCTTTAAAAGATACCAAGCATGAGATGCGCACTAATTCATTATTTATAGTCTGATTATATTTCTTGTCTCGGCACGTTTGGCTACGATCAATTGCCATAACGTCTGTAATGAGTGATAGGCACAGAATTAATCTAACAATAAGAATGATAGACACATTGTATAGAGAGCCACGTTGAGCCGGTATCCAATGTCGATTCAGAGTCTCGCATAGTTTTCCTACTCAGCGAGTCAGTGGCCCACGGCTTGCCAAACGATTTGAAATTTTATTTTTGGTGCGCCACCTGCGGACCCGAACTTGTACATTCGACATGGCACGTGCGGAACTTATTAAGGTGATTCTATTAAAATACAAGACACTGTAGATCGTAATTAAATTGTAGTATGTTATTTTTTATATTACCGAATAAATTTTTAAAATAATAAAGTTTAAGAAGTTGTACTTTAACGCTGAAGCATATGAGATTCATGTCAATGAAAACTATTAAAATTAGTATGCTTGGACTCTGCAGATTAAAATAGAAAACTAACTATCGAAAGTTTAAAGTTCATACTTTCTGATACAAGAAATATTACAAAAAATTATATTATAATCTGACTGCAAGAAATATTATACATATATTGTCATATTGAATAAGAAGTTATTTGTATGTAAAGGAATAAAAGTTCATGTTTTGATAACCAGTAGAATTTACTATTGAAGTATGACAACTTTGCAACGTCGTTCAGCTTGAAAATTGCTCATTAATTTTTTATAAAGATTATTTCTAAATTTTCATTACAGGACTTCCGGCTCCGCCAGGGAAGCCGATTTTAATACCAGGAGCGGATGAATCGCAACCGGATGTGGTGGCCATCCGTTGGGAGCGATCACCTAGTAATGGTGGCTCGGCCATCGTCGGCTACCTCGTCGAGCATCGCAGGCTCGGCTCACAGCACTGGGTGCGAAGTACACCAGGGCTGTGCACCTTCCCGGAGCTGACTTTGAGCGGCCTCGAGCCAGGATGGCGCTATCAATTCAGGGTCAGGGCACAAAACGCAGTTGGCTTCTCGCGGCCGAGCGAGATCTCCGATCCTCTGACGGTGACCCTTCAGAGATCTGTCGCGTCTGCCCCTCAGTTCGAACTTGAACTCAAAGACACAACAGCTCTCGAAGGCGAACAGGTGAAATGACAAAAAAATATTAATTTTTCTTCGTTAAATAATATGTTACAACTTTCAATGCGACAATTTATCATAGTTTACAATAATGTTAAATACAGATAAAGTAGTTGGTCATTTAATTTATTGCAATTAAAATTATGATATAATAGAACGTAAATTAGAAATTAAAATCATAAGAATATTTTATCATAATTATAATTTTGTTTCTGTAGGCTGAGTTCGTGGCACGATTCACTGGATCGCCGTTGCCGAAGATCTCGTGGTTCAAAGACGGCTTCGAGATCTTCAGCAGCCGGAGAACGAGGATCATCACGGACAGTGGCAAAACGGTGCTCCTGATTCATCAGACGGCCCTTAACGACGAGGGTGAAATAAAATGCACGGCTACTAATAGAGCCGGCCACATAAGCAGCAAAGCAAGATTAATACTAGAAGGTTCATACAATTGTCTTTTATAAATCTTGCAGGATACACAAATTTCACATTAGCTCGTGTCGCCTTCATTGGTTCCGTTCGGATTTCAATCGCCATGCACCTTCGTTTCCGCCTTCAAAACATAAATAAAAAAACTTAATGATCTTTTATTGCAGCACCTCCAAAAATTCGACTTCCGCGTCAATACGAGGACGGCCTGTTATTCGAACAGGACGAAACGATTCGATTGAAAGTGTCACTGGCAGGGAGACCAGCTCCTTCGGTGATTTGGTATCACGACGGTGAAATAATCTCGAGTGATAAAAGACATATTTTTGAAACGATGGACGGCGAGTCGATTTTGAAAATCCCCGATGCAAAACGAGCCGACAGAGGAGAGTACACTGTTAAAGCTATAAACAAGCTTGGAGAGGATACCTCGTCATTCCTGGTGACTGTCACAGGTCATTATAATTTATTTATATTATGATTATAATTAAATTATAATGAAATTATTTTGATACTAATTAAAAATTCAGCAAACAGAAACATTAATGAAATTTCATTAATTTAATATTTATAAAATAATGTTGTTTATTTGTAGATCGACCTGCAGCACCTGGAAAAGCGACGGTCACGATGACACTGGGTAGATCGGTAACACTGTCATGGAAGGAGCCCGAAGATGACGGTGGCTGCAAGATTGGCACATACATCGTCGAGTATTACAGGGTTAGTTAAAAATACGGAGATTCCCTTGTTAGTTGTTAATTTATTCATTTTAGAAATTGTGCTACAGATCGGTTGGGACGTATGGCTGAAAGCGACTACGAGTAGACAGACTAAAGCGACGCTGTCGGAGTTGATCGAAGGGTCTGAGTATAAATTCCGCGTGAAGGCCGAGAATCCGTATGGCGTCAGTGAGCCCAGCGAGGAGAGCGATGTAATCTTCATTCCAGATATAAAGAGAGGGTACGTTCTTCGAATAATTTAATTAAAAAGTATTTTAGGAAAAATCAATAAAATGATATGAAATATTATAAAATATTCCAAGGGGAAACATAATATATAAATTACGAATTTTTATGTAAAATGTTAATTATTGAAACATTTTTTAGGGAATTTGATTCATTAGAGAAATTTTTATTTTTATCATTTCATATTGTGAAATTTACATTAATTGTTATACATTCCTTTGAATGATCAGCATAATGGCACCGTCGCTGAGCGGCAAATCGCAGAGTCACAGGGAGATCAGATCACGAGAAAAGCGGGAAGTGAGTTTCTCGGTGCCCACTCAGAGAACCAGAAGCCTGACGAGAGAAGAGGCTCGAAATCGAGACCTGGACGACGATATGAGTTTCGGTCCAGCCAGTCGGTCGGTATCGGCTCAAAAGCTGACCGTGCGACCGTCAAGGGCTGACAGTAGAGTCACGTTCGCGTTGGACACGCTGGAACAGTCGGAACCACCTATTCCTCCGGCCAGATCGAGAGATCATTCCAGTTCAAAGAAACTCGAAGAAAGAGTGAACGAAAATCACGTGGATCGGTCAAATGCTAACACAAGCGTTCCAAACAGCGAGGTGAGTAATTTGTTTTTCATTATACTCTATATTTATCTATTGTGAAAATGCCTTTTCTTGCTGCGTATCCATGAATTCATTAGATTCATTGTATTATATAAACAATAAAATAATTAGACAATTATGCATTAAAATTCATAACATTGGGATATTTGTTATATAGGATGAATCAGGAACAATTATTCTTCAAAATAACAAAACATTCATTGATGCTATTAAGGATGTACTGGTTATACAATCAATCCCAAAAGTTTATGTACTTTAGAAAAACTCATGTCCTAAA
>NW_017162871.1:32669-46532 GCF_001652005.2 Ceratina calcarata | reverse complement strand
TAGGAATTTATAATAACAAATTCAACATGCTAGCATTGTTTAAGTGTATAGCCTATACATCCTTAATAAGCCTCGATTATTAAAATATACAAATGCATTTATTCCATGATTTTCATTAAATACAAAATTATTCTAAATTATATTTTAATGAAATCAGAAAGGAATTGATTGCTTCTTATTAATTCAGATATACAATAAATATTATAAGAATAAAAGAAACATAAAATGCAACATTGTTGTAACATGTAACATTGTATTCAAACAGAATCTGATTCAAATCAAAGAAACTCCAATGCCAGTACCTCTCACCACGGTGACAGTGACACCTCCAACGGACGAATCCAGCAAACGTTCAACATTCAGGGAATCGCGATCGCGATCAGTTTCCGTGTCCAGGGAACGTAGTATGTCTCCATTGTCCATGCCAAAGATTCATGAACAATACGAATTGGAAAGTGGATCTAGTTCCTCACGTTTTCGTCCACCGACGAGCTTGACTCTGAAAAAGCAACAGGCAGTTGTTGATGAACCTCAACCACAATTAATAAAGAGTCACTCGTTAGATGAGAACCCTAGATCGCCTAGTACTCCGCGGGATGATTACGGTGCAGATATGCATGGAAGCTCGGAATTTATGCTGGTTTTGTATCCTGACGACCAGGCGAAGAAACTAGGAGACGATGAGAGGCAAACGAGTTTAGGTAAAGCGTAAATTAATTACATGCTCTCGAACTTATTTACATATCCAGTGGCCCTCATTAACATTCGGATAGACTTTAAAACGAAGCTGTTAATTATTATTTCACAGGTGCGAGACAAAGCACAACAGAGGAGCCAGAGGATCTGGAAGACCTCATTCCACCGCCCATGTCGCTCTCGTTACCAGAATTATTCAGCGCGGAACATCAAGTGATAGAAACGCTCAGAGAAGCTGTAAGCTCTACAGAATTGCTCCACGAGCGCGCGATGGAACGTTTCTATCGAGCAGTAGCAGCTGAGGAAGCCTCAGAAGTGGCGAAGAGGAAAGTCCAGCTCGAAAGGCGAACCGGAGAACTGGCATCAACTGTCGGAAGCAAACCCGAACCAGAAGAACAGAAATCGCTCTTCAGGCGACGATTGTCAAGCCCTTCGGTCACCGCTCAAAACTTAATCACTTGGCAATCGAAGATCAATCGTAGAAGATCTAGCGAGAGTCAAGCGGACACGCTTAAACCGACTTCGAAATTATTGACAACAAATCTATCGTTAGACGTCGAAGTTAAATCCGATTCTAATATACCAGGCGACATCGAGCCGTCGGTTCCATGGGGGTTAAACAAACCCGAGGAACCACTACGCAGGTGGCACGAGACCAACATGCCGTTGCTTATTGAAAAACAAGAAAAAGAATCGATACCCTGGCAGGCTACCACCAATGGAGAGCCTCCGCTCAATGAGAAAATAATTCCTCAACCCGAAGTCAAGTTGGAAGCAGAAGAAGAAGTAGAAGAAGAAGAGGAAGAAAGTATCGAAACCTCAGAAGAATCGTCCGAGGAGATGAGTAGCGCTGACAGCGAAGACTTGAAGCTCTTGAAGACCAGAATCCTCGCCAGACAGGTAGTAGACGAAGAGGAAACGTACCATCCTCGAGGAAAACCTGTTCTCCACGTTGAAACGGGACATAATATACCAACCGTTGACGTCACGCCGCCAACACCGACTAACGTCATTCCCAAATCGATTCTGAAGAAGCCTAAGGAGGAACCGATTCCTGTTAATAGCTTCGGTAGACCGATTCCTCCAGAGAAGCCTGTTAGAAAGACACTGTCTCCAAATCTGCAACCGATAGAAAAACAAGAGGAACAAATAATGGAAGTATCGGATACACCAGAGCCAATTAAGACGCCTATAATGTCAGAAAGCGATACTGATAGCATGGTGTCAGCAGCAGAGGCAGCGAAGAATCGCAGATTGCAGGCAAAGATGCGAACAGTGACACCGGAAGAGGAGGTCGACGAGGAGAACATTGAACAACGGATGGCAGTTGTCAATCACTATACTGAAATCGTTAGAGAGCACTCAAGTCGTTTTAATTATAGGAGCTCGGAGGAGAGGAAGGTAGGAGACAGTGTGACTAGTTCTAGGAGGTCTTCCTTCTCTGAGGACCAGGATATGAAGAATCAGATCAAAGACCGTCTGGAGAACGCAGAACTGAATGATAAAAAAGAAGTTAGGGAAAGTCAGCAGACTCGACAAGCGAGGCCAAAGAAAAAAGACGAAATTGATAGGCAGGTGAAAGAAGTTAAAAGGAGTACTGGGTCTAGAGGGACGACTCCTGCTCGAGATACCAAACCTGTAAGAGAAAAACGACCACCGTCTAGGAATGAATCTCCAGCACCGAGATCCAGAAACGTTTCTGTGGAGAGGGGTGGAGCTTCTTCCAGGTCTTCTTCAAAGACCAGAGTACGAGCTCCTTCTCAGGATAGAAGACCTCCATCGAGGACGGGATCGGAAGAGCAACGATTCGTCAGGGAAAGATCTGTAGACGAGGGTCCTCGTCGGTCCAGGAAACCTTCTTCGAGGCCTTCTTCGAGGACTTCTTCCAGGTCGAACTCCAGAGATAGGAAGAGACCAGAGACGCCGGTGGAATTGAAGATGGAACGTCTGAACAAGGCTTTGGAAAGCAAGAAGTACAGGGGTACTCGACGCGGCTCTGCTACCGCAAGGGAATATTCAGACAACGCTTGGCGAGAGAGTCGAGTGAATGAGGAACGATTGGCGATAGAAGCTAAGCAAAATGTCAGATCGACTGTGGAATACGTGACTGATTTGACTCTCCTACTAGCTGCTGTATACGTTTACTTGTTTAAGAGGGAAACCCTGGCGATTCCTTTTATCGCGTTGCTTTTGTTTAGGAGAATCCAATACGAGATCAAAGGACGCTTTTCGAAAGGCTGGTGGTCGAAACGGAAACAATGATCACAGTCTAATTCGAAGAAAGAAAATCTGAAACTATAGAGCTCATGGAATTAATTGGACGCCTTTTAAAACGGAGTAACTTTTTTAATATTGGATCAAACGACTTGAATTTTCTTTGGGACTATTAAAAGCCTTATTTCATTATATAATGACGAAAATTGTAAAAACTTTGCCATTCGTCGGAATAACGAAAACATAGAACACGATTTTTAACTTTATTATTGGGGTTTTTAATAAAAATTGAATGAATTCCACAAATTTTTGATTAGATGAAATGGTATGTTTCTTAATTACTACAATCTTAAAAAAAAAATTCGTGGAAACGCCCTGTAGGAAAGCCGCACACGCGGAAGAGATTCTTGACTCTCGACATTTCACGATTGATCGGGAGAAATCAGAATGCGTCCAGATGATGATTATTCGAAGAAGAGATTCCTGACCTTCGATGCCGCGGTATTGCGGCGAGCGGATTCTCGACCTTTAGGGTTGCAGACTTCGGGATGCATCGTGGCAATTTGTCAAGTGCAACGATGCATCGATCAGCGGCGAGTTAGCCAATTCTTGTACTCCATTGAAGAAACCAAAGATGATAGTGTACGTTTTAACGACTAAAGCTTATTATAAATTATTGTTATTATTACTACTATTTATTCCTTATTTATTATGAATATTCTTACGTGCAATAAACATGTACATAACTGTTGAATTTAAGATCTATGCGCTCGTTTACTCACCCCATAAATAATCCCCATTTCATCTCGTTGATTCATTCATTTGGAAAAATTTTCATTTCATAGTGATTATAATGGAAGAAAGATGACAGAAGCTTCTTTTGATTGGGCTGTGTTATGCAGATGGTATTCATAAGTGCCAAATAAATCGGGAATGGAAAATTACAATTGTTCGTTTAAAATAATTTTAAATGTCTTATCTTATTCTATATTTAAACCGGAAGGCATTCCTCCTGAAAATATTCCAAAACGAAAGAGAAACAGAAAAATTAAAGAAGAAAATAGTAGAACAAGCAAAACGGATCGACGAATCTACTCGAAATTGAAAAGAATCATCGATGCTTCGCCTGAAACTATTTTTAATTCTCTTATCTCATTCCATATCTCAACGGGAAGACATTCCTGCTTAAAATATTCCAAAAAGAACTAAATATAAGGAAAATAAAGAAAAACTAGCGCAGGGAGCAAAACGGGTCGACGAGTCTGATCGAAAGTAAAAAGAATCATCGATGTTACATCAGGGATAGATAGGAGGCCAAAGAAAGAGGGGGCGTGTCTCGGGTGAAAGGAGAGAGAAAGAAGCGGTATTCAAAAACGTGGTCGGCGCACGGCGCATGTGCGCGTTTCGTTAAAACGACGAAGCCGAGAGTGGCGTGTCGAGACGATTTTAGACCGGAGCAGGGCCTCCTGCCGTCAGATTTCGTGGCGCAGGGTGTGCTGTGCCACGGGTCAGCCAGTGAGCGAGCAAGCGGTCGCCGGAGGGTGGAAACGGAAGCATTGGGTGGTCGGTCGGGGCGCCGCAGACCGCTACCGGAAGTACTGTGCAGGTCGCCCCGTCGCGTTCCATCGATTCGAACAGTGAGGGGCTGCTTGATCTCTTCGCGAGTGATGTCAATGCGAGGAAGAATCGGTCTTCGTATCATCTGACGAGATGACCTTAACAGGTAAGACTTCTTCGCGTACAGAAATCGTCGCCCGTACGAAATTCTTTTATCCCCGGCGAGGAGCGTCTAACTCGATGTTTAAAAGTAGAAAGGGGAAGGGAAGCTGGAGCCGAGCAAAAAATACCAGAGTCTCGCGACTTCTGTTTCCTCAGATTCGACGATTAAGACGAACGTGCACTCTCCTTCGACCGATGACGTCGTGTGACGAAATTTGTTTAGATTACTGGTCGTTGAATCCTGCCACCCGCTGCCAGGTGGAGTTTTTTCTCCACGCGTTCTCAAATCGATGATCACAGGCGCGATTCCGCGATCGTTATGTTGCGGAAAATTTCGTCTGGATCGGCAGACAGAATCCGGCGGCAGCCGGTAATAGCACCGCGTTTACGAGATCCGCGTTAAAAATAAGAGTAAAATCAATTTCGATCGCGGCGACGAAGAAAAGAAAAGGCGAATGGTTGGAAAAAAAATTCGGCGGACGTCAGAGTTTCAGAGCCAAGTGTCTGAAGTAGTTGCAGCCATGTTTATTTTTTAACGTATTTATTTACCATATTGCCGGGGATACGCACGCGTTCTGAAAATCTCGAGGTTTATCCGATTACCAAAATTCATCAAAATCGAACTAAAATCCACGATAGGAAAAAGTCAAAGCATAAATTGTATGCAGACAATAAGATAATAATTGTCTTATCAAATGTTATCAGATTGTGTCTTCTAATAATGTTACACATTAAAACAGATGAGCAAGCATCATTTATCCGATTACCGAAATTATTATAAATCTACGTAAAATCTACGATAGAATGAAGTCAAGGCATAATTTACACGTAGACAATAATATAATAATAGATTTATCAACCAATATCAGATTTATAATAATATCACATATTATCGATATAGTGATAAGCAAGTTATTAATTCTTCAAACTGACTTTTCCCTAGATATTTTCTCCAAAAACAATATGAAAATTAAGGAAAATTCATCAAAATAAAATCAAATAGAAAAGAGCATCAAGGCTTTTATTCATAATTAGGACATTCTAAACTATTTGATGGGATCTCGCAATCTTGCTTTCTTAGCATATTCTATCAATCACGTGTCTTTGTTTTGTATCACTAAATCTTGATAAACATTTTACAGTTGTTCTTATTAATGTAAATAGTAAATAATATAAGACAAAAATTTCGCAATTGTTATTATTATAATTGTTATGATTAACAATTTGCATTTGTTTAGATCCAATTTTTTTGTTTCTGTATGTCATACTCTAAGTATTCATTCCACTATGTAATTGCTCGCAGATCAGACAACGAAAGCGGCCAAGGGTCCACCGAGATGGCTAGAGCCGGACCAGGTCCTTCCGGTTCAGGGACGAGTCGGCGAAGACATCGTCGTCAAACCGAAATTACGTTGGTCCGACATTTTCGACGAGCTACGATTCGAACTGTGAGCCCAAATCAATTTTATTATACTCATATTCATAGTATAGAATCGTGACAATATTATTAAAATTATTTTTCATGGTGCATGCGTTAAATTAATACAAACTAAGGCATATCCCATAATTCCTGTCCTACACCAATTTATTTTATAAATAGCACTCCATTTTGTTATATGACAATTATGTAATATTGAATATCTGTAATAGCACTGAAGCTCAATAATCAATAATGTAAAAAGACATATCGCATAAATCCACAGTTCCTGCCCTACACCAATCTATTTTTAATAGCACTCCATTTTGTTATGATGTAGTAATTATGTAATATTGAATAACTGTGGTAACACGAAAGAGGAACCAGTATTGCTAGCAGCTGAAGAGTTAACGACCCAAAAGCCGTGTTGTTACGTACCACAATGATCGGTAGCATAGGTTGGGACCACGGTTTACGCGTAATCGTTCATTCTCGACTATCGACTATAATTTCGTGGCGTGGGAAACCTTGAAACGTGCCAAGGATCAAATGCGGTTTATTTCGAGCTGTCGCGCACTTAATTTTCGCGAACAGACCAAATTACACCGGTCGTCTCGTGTAATTTCGTTACGCGACTTTTTGCACATACCCACGTTTAATACTCGCATAAATTTTCCAATGCTAGGGCTCGTACTACTCTCTTCACACCATTCAGAAAAACACGTTCGACTGCGTTGACGAATTGTTAAACCAGAATTATTTAAGTAACAGTTCCCTATTTTTAGATTTACAGAATTTGAAATAATCTAAAGACGTTGTGAAATCTTTATATCATTGTAATAGTGGTCTTTTCTGATAAGGAGAATTAGGCTTATTTTACTTTTTATTAGGCTTGAATACGATCATCTACGCAATAATTATCTTATTTACTGTTTAAATTTGATAAAAGAATGGAATTGTCTAATTTCATCGATTTTGGAATTTCTCCTTATTCATGATCGATGGTTTGCTGGGTTCTTCAAGGAGATGAAGAATTGAATTAGAATTATTCAAGTAATAATTCTCTATTTTTAGATTTGCAAAATATGAAATAGTCTAGAAACGTTGTGAAATCTTAATATCGTTATAATAGTGATTTTTGTGATAAGGATTTTATTTTAAGCTTGAATACAGATAAAAAATGATTACCCTATTTCTTTGTTAAATTTGACAATGGAATGAAATTGATTAATTTCATCCAGCTTGAGGCTACTCCTTGTTCATAACCGACGGTGTGTTGGGTTGCTCAGGAAGGTGAAAGATTCGGTGCATAGGCATTTGAACGCTTATTTCGGGAACGCAAGACATGACCTCATCTAGCCTCGCCGCTTAAATAAGACAAGAAGGGTAACGGATCGATGCTAGTAATTGTTTGTCTTTTTCACACGACTCTGACTCATCCTGTAACACAACTATGTAAGAAGCATCATCAAGAAAGGACAAAATGTCTTTGAAACGAATTTCCGTTCTCTAAAGTCTTCGATTAGACTGCGGATTTTTATACATAATCAGCCACTTATGGTAATCATTTCAGATTAATTGCAATATGCACTCGTTTTTTATATTTTTTATCAATTTTACTATGAATAATCACTGAATTGAAGAGTGAAAATAGGTTTTTACCATTTTGTCAATATTTCTTTAACGAGGCGAGGCATCTAAGAGATCTTTGCTCCCAAACATGAATTGAATGAACTTCTTAACATCAATTTGTAGATTTTTCAAGATTTACACCTTACTAGATTGCAACGAGTTTTTCACATATTTCTCAATATTCTTCAAGTTTGCTTAGCCTACATGTGTGGGCTCTCATAAATGCCTAACTATCCGCAGTCAGATCGTGACGTTAGACCACCATATGCAAAGCGATAGCATGTGATTTCACGTGACTCGTTATACATATATTAACGCGGTTCTGGCTTGACGGTCCTAGTGGCCATTCAGACGGTACGTCACCGCGACGACGGAAGCGTTCCACCCGCGGGTTACGAAAATTCCGACGCACTTTGACGCTCCTCTGCGCCGTCTAAATCCGACCTCGCGATTTTCGCGAAACGACGAAAGCGGCGCTGCTTCTTAAACGCCTCTGTAGGACCCCGCGAACGATCTAACACGTTGCTTATAGTTTCCCTTCAGAACTATAGCTAAGCAGAAGGTTGGCGTTGGCTGTGGAGGTGGAAAATCGGCCGCGGACGACCTGGCGCTGGCATCACGCTATCAGTCTTCCGAGGGAGCGTCGCGACGATCGACGAGCGGCCAAAAATCACCTCTCCCCCTTCAAATTCCCGTTTTCACTGTATAAGTATATATTAGAGAGGTTTGAAAGAACGATAAGAATCGACGGATCGCTCGACGATCGGACGCCACTCCCCCTCTACACCCCTGTCAACCCTCTTTTTCATACTAGTCCCAAGTATACAATCCCTTGATTCCTGAATGACGCGAGTGTGTTTCGATGTTGAATGAAAATTAGAGAAGTGAAGATTAATTTGGCAAGTGACGACAGTATCGCAAGTTCAGTCTGGAGTGTCGTGTCGAAAACGGTCGTTAGAATGACGACCAGCGTCATCGCGGTACCGACGTTTGCAGTGAAGTCATCGGGCAGGCTTGTCAGGGTCGCGGTGCACCTCGAAAGGACGCTTGCCGGGTTTATTTTTGCACCCCCTGCCTCTGTCACCGACGTAGACTCCGTGACGTCGACGGGTAATAACGCGACGCGCGCGTCGATCGACTGAACGTCGATCTCGATAAATATCGAGTGCGGGAACCAGCGTGCTCGGAAGGGACTCCGATGCGTCGTCGCCTGGGATTCCATCCGCCTCTTCGTCCCTCGTAGCGGTATGGAACTGTTCTTCCGGGACGCTTGGTTCAAGGAACTCGCGCGAGTGATCGGTGGTGATTGTTGATTTTGTTTTATTACCGAGGACGCCTGTTAGACATGGGAAGTGACTGCTGCAAATGCGCCGATGGCAATGGCAGTAAAACTGCCGTCAACGGATCGTTTAGGGACCGTTTCGGACACCGGTACGATTTCACCCTCGTTAATTATCAGTGAAACGTCATATAATATTCATAATTGTAACTGCATCATATTTGATAATTAATAAAATATTTCTAACTCTCATATTTATACAATAACATATTATTGTTAATTCTTCATAATTCATATTATGAATTATCCTTCACAATACTTATTAGCAATGGAATATATTAATTAAACTTCACTCAATGTATTAGATGAATAAATTATTGAAGTACTTATGTAATTATTAGTATGCAAATTTTTGTGCATTTATAAGAGACACAAATGTGTCAAATTTTGGAAAGACACGTGAAAATATTCGAGACAAAATCGTTTCCTGTGGCATTTGATTCATAGATTCAGATCATGCCTATATGTCATTCTTCAATTTTTTCCTCTGAATATTTTATTTTGCATAAAAATCCACAGTCTACTAATTGCAATAGGAGAATTGAAATTAAAAGTACAATCGTGAATTGTGCAACGCGAATAGCCAGTCTGATAAATGAAGAGTATTTTAAGAGCGAGAATTTATTTTAAGCCTCAACTTCGATCGTTCATTGTCGAATGATTATTTGCTAACAGAGTATCAAGATTGCCACTGAATCACCGAAACGAATTACCGTCTTTACTCTTATGAAAATAATTTACATTCATGCAACTTATGATACTACACGTATTTTGCTGGTTGAGACATTTGAATTTTCTATGAGTTAAACTAACCTGAGTCTGCACTTCGTAAATCACAATTGAATTAACAAGCAGGTAATAAAAATGCAGGTACGCACGGTCATGTGAATTATTAAACGATAATTGTTAATAAAAAAATTCATGAACGAGTTTGAGACAATTAAACATGAAGATAGTGGATTTCTGTCTTCTAGCGGCATCTAAATAAGAATCGGTTGCACGCTTCCAACGTATTTCGGGCAAACAAATGATCTAGAGCGGCCGAAACTCTTGGCATTGCTCTACTGCCCTATTTTCGTCGCCTTTTTACGCGAGTATGCGAGCACCGCAACGGTGGATCCGTGAAACCCGGGTATCGATTCAATTTTTCAAAGCGATTGAATCATTGAAATATCTACTAGCGATCTAGGAATACCGCTTGGAAAATCCATGACGCACATCACGCAGGCCATGCTTTCCCTTTCCTATTTCAAACTTGCAAGCGACGATTTATAAATCATGTAATCATTCAGGAAAAAATTAATACTTCATACCGATAATTAAAAATACTATCTAATTTATTCATCGAAAATTTATTATTTTTATGTGCTTCTAATCCTGACGATCAGTCGATGATTGCAGAACGCAGAATTCGTTTCTCGGCTAGACAAAATAGATATTGCATCACTGCCGTGAACATGTGTGCGCGTACACATAGGAAACGTCATCTCGCTGGCGACGGCGACGAGACGCCTGTGCACGCGCCCCGGCGCGATGCGAAGGGTGCGTCGTTGCGCAAGTGAACATTTCTTTCCTTCACGGCCAGTTGAATGGATACCTTGCGAATATTAGGCGGTAGTACGCAGCGAATATGCGACACCGCGAGCATTGATCCGATTGGACCCTGGCCATCGCTCCGACAGGGGAGAAACTGACATTTGAACATTGCAAAATCGACCCCGTTTAGTTAGAAAGTGTTCCTATTCGCTTTCTCGCTGGCACTCGGCTCGTCTGCGTTTTTAATTCATTGTTGACGATGCTATAAACGGAAAATGGAAATCGTAGATAATACAGATTTTAAAATAATACAGAATCATTAGGCGTTTTATTAGCTCGAAGCTAGAACGTTATTTGATAATTAATGTTTATTGATCGTAGACGATGCTATAAACGAAAAATGGAAATATTAGATAGTACAGATTTTGCAGAATTATTAGGTATTTTATTAGCTCGAAGCTAGAACAACATTAATACATAATTAATATTTATTGATTTATTGAAATTTGTGAGAAAATCATGTCTATGAAACGTGGATTTTGGCATGACTGTAGAGACAAACACGATAAGGTGGAAGTTCGTTTCCTTTAGTCTGTTATTTTACTGTACGCAATTCGGTCCAAAGATATTTATAGATCACCCACGTATTTCTAAGAAATCGTAACTCACTCCCGTTATCCGCGTGGTACTGTGATGATTTGCTGAGGAGAGATAAGAATTTTTTGTAATAATGGAAAGTGACATGAATAAGTAATAAAAGGACGTACAAGTAGTACGAGTCAATAGTCAGCCCCACAATACTACTATTTTAAAATTTTCACCGATTGAGATCATGTCGTACTTGAAAGTCCATTCTTACTGTCATTAAAACTAATTTATTTCTATCTGCAATTATTTCTAACAATTCTTAATCAATGCCATCATGAAAGTAGTGCATTAATAAATAAACAAGTGATAATAAGCTAGGGTCTGCAGATGCAAAACATAACAATAATGTTTCAAAGTGTTTTTAATTGATAAATGATAAGAATAAATATAAATGAATGAGTTATAATTTTTATAAAGGAACACTAATACATAATATACGTACTTATGCACATGTATGTATAATATTTTATTGTTATAGAACACGTGGAGATGTACCCATGCCGTCCGACCGGTACCGGATACAAATGAGAGGCAACGTTGTCCAGCTGACTTTGAAACAATCACAGAAAGAAGATACGGGACACTATGCTTTGGTCGCAACGAGGGTTGGCCAGGGATTCGACAAGGGATCCTCGAAGAAGATACATCTGAACGTGGACGAGGTGATTTCGGAAGAAGGAGAGCCACCGGTCTTCCTACGAAGATTGACGCATCTTGCGGTTAAAGTTGGCACCAGGACTAGATTCCTCGTGGAGATCCGAAGTTCGACCACACCGAAGGTATTTATATCGAACAGAAGTTTTAATCAGAAGCCTATCTTTGTATTTTCGATGTTTACATTTTATAACTTTCCCTTCGCACAACAAATCTTTCTGCAATCCAAGTATAATATTGTTATAAAATAAACAAAAAAATAAGTAAAAAAATCATTATATGATGCCACGTCTATAGTATGGACATATTGTCGTTCTTGATATCTTTGAGAAGAAGAAAGACCTAATGGTTTCAAGAATCCTGCGCGACAATCTTTGCTGTCATCATAAAATGACAGGTGAAGAATGAGAGGGGACCTGGACAACAGAAGACAAAACATCAAATCTGACTACCAAATGACTGGAGTGAGAAATAATAGAATAATAAGCTGATAAAATGAAAAGTTGATAAGAAGTAAAAAAGAGAAAACGGAAATACATAAGATAACGTCGCAAAGGTAAGCCGCGACGGCACCATAATAGCCGCACCAATCACAGAAATGCCTTCACCGAGCTCCACGTGTTCCAAAATTGGTAGGCCTACGCGGAATCCGTGCCAGCGTCTGTGATTAACCCGGAAGGGTTGAGCCGGAATCACTCGGTGACTTATTGCCACGAACTCGTCGGTCCTCCTTATGGCGCGACGGCAGCCGGTGTCGCCGGGAGAAACGCGGGCTAAATGGGAGTCAGCGAGGTCCATGACCCGGGGATTAGATTCGGGGATACGGAAAGCCAGAAAACGATACTCGTTACGCCTCTTGTGCGTCGTATTACGACTATTATTACGCGGTCGTGTCCACTACGGCTGGAAGCTATGCTCGCCGATTGGCTAAATCCGCCCCTCGAGTCCAGGGATCGTATAATGTTTCCCTCGGCCGGAAAGTAGGGACGACGCGACCAATGTGGGAACTGGTACTTGATGGGGTATGCTAGGCATGGTCAGCGAAGGCACATGAGGAAAATAGTAGTGGGGATCGAAATACGGGCGAAAAAGAGAGGAAGCGAGCCGCGTGAAAAATTATACGATCTCTGCCCTCGACTCGTAAACTTTCGAATGCGCGCCGGTGCTCTCTCACTCGATTGCGTAACGCAGAGGAACTCGCCGCGATGGAATGTTTCAGGACTGAGTTCAAATTTGAAAACTACGAAGTAAAATATTTGCTAGATTTTATTAATAAATGAAGAGCATCATTTAATACGTTATAATGACAAAATAATAAAAGACAATTTTTATAAGAATACAAATATTTCGATTATATATTTCGATATACGATTGCGAGATTTAAAGTACACACATAGAAGTAAATGCGTAACATCAAATTACATATACTTTCACGATTTTTATGCGAATACAAATACTTTAAGAAGTATTTAGATATCAGTAGATATAATCATACAATTGCAATTAATCCTGAATAAATTAAATTGATGTTTTTATATTGAAAAAATATAAAATTGCTCAAATGATAAATCGAAGCAACTAATAATATCTTAAGGATGTTATAAAATTTGAACTATGCAGACAAGAATGAGTACGTAACATAAATTTGTCATACACATATGTGCTTTGACAGGTATTCCCTCATCTTGAATGCTCATTGTCGAATTCCAGGTTACTTGGCATAGAAATGCGGATCTGGTGCACGCGGGCTCGAGATTCTCGTTCGTCCACGAGGGGAACTTCTATTGCGTCGACGTGGCACCCGTCACGGTGGAGGACGAAGGAGACTGGACCTGCATGGCAGAGAATCGTGGAGGCAGATCCTCTTGCACATCCCGCCTCACTGTAATCGGTAAACGTGCCGTTTTCCACTGCCTTAAATTTAAAATATTAATCGTAACATTCGTAGCAGTCGACTGCGGCAATCTATTATAGTCAAAAATAGATTAGAGCCGGACGTGGATAACCG
>NW_017162871.1:0-30963 GCF_001652005.2 Ceratina calcarata | reverse complement strand
ACTTGCATATAAATTTTATTATTTACTTCTCATGATTTAATTTGAAATAAAATATGTTTGAAGCAAAATAATATTGAAGCTATTTATAATATTAATAAATTATTGAATACAGTTCCTAAGGCATATAAAAGGCCGGAGTTCGTCGAAGAGCTACGGGCTCTCCTCACAGAGACAGGCACGGTGTCCTTGGAGTGCAAAGTGGTCGGCGTGCCCACTCCAGTGCTAAGATGGTTCAAAGACGACAAGGAAATCAAGGCTGGCGACGTGTTCGCTTTAACTGCCAACCCCGACGATCCAACCTCCCTTGGCATTTATACCTGCGAGGCAGTCAACTGCATGGGAATCGCTTATTCCTCTTCAAAAGTAATCATTCTTATACATTTATAATTACAAAGACTGTGGATGTTTAATGCAAAAATTACTCGTCCATTGATTATATTGTATTGGTCCTCGAAAACATAATTCTCAAATGTTAAGATATTTAATTTTTGAAAATGCAAAATGAAATTGGATGGTTTAGGTACATGTAGTCGGCAAAGGCAGTAGGGAGGGTTCCCTGAAACCAGCGGATTCGATGACACCATCTGGTCCACTTCCTGTTTTCGCGAAGATCCTGCAGGACGAGTGTTGCAGGATCGGGGACACTCTCCGGCTTTCCTGTAAAGGTACATCAACTTCTTTCGAAATAATTAGCCTATGAGGTCACTGTTCCAATTTCTATTAACGTCACAATTTTTACTCACTGTCATACTTTAAGATAGTATATAAAATTATAGAAAAGTACACCAGTGAGTAGAAATTATGATGTGAACAGAAATTAGGACATTCACATCACTCTTAATGTTTATAATATTATGCAGAATTTATTATTTTATTCATTCCTATCAGTTGTTATCTTGTTCTGAATTTAAGTCCAAGTACCACCATGGCCAAAAGCGATAACGTGGTACAACAAAGAAGGGCGAATTGAGCCCAGTGAGAAATACCACGTGATGGAAGATGGTCTTGGTGGATACTTTATAGAGGTAAACCCTGTAGAAGCCATGGACGAAGGTGAATGGAAGTGCGTCGCAACCAGCACCGAAGACATGAAGCAATTCACTACATGCTACGTTGCAATGTCCAGTAAGGAATTCCTCACTCCTAATTTCTTTAATTTTTACCATTTTAAGATCCAATAATTTATGTTAATTAATATTTTTATTTGAAAGTTCCAAAGAACTACAGGAAGCCTCGGTTCATGGAAAGCTTGAAAGCTGTCCTAACAGAGGAAGGTTTGGTGTCCTTTGAGTGCAAGGTCGTAGGATTCCCTACGCCCTTGCTGAGGTGGTTCAAAGACGGCCAGGAACTAAAACCAGGAGACGTTTATCAATTAACTGGGACCAACTCCTTGGGTATTATACAATTTTATTTTAGTAATAGTAATCCAAACAGGAAGTTTTTGCTAAAACGTATTAATTTTATTTCTGTCACCACGTGACCCCCATATTTTAATTTTCATACTTATCAATTCTTAATCTGGAATGTATTATTATTTTCTATTTACTTTTCATAATTAGGTTCCTATTGTTGTATCGCGCGAAATTGTATGGGAGAAGCGAAGAGCACCGCCGAATTAACGATCGAAGATATACAGAATCAACTGAACGAAGAAGAACGCATGCAGCTCCTTAGCACGGATCAACCGCCTATGTTCGTCAAGGGCCTGAGGAGTTGCGAAGCGCGGATAAACGAAGACTTTCGATTCACAGTGCAAGGTCAGACTTTCTAACAAACAAGCTAAACAATATTAAAAAAAAAATTGATGTGCAATTTATTTTAATAAACCGCAGTCAGTATATCTCCTGAGCCAAGCCTGGCTTGGTATAGAGACGACATGCCAGTGGAGGAGAACGATAAGTATCAGACTGCCAAGGAAAATCTTGGCACCTGCCATCTCGACGTTCGAAAACTCGAATTTGTCGATCAGGTAAGCGATTCGTCGAAACAACCTAAATTAAATCCAGTGAAATCTAATGAAAACAGTAATAGACAGATGAAGAGGATAAATGATCATTTTCCTATTGTAGGGTGAATGGAAGTGCGTGGCTTCGAATGACAACGGTCAGAGCGTCACTTCTTGTTTTCTGAAACTAATCATTCCCAAGCACTACAAGAAGCCGAAGTTCCTCGAGAGCCTACGGGCTATATTATCGGAGGAGGGCGCGGTCAACCTAGAGTGCAAAGTAATCGGTGTACCTCAGCCGGTTCTCAAATGGTACAAGGACGGCGTCGAGCTGAAACCAGGAGACATCCACAGGATCATTTCCGGGCAGGACGGCACCTGTTGCTTAGGAACTTACACCTGCGAGGCGACCAACTGCATGGGAACCGTCAGCAGTTCCGCCTCGCTCCTCGGATTCGAAGGTACTTTAAACATGCACTTAACTCTAATCATAAACATATATTTGTAAAACGCATAATCTGTCAAAGCATGTAACACGTTGTGATCAATAAATTCTTTTGGATTCCATTGAATAAAATCATGAGTGATCATTTCATCCACATTATTAATTAAAGACTAAATCCTCTTAAGCATTTGTTACAATTGTTTAAAAAATACTCTCCAGATAAATTACCTCGTAAAGAGATAAAGGAGCCTCTGTCACCGAACGGTCACGAGCTCGCGAGAAACTTGTCCCTCTCGACGATTCACGAGGAGAGAACCTCACAGTTATACGACACACCGCAAACCGACCATTCCGTCACGTTGGATGATCGAGGGGAGGTGTCCTTTAGCTTCGACGGCAAGGAAGTCTCAGTTAGTTTGTACGAAACGCCGGATTTGACCGAGGAGGAGGCTCTACAGATCGTTGAGATGTACGCCGATCAGTTGTCTGAACACGTAACAGGTGAGTATCGACACGTTTCTATTATAGGGTGTCCCTATAAAATAGCATTAGTTTCAAGTATTTAAATATTTTTGTATACAAAACGCCAGTAAGAACGTGAAACAAGAACAAATCTTTAACAAGTTTCAAGAGTTCTCTCGCTACCTTTTATAGAGCACAACGTGATCGAGTTACCACCAATGCGATTCGTAAAGGAGTCTTCAAACTCCGGCAACTTGTTAATGGAAGCTGTAGTGATCGACGTGTCTCCTGACTACTTCGTCAGTGCCGAGGACGGCGACGATCTCCGCACAGAAGCTGATTTCGAAGACGTCTCCATCCTAGACGACATAACACGAGTCCTCTCTTCCCCAGAACAAGATTCTCGCAGTTCCTTAAAAAGATCCGCTGGGTACAGTTTGGAGGACGACGACAAACCGCCGACTCGGCCTCCTCGGAAGAAATCCAGTTCCTCTTCGAAGAGCGAAAAAAGCGAGAAGAGTTTGAAACTCGAGTCTGAGAGCTTCCACAGTGCTCAAAGGGAGGAACCGTTCTCACCTGTTTCCCCGATATCGCCAGTATCTTCTTTGAAACAAGACGACAGCGACACTTTCGCCGATGTCCTGTCTTCAGCGAGACTGTCAATTTCGGAGAACCAAATGAGATTAGATGAAAACGGGCGGGAGAGAAAACGGAGCCTAAGCGTCGACAAGACAGCTGGTTCCAGTATAGACGATGGAATCGGCGGCGATTCCTCGTTCGATTCCGTCACCGGAGCACCGAAGAAGAAGCGACATCGTAGGAAGAAGCACAAACGGGATAAAGGCAGCTCCGAGGAATCTTCAATAGGCAGCGAGGTCGATGGCAAGCGCAGAGAAGGCAGTGCCAAACCAGAACTGGTTCAACGCATCGAGTCTATAAGCAAGACTGAGGAACCGTATGTGGAAGTTGAGAAGAAACAGAGCAGCGAATCTGAGAAATCGTTGTCTAAAAGTAACAAGGAAAGATTGTTGGACAACATGAAGAGATTGAAGGAGCCTGTGCTTGTCGTTCGCGACACTCTGGTTAAAATTGATAATCTGGAAACTAAGTTGAATACCGGGAGTGAAGATGAATGCAGGATGATTGTAACGGAGAATATTATTAGACCGATTCAGAGTTTGTGCGAAGAGGTGTCTACTATTGAATCTAAAGCTCTGAAAAATGCTGGCGACAGATCACTGAACCAAACGGTACGTATTTCATTGTTAGAAGCGATTGGAGGACCAACGGAAGAGCTTCTGCGTGGAATGGAGTTGATAGAGCGTCAAGAGAACGTAAAGAACCGCAAAACGGATTTAATCGCAATTCTGGAGAGCCTCACAGACCCGGTCGATGAAATTCTGATGGGAATTACGAAGATTGAACATGAATTGACTGGCAGGGCGAGGGGAGAGCGACCGATCGTTCTTATTCGAATGACGTCTGCAGTTTTTAAGCTGGATGAGTGTATCAGAAACGTTCTGTCAGTTGATAAAAGAGCTGAAAGACTAGTAGCGAGTTTGGAAAACATTCTCAGCACTCTAGACTTCTTCTTGAATGACGTTTCCGTGGATCCAGCCAAGGGAACGATAGAGACTGTAGATACAGTGGTGGTAGAGTCTTTGTCGAAATCATTGGAAGACATGGCTCGATCACTGAGCCGCTTCTCCTCGACAGAAGTGAAAACCGAAGATATTACTAAAATAATAGACGAGCTTATGCTGCCAACGCGAGAGTTGAAAGCAAAGTTGGACACTTTGAAGTCAGCATTAGAAACTTACGAATCGAAAGGGATCTTGTCTGAGCACAGAACAAAGCTGATCGAGTCTCTGCAAGATTCTGTAGGAAAAACCATTGACGAGATTCGAAGGACGAAAGACAGGAAGACAGTAGAGGAGCAGAAACCTGTAATTGAAGGAACGAAACAGGATGTCTTGAAAGAAGTAAGACTATCTCTTCAAGAAGCGTTGAAGTCCTATGAAAACATTGCTGGATCTCTGGATCCTCGTTTGTCGACGATCTTCGATCGAGTAGACGAGATTTATCGAAGAGTGAAATCTCCTCAGAAGCGAGACATCGGTATAGAGTCACTAGTAAGTCTGGAAGGGCCTCTGAACTCTTTACAATACGCTCTCACTTCGATCGCCATCTCTGAGAACTCGGAAACAATATTCAAACTTCTGCAACCGGCGATATCTCAATTAAAATCGACCATGACTAATTTAGAAGAGAGTTCGTTGCAACCAACCTTGGAAATGGTGTCTAACATCGAGAGAATCGTTCGCGTGCAAGAACAGGAAGAGACGATATCCTCAAGGTCAGGTGAAGAGCCTCAGAATTTACCAGAGAAGATCTTGGATCCTCTGATCGACGTTCAATCAGCGTTGAGCACAGCTCTGCAAAGTATAGAAGACGTGGACTCTGTTACAAACGGGGCAGCGGGTCCTCAGAAAATATTAGCCTCTTCAGAAGTAGCTAGCTGCTTGATAGAGTTGAGGCAGTACGTGTCTGACTCAGCTCACACGGCGATGACGTTAAAAGAAGAGGAGACACTGATCAGCCTGGCAGAATTAAAAGAACCTCTTATGGAATTGCAGTCGCTTCTCATTTCAGAGAACAGGGCGATTCCGGAGCTTCCGTTGATACGTAAAGTAGGAGTTCCTGTGGAAAAGCTGAAGGCAGTCGTGTCGAAAGTTTTGACTCACTGCCACTCGCAGGAGATGATCACAGTGATAAAGAGCGTTTCGAAAGTGTTGGAGGAAATCGAGACACAATTGCCGAAGACTGTAGCTAAATTAGTCGAAGCTGAAGAAGCGACGAAACATTATTTACAAGGTTTGAACGTGGATCAAAATCTCAGCAACGTTCACTTTGCCCTGTCGTCGGCTTTAGAAAGACATGAAAGAAGTTCTGCTGCTTATATGTCGAGTTTGACTATCTGCGTCGAGGATTTGCGACAGAGCATCGGTTCCTCAGCAGTGGCGATCGCGAACTTGAAGAATCCAATCGATGATCAGATCATAGAACAGATTTACTTGCTGAAGGAAAGTTTGTTAAGCCTGCAGAGGTCCCTGTTGACACAAGAACACGAGCCCGAGGAAGAGCAATTGTTGAAAGATCTTCTAAAACCAATAGAAAAGATGAAAGGTGTTGTCCAGAATATTGTCGACAGTAACGCAAGAACGGACGTGATCCTTCCAGTTTTAGAGCTTCTCGAAGAGATAGAAAAGGACACGCCATTGATCGCGAAGGAGGCATCGAAAAAGCGAGCTCAGAGGGAAGCAGAAAAGTTAATGCCAAAGGAAGAACCGAAACAAGAAAAAGCTCCTACGTTTATTTTAGCTGATAGAATCAGTCGTTCTTTAGATCCCATGAAACGCTGGCTATCCACTACGTCCGAAGAAAGTAATAAAGAAGAAGAGGAATCTGCTCTGAGTTCAACCGTGGAGGAGTTGAAGAGAGACGTGAACAAAATCGCTATTGAAACTTCGTACTCTGAGCCTCCGAGCGATGAAAATTTAATCGAAGCTTTGATTGAATTAAAGGAACCGTTAATGAGACTCAGAAATGCTATATCCATGTATCACGAGCCAGTAGACTTGACTACTTTGGAAGGATTGAGCAGACCCATGAAGCAGCTTCTGCAAACCGTTATGGACGTCCTCAGGGATCATGCCGGAGAGGAATCGCTCAGGCCAATTGTGGACATTGTGGAAGAGATTGGAAACCAAATACCTATTTCGATTAAAGAGGCGTTGTACAGAAGAGAACTGAAGCAAATGGTGAAATCAATGACACACGAAGAAGTAGGAACATCTCAGGAAACTATTCAGGATGAATCCATTCCGCAGGAAACCACCATGGCTCATACCTCTCAAGAAACTATCCCCGAGAGCACTCTGGAAAGCACCACGATATTTCCTGAAACTCAATTCGCTGAGTCGATAATCGAACAAACTACAGTGGAAGATATTAGTTCCAAGGTAACGGAGCAAGTAGTTACTACCATAGAAGATTCACCAAAAGTAAAAGAGCAGCTTACAGAAGAAAAGAGAATTGAGCAAGCTATGGATCTCATCGTTTCGCTGTCCAGAACTCTGGAAACCGTTCACCTCGACGTGACTGGCATTTTGGACGATTTCGAGCAGCCTACCACTGGAACGACTATTACACCAATTTCTTTATTAGGCAATTCGTTGGAAGAGCTACGAAAAACGATTTCCAATATGCGAGTCACGACTGAAAGCTATGCAAATTCGCAATATTCTTATGAAGAAGTAGTTGGACAAACTGCTTCAGTACTGGAAAATCTTCAGCAACCCTTGAATGATCTTCAAAAGGTTCTCCAGCAATCGCACCAATACGGTGCTCAAGAATTGTATATTTTAGATCACTTAATCCAGCCCTTGAGCGCAATCGAGTCAGAAGTAATCAATCACACAGTTAAAAAACTGGAAGACTCGGATCTGAAGAGAAGTTGCGAACCTATTTTAAATCTTCTCAGAGATATTAAAGATACTATTCCAATTGTTGCGAAAGACATACACTCTAGGCAAGAGCTGTTAGGATCCCTTCGTGAAATTTCAAAACCGTTAGAAAATATCCAAGAACGAATGAAGATACTCGAAACTCAGGCTGAAGACATGTTAGAAACCGACGTGGCTAGGATTTTGGTGAAACCTTTAGATTACTTGTTGGATACTATCACAGCAACTTCTCAAGAAGTTCAGTTATTGGATCAAAGGAGAGATATTCTTTTCGAGCTTCGCAGCCTCGTCGAGCCTCTGGTAGAATTCCTCAGCAGTCTTTCAGTGGTTCAAAGCAGCCGCAGAAGTTTGGTACCAGAGGTTGCATTGCTGGACGAACGACGAAGCGTCATTCTAAAGTCGGTCGAAGGTCTTCAGAAGCAAAGTTCAAGCATCTTGGAGAAGATTTCTAATTTAGAAGGGGCTGCACCGTTCAAAGGAGCACTGAGCATGCTGCAGAACGCTACAGTTTCTGTTCAAAAGCAAATTGGGAAGACCGATTACTCGCGGAAAAGCAGCACCGTTGAATTCAGTCTTCAATACAATCTTTCATCCTCCTTTAATCATTTAAGGAACACGCTTGCTACTGTGGAAGAAAGCGTAGATAGCCCGATTCAGGAAGTGATTTCGAAATCATTGGAAGCTTTACAGAAACAAATTACCCTGTCGCAAACGCACTTCATGCACATTTCTAACGAGCAACCGTTTGACGATGAGGCCATTGTGGAAGGATTCCTTTATCCAACTAATCAGCTTCAATCAGCTTTGAATACGTTGAAGGAAAAAATAGTTGAAAAGGTGATACCCTCGGTCTCGGTTCAGTCCGTGGCTGTCCTTCAGGCTTTGGCTACTTCCACGACCGAATTGGCTTCCTCCTTGTCGCTTCATCGAGTTCAATTAATTCGCGAAGGGGCTTCTGAAGGTTCCTCACTTGTCGAGACTTTGTCTGCGGTGGTAGACATGTTGCAAAGTGTGAAGGATTCGATAACGGCTGTTCAGCAGGTGGCGGTTGTGGAAGATAAAGTAAAGGAGGTGAAGGGAGAAGAACCAAAGGTTGGAGAACAGAAGGATGAAGAGCAGAATGTTTTGACGGATGTGCCAATTACTATCACTCACATTGATACTATCGTTGATGAGATTATCGAAATCTCGAAAGAGGAAGTAGAGAGTGTGCTGACTGTCGAGAAACTGTCGCCTGAAAAAGAAATAGAAGGAACAGAAAAAGTGACAATTGAACAGAAACTTCCAGAGCTGACAGAAAGCGAAAGTCAAGCTGCTTTGACGAAAGAAACTGAGTTGAAGGAAGTAGAATCGGTTGATAAGATTAAGGAAGAAAAAATTGAAGCTTCGGGCGTGATGAAAGATGAAAAGGTTGAAGGTCTTGAAATTGTGACCGAGGAAAAACTGAAAGCTTCGAAAGTGGAAACGCTTGAAGGAATGAAAGAAGAAAAAGCAGGAATCCTTGAAGAGATGAATGAAGAAAAGGGTGAAACTGTTCAAGCGTTGAGAGAAGGGAAGCTCGAAGCTGAAGCAGTGAAAGAGGAGAAGGTTGACGCGTTTGAAATGACGAAAAGAAAGGAAGCCAAGGCTGAGCAGGTTGAAGAAATGGCAAAGGCAGAAGAGAAAGCTAAGGTCCAGTCTCAGAAGATAGAAGTGTCTGATAAAGAGGTGTTGGAACAAAAAATTGAAATTTTAGAGAAAAAAGAGGAAGTAGAAGTTTCAAAGAAGAAAGAAGAAGTATTGGAAGAGCAGGCACAAAAACAAGTAACAGTTGAAGAATTATCAAGTGAAAAAATAAAAGAAGTAAAAGACGAGGAAAGCGTTGGAGAAGTAGTTACGAAAAAAGAAAGTGTAGAAGTAGCATCCGCAATGGATCAAGAAATAAAGGGTGAATCTTCGGAAAAAGTAGAAGTAAAAAAAATTGAAGAGCAAGTAGAGTCATCTCGAAAGGCAGAGAAAGTTGTAAAAGATGAAGAAATAAAAGAACAGTCAATAGATATAATTAAAAAGGAGGAAGGCCAAAAAACTGAAGAACCAACCAAGACGAAAGAAAAACCTGAGGAAGAGGTAGAACCAGAGAAATCGAAAGAGAGTTTACAAATATTATCAGAAAGAACTGAAGAATTAGTTATCAAAGAAGAAACTGCTGAAGCTCTTTCTGAAAAAACTGAAGAATTAGCAAAGGTAGAGGAAAAAGTAGCAGAAACAGAGAAGATAAAAGCAACAACAGAAATGGCAGAAGTTTTAACAGCAGAGGCAGATAAGACATTAAAAAAAACGGAGACTGAATTGGTACATGAGAAAACAGATCAATCAGAAAAGAAAGAACCCGAAGCCGTAGAAAAAAAAGTAGATCAGAGTGAAAAGGAAAAGCAAGTGAAAGACGAACGGGCAGAAGTAGAAGAATCTAAAATACCAGAAGAATTGACAAAGCAAAGTGAACAAATACCTGAAAAAAAACTAGAAATATCTCAAGAAATTGAAAGTACAGAATCAGTACCCGAAAACTTCGAAGAGATTCTAAGACAGAAAGAATTTGAAGAATTAGCAGCAGCAAAGGAAAAAGCAGAAAAGGAAGAAAAGCAAGCTAAGATAGACTTAGTACAAAAGATTGCCTCATCGATCGTTACCATAGAACAACCCTTTAAAGAATTAACCAATCTCGTATCCATAGCTTTAAAAGAACCTCTGCCCTCAAAATCTGAAGAGGAGAAGCGAAAAATCCGAGAATTAACTGCCCTAATACAAATCCTCTACGACTTGAAAACCATCAGCCCATCGATTCGAAAAATATTATCATCTCCGATTCCAGAAATGGAAACTCAATTCCTCCATTTAGGCTACTCTTTACTGAACGTAGAACAGGCTACAGGAAAAGTTCTTCTACTGACTGAAAAAGAATTAATGCCTGCACTGAAAGAAAACGTAATGATATCGTTACAAATTCTCTTAGAGCCTCTGCAATCCCTTCAACGTGAATTATCTTCCATCCAACAAACAACCACTCAACTTCCTTCAGAATATTTAACACTCTCTACAAATGTACAATTTATAAACGAGATACTTGGCAAATTGATAAACGAGATACGTAAAACTGCGGAGCTGAAGATGAAAGTAGTAGAAGAGATTAAAGTGATGAGATCAAGGGAAGAAAGTTTGGATATCGAAGAGAGCACTGTCAAGCCTTTGGAGGAACTTGTGGAAGCCCTTATGATCTCTCCGGAAGAAGTCAAGCCAAGAGAAGAGTCCATCGTTGCCTCGATAGAATCAACTGAAGTAATGGATCAACAGAAATTAATTAGTGATGAGGTAACAAAATTAGAAACCAGCCTGCTAGAAAAAATAGTCAATCCAGTAGAAACTCTTCGTGAAGCGGTTGTACAAATTGAACAACAAGCCTTGGAACATGCTGAAACATTGGATATGAAATCTAAGAAGACAGCTACTGCCGTATTGAACTCCGTTATCCATCCTCTGGAAGAATTGGAACACTCCTTGAACATGTCAACTCAGCAACAAATTGTCCAGACTCCAGAAATCGCAGAAGAAATGAGACAGAACGTTCCTCTTCAACAGTCGTTACTTCTGAATATTGTTTTAGAGGAACTGAAGACATCAATTGCCACACTTCAGGAAGAATTGGTATTAGAATCAGGCGAAGTTCAAAAACCAGAGAATAAAACTATGGTGAAGGAAGTGAAGGAATCCTTAGAGAATTTGAAGCTTGCTGTTGGTACAGTACAAGAAATCGCAGCTACTAAAACAGAAAAAGTGGAACGTCTTTCCAGCGAGGAAAAAACACTAGCTGTCGAAACGTTCGTCAAATCAATAAAAGAGCTTGGAGAAAAATGCCTGGCAATAATAAGTCAGCCTGCAGTAATAAAAAAACCTAGTAAAGATATCCAGAATGAGGAATTGGAACAAATTTTAGAAGTAATAACTCAGCCAATTCAACTGTTACGTGAAAGTATTGAGACTGAGGAACAGAGAGTTGAAGAAATACAAATGTTAGATGAGACAAGTAAAAACGTAGTAGAAGTCTTGAAGCCTTTGGTACATCCTCTAGAAGAGCTGGAACATGCGTTGCAGGCAGTGGTTCATGAAACCAATACGTCGGAAGGAGAAAAGATTTCGGAAATTAAAGAACATATGAAAGGACTGGTACTTACTCCTATTTTGGAGGAACTACAAAAGTCTATAGCAGTGATAGAGGAGCAAGCAGCTTTGCAACCGAAGAAGCTTGATGTATCCAGTGTGAAGAGGGAAGCTTCCGTTGCTGAATTAATAGACAGTCCATTAGAGAGCCTGAAAACCGCTGTTGCAGCGATTCAAACCCTCGAAACGGAAGAAGCTAAAGAATTATCGACTGAACAGAAGACAGCAGCTCTGAAAACGTTCGCTAAGGGCGTCGAAGAAATAGGACAAGTGTTATCTGTGGTTTCTGGTAAACAGAAACCTAAAATTAGCCTCCTACAGCAGCCACAAATAGCTAAGCTTGAAGAATTCGAGCAGCAAGTACTTGAAGCCATAGCTAGTCCCATTCAAGTGTTGCGCGAAACTGTGTCTAAAGTGGACGAACAACAGACTCAAGAGGTTGCGGCTTTAATGCCAGAAACAAAGGAAGCCGCAACTGTTTTGCATACTTTGGTGGAACCCTTGGAACAATTAGAGAAATCCTTATCTGTAGCTGTTGAACAGATCAGTACTGTCAAAGAAGGATCTACTGGAGATTTAGGGGACGTTCAATCCTCAGTGAAATTAAATGTTGAACCAGTACTGGAAGAGTTACAGAAGTCCATTGCTGTGATTCAGGAACAAGTTTTGTTTGATTCTTCCAAAGAGAAATCAGAAAAACTGGATACTTCTGTGGCCAAAGTAATAGAAGAACCATTGGAACATTTGAAATCTTCAGTGGCTGCTGTGCAGGAAATAATATGCCTCCAGACTGAGGAAACAACTGAGTTATCAAATGCTGATAAAACCTCGATTATACAGTCGTTCGCAAAGTCTGTCAAAGAAATCGGTGAGAAATGCTTGGCGATTATTTCTCAGCAACAAGTTGGAGTTGCATTAGTACCCAAAAAGTTGGAAGAATCGCAATTAGAGATTTTAGAAATGGCAATTGGTCCTCTTCATGTGTTGAGGGAAACGATCAACAAAATAGAAGAAGGAAGGCTGCAACAAGTTGAACTTCTCGACTCTACCCAAGTTAAGGAATCAGAAAATGCATTGAAGACTCTAATAGAACCACTGCGTGAATTAGAAACTTCTCTAACTTCCACCGTCCAGAAAGCTGTTTCTACTAAAATTGAAGAAGCTGAAGAGATGTCTGAGACGCCTGCAGTATCAACAAAATTAGATGTTTCGCCAATGGTTGAGGAACTCCAAAAGTGCGTGGCTACAGTACAAGAACAAATTAAATTGCAAACAGCCACAGCAGAGTCCACTGAGAAAGTTTCCTTGATGCAGACTGCGGAGAAATCTTTAGAGGACTTAAATTCCTCTCTTGCAATCATTCAAAGCGTCGTTACTGTCGAATCCAGTCGCGAAGAAAAGTTGTCGGACACAGAAAAGGTAACAGCGTTGCAAGAGTTTGCCAAATCGGTGCAACAATTGGAGGAATGCTCGGCCGTTGCCAACCAGCAACAAGTTCAAACGATGGAAACCGCGAAGGAGTTAACAGAAAGTGAAAAACTGGACGTGCGAGCTCTTGAGACGATTGTCACACCGGTTCATACGCTGCGCGAAACTCTTACGAAGATGCAGGAAGAAGTTGCAACATTAGAGCCAGAAAATGTGAGTGCAGGAACATTGACTCCCTTAGTACATCCTCTTGAAAAATTGGAGAAATGTTTAATAAATGTTGTTCAACAAGTAAATGATCAGAAAATTGAAACCGTGGAAGAGATGAAAAAGGAAACACCTCAAACAGTAGTCCTTCAACCAATTTTGGAAGAATTGAAAGAGAGTATTGTTACTATTCAAGAACAATTAATTGTGAGCCCTCAAGCAGCTAAATTGGAAGTCGTCAAGAACATAATTGAGGCAATTGAAGAATTGAAGACGACAGCGACTGCTGTTCAACAGGTGGTCGGAATTTCAGAACAAGCAGAAGAATTGAAAACTGAAAAATCTGTCTTGGAAGCTTTTGCTAAATCGCTAGACCAGTTAGAGGAACGGTGTTCAGCCGTAGCCAGTCAACGGCAAGTAGAACAGAAATTAGAAGAACATAAGAAACAACAGGCGAGGGTGGATGCTGAAACTCTTCAGAAAATTAGTAGCACCGTTCACGTCCTTCGCGAGTCACTGTCGCAGATTGAAGAAGGAAGAATGCAAGAAGCAGGAGAGTTGAAAGTACCAAAGGAACAGAGTGAATTGAAATTAAATGTTCTCATCGAGCCACTGAACGTGTTGGAGCAAGCCTTGACTAATGCTGTACAGAAAGGTAAAATTGTAACTGAAGAAATCGCAGAGGAACTAAAGCAAACCGACGTTCCTGTAGAGAAACTGAACTTGCAGCCTCTGTTGGAAGAATTACAAAAGTCTATTGCTATAGTTCAACAGCAAGCCAGTGAAACTGTTTCGGTATTGACAGAGGATGCTGAAATCAATATAATGAAGGCAGCTGAGAGATCCTTGGAAGAAATGAAACTATCAGTGGCGGCTGTTCAAGAAATAGCAAGTGTTAAGCCAGAAGAGATACAAGCTGGTGAAGAAAAATCTCGTTTGGAAGCTTTTGCGAGAACAGTAGAAGAAGCTGGGGAGAAGCTGTTGGCCGTCGTGAGGCAGCAGGAAGTGAAGGAAGCCATGAAGGAGGTTTCACCCAAGAAGAAAGCCGAAGACTTCGTCAAAAGTGTAATTGAGCCGATCAGTGAGTTGCAAAATACAATATTAACTATGGATAAAGAAACCGAGTTGGTCGGAAAGAAAAAGGAAAAAGAAGCTGTGGTCCTTTTAAGCATAGTGCAACCCCTTCAAAAACTTGAAGAATCTTTCGTGTCAGCAATGAAAGGAGAGGCAGCGAAGTACGAGACCATCGAGGAGATTTCGCAAGCAATTCCAATTTTGCAAGAATTGCCTGTGAAGTCTACACTAGAAGAACTTAATAAAAATGTTGCAGAGATCCAAGAGCAACTAGTTCTTGCCAAAGAGACGTTGGCTCTATCTGGAGACACCGAAGACTTCGCTGTGATGAAGAAGTTAGAACGATCTGTAAGCAATTTGCGAACATCTATAGCTGTCGTTCAGCAATTGACAACCATAAAAGAACCTGGACAGCAAATTCTAGACGTTGAGAACACGAGTGCGTTGGAAGCTTTCGGAAAAGCGATGGGAGAGTTGAAGAAACAGTGTTCAGCAGTTATTTCAAGGCCTAAAGTGATTGCAGCAATTATAGGAACAGTGCAATTAGTAAAGCCAATGAAAACCGAGGTCTCAGAAAGCATTCTTGTGCCGACTAAAATTTTGCAAGAATCCATTTGCATTATTGAAGAGATCAAGCTCCAAGAAACGGGAATACTTGAAACACCAGAGACAAAGAAACCTGTAGCGATGCTAAGCGAGCTGATATCTCCCTTGCAACAGTTAGAACAGTCATTCGTCGCTGCTATTCAAGGAGAGCATGTAACTGAACACATTGCAGAAGCTATAGAAACCGACAAAGTGTCGTTTGAAAAAATTAGCCTGAGACCCATCCTCGAAGAGTTCCAGAAATCGATCGCTGCGATTCAAGAGCAGATGATCCTTGAGGAAGGCGTACAGAGTATGTCTGAAGGGCAGGATGCTTCTCAGTTGAAGACGATGGCTCAGACCCTGACTGACTTGAAAACTTCAGTTGCCGCCATGCAGCAAATCACTGAACCAGCAACGGAATTCGCGAACGAATTATCGAAAGCCGAAAGCGTCACTGCATTTGAGACGTTCGCCAAGTCTTTACACGATCTAGTGGAACGAATGACGACCATCGATCATCAGCAAATGATTATGGAACCAGCAGCTGATACCATATCGGAGGATGCATCATCGTTGAAGACCTGGGCTGATATTTTGGAAGAGTCACACGTTCAGGTGACAGGACCGATGGTAGTGGATCAAGGAAGCATCGAGTCGCCCTCGGAAATGGCTCTGTCGATCTCCGAAGAGGAGGTTCACGCGTTACAAGGTTTGGCTAAACCTCTGAACGAGTTGAAAGAATGCTTGGCAATTGTTGTGGAAGAAAGGAAGTCTATGGACGCGAATGAAATGGCTCTCTCGTTATCAGAGAAGGAAGATCTTTCTCTTTTGGCAACTATGGCTCAGCCTTTGTTAGAATTGAAGAACGCGGCCGTGTCCGTGATCCACGAGCAAACTGCCATTGAATCTGCTAAAGAAAGATCGTTTAGTGATGATGAGAGAGAGGAAGCTACTCTCAATCCGTTGATCCAGCCTCTCGAAGAGCTTTGCAATTCAATTGCGTTAATTGAAGATCGTATGCTGGTTGAGTCAGCAGAGGATCGACAGGTTGATGAACTAGCTTTGTTGACAGCCTTAGCTGAGCCTCTAATGACGCTTCAGAGAAGCATTTCTGTGCTTGAAGAACGAGTAATGTCACCGGACGTAGAACCACTACCTGAGGAATCAACAAATTGGATCACGGAGTGTCTGGCAGTTCCTTTACACGAGATAGAAAAATCTATAGCAGAAATTAAAGAATGCGTCGTGGTGGAGCCAGGAGTTGCTGAAGAACAGCCAAGAATCGAGACTCCGGATTGGTCGGTGATTGAAAAGTTAGTGCAACCAGTGGAAGTAATAAAATCAACGATCATTGAAATAAGGGAAAGCGAAGAAGCTGGAATGGAAGTCGAGGCTGTGAAGAGTTTAGTGCAACCTTTGACAGAAGTTCACGAGAGTTTTCTGATACTTAAGGGTAAAACTGAGATGACTGTAGAGGAAGAAGAAGCCAGCATCGACGCAATCGTAGATTCGTTGTCTAATCTTGAAAAAAGTATATCACTCATTGAAGAACAAGCTGCTGAACAGAAGTTTTCAAACACAAAGGAGGCAATAATTAAAACTCTGACTGAGCCTTTGATGCACTTAAAGGAGAAGATAATGACAGTGGAGGAATCTCCAAATGTGTACCTTGAAAACCTAGAGGAACCATTGAAGGAATTGCAGTCTGCTGTAGAAATTATCTCTGTCACTGAACGCCAGAAGCCAAGACAGAAGAAGGAAACGATTATCCCTGTGGAAGAAACTGTAAGAGTGTCGACGAAACTGGTAAACTCCATCAAGGAAATAAACGATTCCATCGACTCCATTGATAATAAAATAGAAAGTTACAAAGGATTATTGGGTATCGAAATTCAAATAGAGAACGAGGCTCTGAAGACACTGTCCAAATCCCTTGAAGAAGTTAAAAAAGAAATTCAGGATCTGTCACAGAAAACTGATATCGACGAATCGTCGACGGGTTGCTTAAAGAAACTAAGAAAGGCAATTGACATTGTTAGACAGCAGTCAGCTGACAAACCAGTGGCTGAACCGTTGCATTTGGAGACAGCACACGTAATTGGTATATTGAGACCTTTGACATCAAGCTTGCACGAATTGGAAGCGACTACTGAGAAAGTGGAAACGTTGTGGAAAGACAGTTTGAAAGGAGAAGGACTTATTGAGCTGGAAACACCTATAACGAACCTGATGAACGATATCAATGTGCTCCGTGATAAGTTGCTTAATATGCAAATAGTTTGGGAAACTGATGAAAAACAGAAGAAGAAAAAAGTATCTAAGAAGCAAAAAGAAACGGAAGAGGAGGAAATTAAGAAAAAACAAGAGGCTGAAACGAAGAAGCGAGAACAAGAGGAAAAACTGAAACAGCAGGAAGAGGACCGTAAGAAGGAAGAGGAGACTAAGAAATTACAAGTAGAAGAGGAACTTAAAAGGAAAGAGGAAGCCGAAAAAGCAAAACAGCAAGAGGAGGAAATTCAAAAGAAGAAAGAAGCTGAGAAATTGAAGCAAGAAGAGGAGCGTAAGGAAAAAGAGGAAGCAGAAAAATTGAAACAAGAAGAGGAACGTAAGAAAAAAGAGGAGGCTGAGAAGTTAAAACTAGAGGAGGAACGTAAGAAACAAGAAGAAGCAGAAAAATTGAAACAAGAAGAGGAACGTAAGAAAAAAGAGGAGGCTGAGAAATTAAAACTAGAGGAGGAGCGTAAGAAACAAGAAGAAGCAGAAAAATTGAAACAAGAAGAGGAACGTAAGAAAAAAGAGGAGGCTGAGAAATTAAAACTAGAGGAGGAACGTAAGAAACAAGAAGAAGCAGAAAAATTGAAACAAGAAGAGGAACGTAAGAAAAAAGAGGAGGCTGAGAAATTAAAACTAGAGGAGGAACGTAAGAAACAAGAAGAAGCAGAAAAATTGAAACAAGAAGAGGAACGTAAGAAAAAAGAGGAGGCTGAGAAATTAAAACTAGAGGAGGAACGTAAGAAACAAGAAGAAGCAGAAAAATTGAAACAAGAAGAGGAACGTAAGAAAAAAGAGGAGGCTGAGAAATTAAAACTAGAGGAGGAACGTAAGAAACAAGAAGAAGCAGAAAAATTGAAACAAGAAGAGGAACGTAAGAAAAAAGAGGAGGCTGAGAAATTAAAACTAGAGGAGGAACGTAAGAAACAAGAAGAAGCAGAAAAATTGAAACAAGAAGAGGAACGTAAGAAAAAAGAGGAGGCTGAGAAATTAAAACTAGAGGAGGAACGTAAGAAACAAGAAGAAGCAGAAAAATTGAAACAAGAAGAGGAACGTAAGAAAAAAGAGGAGGCTGAGAAATTAAAACTAGAGGAGGAACGTAAGAAACAAGAAGAAGCAGAAAAATTGAAACAAGAAGAGGAACGTAAGAAAAAAGAGGAGGCTGAGAAATTAAAACTAGAGGAGGAACGTAAGAAACAAGAAGAAGCAGAAAAATTGAAACAAGAAGAGGAACGTAAGAAAAAAGAGGAGGCTGAGAAATTAAAACTAGAAGAGGAACGCAAGAAACAGGAGGAAACAGAAAAATTGATGCAAGAAGAGGAACTCAAGAAGAAGGAGGAAACCATCAAATCAAAACAAGAGGAGAAACGTAAGAAGAAAGAAAAGGCTGAGAAACTGAAACAAGAAGAGGAGGAACGTAAAGCGAAAGAAGAAGCTGAGAAATTAAAACAAGAGCAGGAACGTAAAAAGAAAGAAGAATCTGAGAAATTGATACAAGAGGAGGAACGTAAGAAGAAAGAAGAAGCTGAGAAATTGAAACAAGAGGAGGAACGTAAAAAGAAAGAGGAAGCCGAGAAGTTAAATCAAGAGGAGGCACATAAGAAGAAACAGGCTGCTGAGAAATTAAAACAAGAAGAGCGTAAGAAAAAGGAAGATGCTGAGAAATTGAGAGCAGAGAAAGAAAAACGCAAGAAGGAAGAGGAAGATAAGACATTAAAGGAACAGAAGGAGAAACAAGAAAAAGAAGCTGCTGAGAAGAAAAAACAGGAGGAGGTGGCTCGTAAACAGAAGGAGGAAGAAGAAAAATTGAGGCAGGAAAAGATCGAGGAATCTAGAAAAGCTGAGTCCGAGGCATTAAAACAAAAAGAGGAGAAATTACGGAAAAAGAAGGAAGAACGGAAACTGCAGCAGGAGGAAGATGAACGTAAAGATCGAGAGGAGGCTGAGAAGCGAAAATTGGAGCAGGAAGAACGCAAACGAGAAAGAAAGGAGCGTGCAAGGAAGGAAGAAGAAGAGAGGCTGAACCGCGAGGAAGAGGAACGAAAGAAGAAAGAGAAGAGGGCAAAATTAAAGAAAGAAGAAGAGGAACGTAGAAAAGCTGAAGACGCTGAGAGATTAAGGAAAGAACATGAAAGGGATGAAATGAGACGAGAAGAAGCTCGACGTCGAAGGGAGGACCAAGAGAAACAGATTAGACATGAAGCCGAAAAAGTCAGAAAAACTGAAGAGGAACGACTGAGAAGAGATGACGAAATTCGAGAACATAGAAGACAGGAACGCGAGCATAGAAGGCACGAAGAGGAAGCTAAATTACGTAAAGAGGAAGAGGAGCGAACGAAAAGGGAAGACGAACGACGACGAAAAAGGAAGGAGGCCGAGAAGCAATGGAAAGAAGACGAGGAAGCTATCAGGAAAAAGGAAACTGAACGTTTAGAGAAGAGACGAGCTGACGAACGTCAAAAGAAAGAAGAAGCAGAACGTTTGAGAAGAGAAGATGAAGACAAGAGACGTAGGAGAGAAGCCGAGAGGCAACTGAGAAGGGAAGAATCGGCGCGAGAGATGAAAGAGGAAGAAGAACGTCTGAGAAGGCGAAACGAGGAGGAAGCGTCTAGAATTCGCCAACGGAGACAAGAACAATTACGAGATGACACTTGGACCAAGTGGCGACAGAGTGATTCAGATCACTTATTCAGAAAAATGGCGGACGATGCTCTTCGAATCGGTAAAACCAAAACCGTTTCATCTGATATGGATTTCTATCGGGACAGGCGTGATAAATCCTACCGATACGATTCCGGTTTTGACTCTGGCCTATCCAGCACGTCCCGGTCATACAGCTGGAGAGATTCTTTAACGTCTTTGACCAAAAAGCGGGTCGACGATTTTCTCGACTACAGGCTGAGGGACACCTCGATCGACAGGTACTATTTCGACACGGGATCCTATTATAGACGACGAAGGAAGAGGGACGACCGAATGACTCGAGCGAGATCGATCAGTTTGCTGAAATACGACGACTATTCGACGGGGGATAGCGATTCGACTATCACTGCTGTTAGCATTAGCAAACCGCCGAGGTACAGCAGGACGAAGACGATCGCACGAACCGATTTCGACGACCGTGGATCGAATCTATCCATCTATTTGCCTCCTATTAAGGACGAGGTAGGATTTCAATAATTACAATTAAAAGATCACATAAACATAAAAAACGTTGCATATTTACAGCTTATGCCACGTGTCAAGGGCAAGAAGCCATCGTTTTGCACGAGGCTGACGAATAGAACCGTAGGGGTTGGGATGAGGGTGAGGTTGACCTGTACCGTGCTCGGACACCCGGAGCCAAGGGTGTACTGGATGAAAGACGGCGAGAAGCTTGATATAACGTCGAACAAATACAAAACTCGATTCGATAACGGTATGGCTTATTTCGAACTGCATGAAGCGCACCCCGATGATTCCGGACTGTATACCTGTGTTGCCGAGAATGTACATGGAATCGCGAGCACCGAGTCTGCGTTAAAAGTTTACCCCGATTTCCAACCAGCACTTTCACCCCCCACTTTCACCAGATCTATCAAAGGTAAGTAAATCAAAAAGATCTGCATTTTAATTGATGTACAGCGTCTCTCGTTAATATTCGATATATATAGAGGAAACCGAATCGAGAAAAATTGCTTTCGATTTATTCCAATATCTCAATCATTGCCGGTGATATAAGCTTCCGAAGTCTAGACGCAACATTTGGTACTGTTGACACAGTGACCTAGTTATCTGAGTGTCTAGAATCTAGACTTCTAGACCGTTTGCTGGAGATTAGGGCAGGTCCGCGAGTCGGTCAACGTGGGAGAAGGATAACAATAGCGGTGCCGAAAGAATTACGTTTGCCTTCACACGACATATCTGGAACCGGAAGTCGGATCGAGATGAACTAAACTGAATTTTAAAGAGAAGGCTGCTTCACTTCTAATAGCCCGATCCTTAATTCATGAATGTCATTTGTTGAGAAATTTAAGTAATTAAACTCGCACGAATGTATTGATATTTTGATATATTCCCTTGTGTTTAATTTGTGGAAACATTTTCTAAGACTTGTACCTCTGTTAAAAACGATTTTCAGGACTGAGAATGTTTACTTGTGGGTTTATGAGTGCCACAAAAAGGTACATAAATATTGTAATGAATCTATGTTCTATCGTCAATTAATAGATTGCGGATTTTGTGCAATTATTATAAAATTGAATGTACAGAAATGCATAAACATAAAAAAGGATTTACAATCTAGTTACACCTTCATTATTTGCTCATTATATTATTATTACAATTGCGCAGACACTTATCGACATTCTGACAATGAGTTGATACTGGAGTGTCGAGTACGTGGCAATCCGATGCCAATCATCTCCTGGTTGAAGGACGGCTGTATCCTTCAAGGCGATCGCTTCAAGCAATGTTACCTGGACGATGGGATCTATCGTTTGGAAATCGCTGCTCCTAATTCTTCTGACGGTGGCCGATACACGTGCAGAGCGATGAACGATCTGAGAACCGAGGAGATACACCACATAGTTCAATTTGATGGTAATAAAATAAATAACAAATTGAACGATATTAAAACACGATTTCAATTTGATTAATTTTATTTCTGAATAATTGATTCACATTTTTCTCGTGAATGTGTATTTTGTTTTGATTTAAGAACGGGAACGGAAAATCATTGGCAAACATGAGAAACTCTTCGACGATTATTTCAATATTGAAGCGACCAGGAAGCCGCGTTTCTCCAATTACTTGACCGACCATACCGTTCCCACCGGTGGTACCATCGCCTTGCAAGTCGAAGTTAAAGGTATCAATTAGTAATATTATTATTTTTTCTCGTGAATGTGTATTTTGTTTTAATTTAAGAACGGGAACGGAAAATCATTGGCAAACATGAGAAACTCTTCGACGATTATTTCAATATTGAAGCGACCAGGAAGCCGCGTTTCTCCAATTACTTGACCGACCATACCGTTCCCACCGGTGGTACCATCGCCTTGCAAGTCGAAGTTAAAGGTATCAATTAGTAATATTATTACATCGAAGATTTATGGTAAAACCGTTTATTATCTTCTGAACAAAATTTTTTAATTATTTAATTAACTTCCTATTTCTTATTAACATGTGTTTTATGTGAAAAAAGGGGTACCAGCACCGGAAGTAAGATGGTTCCGCGGCGAGCGACGAGAACCGGTGTCAGTTCCAAAGGCGAAAACTTTCACAGAATCGGGTGTTCATACTTTGGTTCTACCGGAGGTTACCGAATCTGAGAAAGGCACGTACATCTGTAGGGCAATTAACGCCTTCGGTCACGCTGACACTGTCGCTAACATCGAGGTAATATCGCCGAGCGCGACCGACGGTGGAAAACCGGCGATGTTCGTCTCGAGACCCGTGGATAAATCAATCACCGTCACCACTGACGAAGATGTCAGTGTTTCTTTCAGATTTTCTGGTACTCCGAAACCTCGAGGTAAAATGTTTCAACTATTTCTAGGAAAACAAATTTTTGGAAAAACTAAAATTTCATGATTCAATAAAATAATTTGATAATTTAGTATGAGGAATATTATTTTGTTTTTCAGTTATATGGATGAAAGGGTTAACTGATATCACGGACGGTCCCCGATCTTACAAGGAAACTGTCAACGACTACGTGAGACTGACGTTGAAGAGAGTGACATCCTCCGACGAAGGCACCTATTGCATTCTACTTAAAAACAGATACGGCTGTGATCGAAGTTTCTTCTCTATTAAGGTAGTATCGAATATCATCTCTACGTATTTATAAAAAAAATAACAGAGCACAAAAGATAAAGACTGGAATGTTTAAAATTGAATAGAATAACTATATTATTTCTGAGCAATAAAAGAAATTTGAATACAAATTTAATTTTATAACTCGATATCAAAAAGATCGTACTTTGTATAAAAATGTGCAGTCTAATCATCTATTCCACTTTTTTGATTCTAAGAAAGAACGCATAAATTGTTCGATTAGGTGAAACAACGTGCCAGATCGTTGACACCTGATTGGAGTACTCTGAGCAGCCGTACTGAAACCGGAAGTCTTCTCGGTTTGTCCAGCGACAGTCGCGACGACGAATATTCTCACATCAGGAGTAAGTACATTTCAATGAAAGAAGAGGAAAGCTTCAATAACATACCAGCGCTCTAAATCGCTTAGATTGCGGATTTTTTTAATATCGAAAACGACATCGAGCTTCATTTTTTATACAGTGATTGTCAGCTATTACTAATCGAGTTAAGGGGCTAAGGTAGTCACGTGACTTTTCTAACACATGTCAGTAAAATTTTGACGTTTTTTTGCTCTGTTTTATCAATGACCAAGCAAAAATAGAGCAAAATATGGATATACGGGAATAAACTTTTCGTCCTTATATGAGAATAATTTCCGGTCCTTATATCCTTGAAGTTGATATTATTTTAATTTGCATTCTATCTTGCATTATTCATGAATCAAATCAAAATATTTCAATTCAACATAAGAATTCAAGATGTAATAAATTTTTTAATAGCTTCGCAAAATTTCTATAAATGTCCACAAATGTATCATTAATTTAATATTTATGAATTCGGTATAAATATCTAATAACTGTGAAAATTTGAATACTGATTGTTTCTAAGGGCTCATACAACCTTAACATACGCAATCGAATTTTATAATTAGATGTACGACAATGACTGTAGCGCAAGTACGCTTGCCCCAGGTTTCAATGGACCCAGTCCAAGCGAACCCTGGACTAACGCCTCGTAATG
Organism: Ceratina calcarata; assembly: GCF_001652005.2. Lineage (NCBI taxonomy): Eukaryota > Metazoa > Arthropoda > Insecta > Hymenoptera > Apidae > Ceratina > Ceratina calcarata. Next base: position 7,001 of record NW_017162871.1, on the reverse strand, counting down.
ACGTCAATACTTTTAGGCCGACCTGTCGAGGCCGTTCGCGAATAAAAGTCTGCCCGAAAACCAAAAACACCAATCAGCTGACTTTTAACGAGATAGCAAATTCTATTTCGGCGATGCATTGTTTGGCGCGCTTTTCCCATCGGACGGAATAGCCAAAATAAAAATTAGAAGTCAAAAAATAGAATAAAAAAGAAGCATTTATCAATTGATCTTCGAGTCTAAATTTAAAATCACTTTTATTGAATAGGATAGATGGAATAAAAGTTCACAGGCGAATTTATTTATGAATTTATATTAATTTTTTTATAGTCCGTCGAGGATAACATCTTGTAAAGGAACATCTATACTCCCCTCTATAAACGCAAGGAAATGAATGGGTTTTCAACAATGTTGGAAGTAGAGCAGCCAGTAAATCAAATTTCATCCAAAATTTTGTTATCCTTCGAGTAAAATTATAAACATTTGTAGTTCACGAACATTTGTACCCGACGCTGGATTAACGCCAAGTGTGACATTTCCTTGATCAAACCTTTCAAATATACGGCGTGCCACGTATAATAGCAAACGTGACGCTCGCGTCAATTAAAACCCAAAAGAAACCCTAGTGATTAAATACGTACACTTGTTAGCGAGCAATGGAATCACCGATGTTGGAAGAGAATCCGGATTCTCGAATTAGAACCGTCCCGTGGTTTGTCAAAAATTAATTTTACTCGACAATTAACATTTCTGATTCGCACTGTGAAGATCTTATCAATTAATTATTATGTTATCTGTAATTCTGCCCGAAAACCAAAAACACCAATCAGCTGACTTTTAACGAGATAGCAAATTCTATTTCGGCGATGCATTGTTTGGCGCGCTTTTCCCATCGGACGGAATAGCCAAAATAAAAATTAGAAGTCAAAAAATAGAATAAAAAAGAAGCATTTATCAATTGATCTTCGAGTCTAAATTTAAAATCACTTTTATTGAATAGGATAGATGGAATAAAAGTTCACAGGCGAATTTATTTATGAATTTATATTAATTTTTTTATAGTCCGTCGAGGATAACATCTTGTAAAGGAACATCTATACTCCCCTCTATAAACGCAAGGAAATGAATGGGTTTTCAACAATGTTGGAAGTAGAGCAGCCAGTAAATCAAATTTCATCCAAAATTTTGTTATCCTTCGAGTAAAATTATAAACATTTGTAGTTCACGAACATTTGTACCCGACGCTGGATTAACGCCAAGTGTGACATTTCCTTGATCAAACCTTTCAAATATACGGCGTGCCACGTATAATAGCAAACGTGACGCTCGCGTCAATTAAAACCCAAAAGAAACCCTAGTGATTAAATACGTACACTTGTTAGCGAGCAATGGAATCACCGATGTTGGAAGAGAATCCGGATTCTCGAATTAGAACCGTCCCGTGGTTTGTCAAAAATTAATTTTACTCGACAATTAACATTTCTGATTCGCACTGTGAAGATCTTATCAATTAATTATTATGTTATCTGTAATGAGAAATGCTTTAGATAAAATTAGTAACATTTTTCTTATTTACTATTTTGTAAAAATGCATGTTATTTATTATTTAAAATAGACATTAGTACATATTATATTTAGTAGCATTTAGTACTCTGAAATAAAATTTGAATCATACTTATCGAATAAATCAAATTGGTAAATCAAGATTACATTACGTCCTTTAATTCTGAATAAAACAGAATTTGTAGTGTCAATGTTTTATGCTTCTATCAACTGCCAGAAAATATGCAAAAATAAACGGAGCATACTGTGGGACCATGTGATTCCTTCAAAGTAGGCCGTTCAATAAATAAACAGCCCGGTTCGTATTACAGAAGTCATGCATCATCAAATCAAATACTTGGAGAATTACAAAATCATAGAAGGTAAATGTTTTTATAAAAAATGAAACAGAGGGAAACATTCTGTCACGTTGAAAGAGCACAGAACGTTAATATCAGAATAAAGTGTATCAAGAAGTAAAACACGAGACGAAGCAAACAGTTGCAGCATCAAATAATAGTCAATGCCACCCCCCGGTTGACCGTGACTGCCAACAAGTTTATGCAACGATCAACCGTAAGCATATCACTGTCAAAATGTAACAATAATCAAAGTCGAAGTTACAATGAAGAATCGTGTGATTCGATGAACGATTGATGAAAACCGAAACGATCAACTGAAATAGGTGACATGATTCCTACGAATTGGTTCTCGTATAACGACAAGCCCGTGTGACACCACCCACCGATCCACTCGTGGGAACACCTCTTTCGTGTCGAGTTATTTTCGTTCCACTAAAACGCTTAAGCGCGCGCCTCCCTTCGACCCGATCCCGTGTACATATCCGTAAATTCGAAATTCAGTCGGCGTCGGGACGCGAGTCATTTCGCGCGGCCTACTTTTTTTTCGCGAGCCTTGAAAAGAAGGAGCGCACCTTGACATTTTTCGGGATTTCCTCGAAACGTGTCTGGATAGAATTCTGCCGGTTAAACAATACGTGAAACATTCAAGGACAATCGGATGCTGTTCCGGCGATAATTCTTCTGCTCTTGTGATTCTCAATGAAAAGCAGTAAAGAGACGTGAGATGAAATTTGACTAACCCGTGAGAATGAAGCCGCACGATCATGGAATCGTCGTGGGGAACGGTGAACACATGACGATTTCTCGGCTAAGGCGGTCCTGGTCTGAAAAGGATTGCCTGATTGTCGACTTTTTGGAGTATCTGTATGGGCACCGAGGTTAGCATCTTGTGTGAGGAAAATTAGAGAACTGTTATTAGTGTACCCGAAACTACTTCAAGTAAATTGCAAACGTCGCAAACGATTTATACGATAAACGATTGAGAACTAAACTTAAAAGCATGGGTTTGTTTAACAAAAATTCCTGAGTGCTGCAGCAAGCTAGAAGCTAGACCTGCTAAAAACATCCCTTAGTTGATTAAAATTATGTGTAGAAATAATGAAAATATGATTGTTTTAATTAGATGTTCCAGGACCGATTACTAGCGAACCGGTGGTGGTTGATGGTGGAAGAAATTGGCTGTCTTTAAGTTGGGGAAAGGCTGAAAGAAGAGGGCCAGTGCCTGTCATTGCTTACAGGGTTGACGCTTGGATGCTCGGCAGCGACGGTGGTGCACGATGGGTCGAGGTATTATACAATCATTTATAAACAAATTTGATATTCATCCATTTATATTCGTTTTATGATAAATGAAATTTATAATACCTAAAAGATTTGCATTTAAAAAAATTCTTGCATAAATTATCTGTAGTAAAAATATTCTGATTTACAAAAACCGGAAATAGTAAATGTTCAAAGAACTAAAAGCTTAGATTGACTAAAAATTATTAAGACGTTGACAGAATTTCATTGAATTTGTCCAAAAGTCAGCCGAGAAAATTTACGAGAAATGTAGAATGCGGGAATTGTGCAACGTCGTGAATTTCTTGACATCTCGAGGTCTCATACATTAAAGTTACTATTAATCTTTGCACGCAAACCATCGGGGAATCAAGTAAGAAGAACATTGATAAATTATTGCTTTTCCTCTTGAATCTTTTTATTTTACGATTATAATTCTGTTAGCTCGGTATGACGCCGATAAACGCGTTCGACGCGTTCAATTTGAAACCGGGTGGCGAGTACAAGTTCCAAGTGACGCCAAGGAATCGCTACGGATGGGGCGAGTCGGTCACTATGACGAATCCTGTCAGGGTCAGCGAGACTGTCGATCTTCCGGAGTTCACTAAGATTTTACCAGGTCAGCTCAAGGTCCTCGAGGGGTCCACAGTCAAATTGGAATGCGAGGCAAGTCACGCTATTAATAGTCAAGCTTCGTTTCTTACCTTTGTTCCGGCCTATTTATAATTAAACATACGTGTATGAATGTATTTCTCGTGTGAGCAAGGTTTGAGCGCGTGGATCAACAATTAAGATGTTCACACGTCACATCAAAAGTGTAAAATTTAGAACGCACATACAGTATAGTGAAGTCCAGAAATATTTGTACACATTTCAAAATTGCATAACTTTTTTCACATCGAAATTAATGAAATAGTTTTTTTTAATGGTATTAGTATGACGTACTATATGATGTATGTTTAACAATAAATTACAAAAAATAATTTAATAATCGTACTTAATTACTTTTAATTAATTAATTTTTATTCATCGTACGAAGTTATATGGAAATATAAAAAATGCATATATTTATGTTGTTTAAAATTCTTACGTCTACCATTTGAAAGATGATACATCTGTCTTTTATTTGGAATACAGATTCGAACTGATTCGCACGTGGATATAAAATGGTACTACGAGTCAACGGAAATAGACGTTGACGGTGATACCAGGTGGTTGATATCTCGTAATGGGTCCAAATGTTGTCTTACGATCGGAAAAGTTCAGGAAATTGATAGTGGCCGATATGTTTGCGAGGCTGGAAACTCGATTGGGAAAGTTTCATCGTTCGCCAGGGTGCTCGTCGTCGACGATCCAAAGATCATCGAGGCTGACGAGAAACTTAAATCCAAGTACGAATGAACGAGACACTTTGCAATAATTAATATAAACATTGTTATTAAATTTATCTTGTTGAACTCTAGAGAAGAGACTGAAGACAGGCCACCGGAGTTCACGATGAGAATTCGTGACAGAAGGGTTCAGCAATCATACCCCGTGAGGCTCACGTGCCAAGTAATGGGACATCCAACCCCGGAAATCACTTGGTTCAAGGATGGGAAGGAAATTCATCAAGATGGTAAATAAATAGAGTATAATAAATAGACTGGGGATTTTTATTAAAAATAAAACTTTTACGACATCAACATTAGAAATAATATTTAGGGGTTCATACAACCTTAACAATAAAAGCGTTTAAGGACATTAATAGTGTTTTTTTAATTCTGAAGAACGTCACGCGTTTTGGGACAACGATTCCAATTTCTACACCTTGGAGATCATTCAAGCGATGCTGGAAGACTCTGGCTGTTACATGGTAACTGCTAGGAACGTGAACGGATCGGTGTCGTGTCGCTGTATCCTGGTTGTGGACAAAGGAATTCGTGCCTACATAGCGCCGGAATTCTTACATGGCCTCGACCCTGCTTACACAGTCAAAGTGGGCGGTGATTGCAGAATGACTGCCCAAATAGAAGCATATCCTAGCGTTGGCATAGTATGGTAAATATCTTGCAAAAAACTAATATAATTATTCCATCTTTTCTTGGAAAAATTTGGTACCAACTGAACCTGGTACCAAACTGAAGTACCAATGCCGACATTAAATTGCACTGAAATATAAGAAGTATAAATATAACACATTAGTATACGAAAATTGTCGATAGGTTTAATGTTAAAAGATTGTTGAAACGATGATGAAAATTTTTTTAGGCATCGAGACGGGATTCGACTGCGACCAAGCAGGAGAACAGTGATGACTTTGAATCACGATGGCACCGTTGAATTATCTTTGGCGAGAATCACTCCAAGGGACGCCGGCACTTATTGTTGCACTGCCACGAACGAAGTTGGCTGCACCGAGACCTCGACGAGGGTGTCTATTGTTGACAGTGACACGCAAGAGGAAATATCAACCGACGGTGTGCCAACCGTGACGGTCGCTTCAACGCCGGACATACCGTAAGTTTCGAACAAATTAATCAATCGATTGTAATAACACTGCATAACACAAAATTTTTTCTTAAATATCCACTATTTGATTCTTATAGAGCAGTGGTAGTGAATCCATGACCCACGAGTCAGACACTAATCTATCGTGAGAGTTTCATTTTTCATAAAAATCGGCAGTCTAACAATCCTTTGTTTTTTTCGTATTTCATTCAGATACTCGAAGGAACCTCTTTTCGTCACGAAACCCTTGTCCACGGAAGCACTCGAGGGTGACACTGTCATCATATCTTGCGAGGTGGTCGGCGATCCTAAACCGGAAGTAATTTGGCTGCGCGATTTCTTGAAGGTAAACATTCTACAATTTTCACAAATATTATACATGCTATTATAACATTGAATATTTTTATTAAAAAAAAACATTTTTAATTAAAAATTTTTAAATAAAATTACCAAATGTTGTAATAAAATTATGACACATCATGAGTTTAATGAAATAAGAACAACTGCGGAGCCTCCGGCAGAATGCTTTGCTGTCCAATTTGGCTCCCAATTTGTAGAATCGAGACCTTCAGAACTTATCTCGTGAATCGAGTCGGATTAACCGAAGAGAATTCGAATGGTATGCGAATAGTTTGTGACTGACGTATTGGCGGGTGGCTGATCAAACGCGAACCGGGTAACAAAAAAAAAAAAATTGAAGAAAGATGAACGTTACGCAATCGGTGAAATGACGTGTCCCTAATGCCGGGACCGATGTGGGTCAAGGTGATTGCGAAAAAGAAATGACAATGTAACATGCCGCATTATGCCCATAAATGGACCAAGCATTATATGCGTCGTCGCGTCAGGGAAACGGCATTGATATTGGACGACTCTTTAAAAGGTAACGGCGAGTTACGTGAGGTTAGACACACCGGGTGAAAGAGAGAAATTTATTGCTCGTTTGAAGTGGAAGGTCCCTCTGACAATCACGCCTGGCCGCGTCTGATCACTGAACGGATGAAACTACTTGCCGGTGGAGCAAAAGTAGAATCGAACTGTACTATTATTGACATCGCTCATGGCTATGGGAACGTTGGATGAGAAAAACGTTTATCAATAATTCATACAAGACATAATGAGATAATTAGTTATATTATGTAATAGAGACTGTGAACGATATTAGACACGTGGCCAAGAAAAAAGTTATCGTTGAATTATTTAATAGAACATTACATACTATATTTAGAATAGAGTTGCAGAACTTTTAATTGCCGTATTAACATCTCACGATTAAATTTTAATCGACATTTGGAGTATTCTTTAAATAAAACGTAAAATTCAATTTTGTCTAATTAAGAAATGAAA
>NW_017162870.1:0-226 GCF_001652005.2 Ceratina calcarata | reverse complement strand
TTATTCAATGGTCATTAATTTGATAGATATTTGATTATGATACATGATTAAATATTGTTCAGTAAGAAATATTTGCAGTTGTTCATTGGTTTCATTGAGCCTGAGAAAAGTATATTTAAGTTTGTACAAAACAATAAGAAATAGTATAAACATTATTCACTGATTAATAATGTGATATTGCTCAGTAAGAAATATTTTAAATTATTCTATAGTCATTGATTTTATA
>NW_017162869.1:0-226 GCF_001652005.2 Ceratina calcarata | reverse complement strand
TGTGATGAATCACGTTTTTTGTTACTTCTGTCTGATCATGGTGCCCCACTCCCCCCCTACTCCCCCTAGCTTTTTTCTCCATGGTAGCTCGAGTAAATTGTGCAGTTTTTTGTTACAATGTGAACATACACACGAGTGAATGAAAATTCAATTTCCCATGAAGGAATTAATTTTCGTCTTTAATGTGTAGAGAGAAATTAGAATTTCTCAAGTATACTAGATATAC
>NW_017162868.1:0-226 GCF_001652005.2 Ceratina calcarata | reverse complement strand
GCGAGCTCCAGGCTGCGGCGCGGTTGTAGCCCCCGTAAGTCGGCCGATGGGCTGCACGTCTTGCAATCGATCCAACCTCCGATCAAGCCGCACCGGCGGCCAGCATTGCGTGACAGGGAGCAGCGGCGCAAGGGTTTGCCGATGTCCTCCAGTTTCCCAACCTACAAATTCTCCGGCAGTGTGCGTCCGGACAGCGCCCGCCGCTGCGCTTTCAGTCCTATTAAAG
>NW_017162867.1:0-226 GCF_001652005.2 Ceratina calcarata | reverse complement strand
TAAATACCTTTACCTAATCAAAATATTTGGGAAATATCGTTCGGCGATTGAGTGAATGTATGCAACGAGCGAATGTGAAGCTGCATATGATCAGCCAAATCGTGTATTGACTCCGATGAGTCCTCTGGTAGCACGATGGTATCACGTAACAGCGCAGCATATAATATGAACTCACGTTTGTTACCGTATATTACTTTTAAATGCTTCCATGCGACATCGTAATTAT
>NW_017162866.1:0-226 GCF_001652005.2 Ceratina calcarata | reverse complement strand
GCTTAAACGGTTATAAGTCGACTTGTATCCCACATATGTATAAAACAAGAATGAAAGCCTCTCGAGAACCCTAGAGGAAGGTGTATTTTAACGCAAACTACACGAAAAACTAGTTGGTAAGTGGAACACTGAGGGATACTTGAGGATGTAGGCGTCTTTTCAATGTACATACGGCTTAAACGCTTATAAGTCGACTTGTATCCCACATATGAATAAAACAGGAATG
>NW_017162865.1:0-226 GCF_001652005.2 Ceratina calcarata | reverse complement strand
CTTTCACTAAACCAACTAAACTGTTTATGTTGGAAATAATGTATTGAGAAGAACAACAACTATTCAGTGGTTTCAGTGAAAGAAGTTGGCTCTTCATTACTGTGTTCATCGAATATAAATATTTCTATGCTACACTTACGACAGACGATACAATATCGTATGTTTTGCGCAATGTAAAGTGTTTCTTTAATGAATGTATAATATTTTCTATACGCCTTGTAGTTGT
>NW_017162864.1:0-226 GCF_001652005.2 Ceratina calcarata | reverse complement strand
CATCCGACGAACAGTAACAGTTCTAAGTACAGTATCAGCTTCACGCATTCTATCAGCCGCTTGCAGACGCTACTCTTTCTCGTCGACTTCGAATCCGATGGAATTTCCCCACTGCAAATTGATCCTTCCTCCGCGCCTACGAGCTTATCTGATCGAAGTAAAATAATTTCATTTCAGTTGACTAAACGATTAACGGGTATTTATTCTAAACTCTGAGAAAAAATTT
>NW_017162862.1:0-226 GCF_001652005.2 Ceratina calcarata | reverse complement strand
GAATTATTCACACGCGAGTTGTACAATAGAGCTGTCCGACGCGACGCGAGCACAAAATGGCCGCTTAACGTGTTCAAGATGGCCAAGCCACGTGGCAACCGACTTCGAGGTGATTTTCGCGCACAACTGCACTTCAATTATTCTCACGATCCGCCTCGAAAGACCAAAAAAATGTTTGAGATGTGCCGAGTTTAATTGCTGATTTTCGGATAGGATGTTGTGAGTT
>NW_017162861.1:0-714 GCF_001652005.2 Ceratina calcarata | reverse complement strand
TCCTTTTAAAAACAATAGGAGTAGAGTAGACAGACCATTACACACTATACATACAAACACCATAGGAAAAGTAACACCGGCGTCTTTTCCGGGACGGAGCAGATTCATTACTGTGTTTATGGATGACTATAGTAGATATGCCAGAGCTTATAGTATCATGCACAAAAGTGAATCTGGTCAATGTTTAGAAAGGTTTTTGGTACACATGAGAAATTTGGTTGGCAAGAACGAGAAAGTGTGTTTCATAAGAGCAGACAGAGGCACTGAATTCACAGGAGGAGAATTTTTAGAGATAATGAAAAAAGAAGGAATAAGTGACGACTTCGCACCACCACATACTCCACAACTGAACGGTACTGCAGAAAGATTTAACAAAACTCTTCAGAGAAAAGTCAGAGCACTAATGTTTGATTCAGGGTTGCCGTCAACTATGTGGGCGTTCGCTGTGGAAGCAGCAGTGTATATTTATAACAGAAGTTTATTTTGTTAGTATATTATTCATATACATTCACATACTATTATTGTATCAGTTTATAAACATATTCAAATAAATATATTGTAAAACCTGTGAGTGAGAAGTGCCTTCTGACAAAACGAACAAGTCCTACAATTAATAAAAGTGAGCAGGGAGCCGTGGATTGTGTGCCGAGTAAATGGATTTTTTTTTTGACAATATCAGTAATAATTTACAAACATATTTCATTCTACCACCGT
>NW_017162860.1:0-226 GCF_001652005.2 Ceratina calcarata | reverse complement strand
CTTCGCTAAAAAACTAGAGGCAACAAACTCTTGGATTTACTCTGTAAATGCAACATCACTACGAGTAACATGCAACAAGAAATTCGCAAGATTCGAGCAGATCGAAGGAGCAGGTACAATACAAATCAGAGGAGGCTGCGAGGCAAAACTCGGCAACGTAAGATTATTGATGCAAAAGAAAATAATGGCGACGCGTGAACAAACAGTCAATCCATCCATCAGGTTG
>NW_017162859.1:0-226 GCF_001652005.2 Ceratina calcarata | reverse complement strand
AAGTAACAATTTGTCATTTAATTTTCGATATTCCATGTCTTTGGATATTACAAAATTCATTTTTCAAGGCTCTATAGTAAACGTCAATAAATAAAAAAGAATTTTAAATGGTACTTCATATTAATTCAACCTGTATAACTAGGGTATAATATTTTCTAAAAGTAAAGAGTACAATTTTATGATAAGAGCTAAGTTAAAAAGCACAGAGATTACATAATGTGAACGG
>NW_017162858.1:0-226 GCF_001652005.2 Ceratina calcarata | reverse complement strand
CTGAATGTTCGTTTAGGACTCAAGGAACTATTATTAAGATATGAAAGAATTAATTGAGAAGGTATACATTGTTAAAGAAACTTAAAAAAATTAATTTTATTTGTAAAAATATTGATTTAAAAAAAAATCAGTCTGTTTCATGTACATCTTGCACGTTTTCTTCACATTCGAGATCTTCATCACTATCATATTCAGACTCTTCATCAGCTGAAAATAATAAATAGTT
>NW_017162857.1:0-226 GCF_001652005.2 Ceratina calcarata | reverse complement strand
CTACAGCCAACTGAAAAGCGCAGGTGTAATTTTGCCATCGGAATCGACGGTTCGATGTTGGGTCTCCGAATATGATGTTACGCTCGGTTTGAATAACATCATTTTCCAGAAAATTGGTGAATATCTAATGAAGATACCACACGAAGAAAGGCTTTGCGGGTTAAAGTTAAAGACGAAATGTCGATTAAAGCGTTCGAAGAGTACTCGAAGAAGTACGATATAATAG
>NW_017162856.1:0-226 GCF_001652005.2 Ceratina calcarata | reverse complement strand
GTCACCCCAGCGCGAGACTTTAAATCTGTACTGACAAGTACAAATTATCTTTTATGTTTCACGCGAGTTTTAATGACAGGGAAATCGTTATAAAGGGAGATACGATGAGCTGAGAAACGATGGATAAAAAGAATTGAATAATCAAAGCTACGCCAGTCGTAGGTGATAATCATTTGTTCGAGAGAAAGAAATTTTATTCCAAGTGTCAGGATAAGGGTTTCTTAGA
>NW_017162855.1:0-226 GCF_001652005.2 Ceratina calcarata | reverse complement strand
ACATGTTCATCAAACTCGACGAGGCCGCCATTAAATTTCATACAAGAATTTCTCTTCCTCTTCTTCTCTACATTTTGACTGGCATTGCTCCCGTGAAAATGTTTCACGTGACACTGCAGCGACGTGTTAGTCGTCAACGCCTCGTTGCAATGGCAACACTTCATAATGTTCGGGACAGATCCGGAGTGATTCAGACTGTAATGCTTGGCCAGTGCAGCGATCGTGT
>NW_017162854.1:0-226 GCF_001652005.2 Ceratina calcarata | reverse complement strand
TACAAACAAAGTGGACAGAAGTAGTTGGCAGGAAACATAGGAGTAAAGCCAACGAAAAGAAGAACCAAACTCCAGCCCAACGAACGGATTCATACGCGACAGGTACCAATGTACAAAAGTCCAAAAAGAGGAATCCTGTAAAAATCACAAGAGACAAAGAAGTAATCCACATTATAAGAGAGGTGGGTTGCAAAATAGAATACGCGGAGATCATGAGATTAGCAAG
>NW_017162853.1:0-226 GCF_001652005.2 Ceratina calcarata | reverse complement strand
TAACAATATATAATATAAATCCCTTATAAATAATTGATAGACCCGCGCTCGCTAGGAGAAGAAGTCCATTACGTTGCATTAATCACTCGAAGCGTTAGACAAAATAGAATGCAAATTTATTGGTAATACGTATGTTGGCATACAATAATGCGCTATCCAATGGTAAGATAACTTCCATGCAGATAGCGATAACTATTTACGTTTGCATATGTATATATGTATGTAT
>NW_017162852.1:0-226 GCF_001652005.2 Ceratina calcarata | reverse complement strand
TATCAATCATTGATCCAGGGTTCACGTACGAAACATCGCAGTCACATTGCACGGCGATTTTAAAACCCAAACCCTGTGGACTTACATATGAAAAATAAACTTCTTTATAATATAATTCCGTAAATAATAGTAAAATGTATTGTAAACTTTTCGTACTACTGTATACGTACGTAGAATGGTAAGGTAAGAATCTTCCTTTTCTCGTGCCTCTTCTGAGCACAATACC
>NW_017162851.1:0-226 GCF_001652005.2 Ceratina calcarata | reverse complement strand
CACATATATATATGCATTAATGCGATTACACATTTGTCTAATTACCATAATGAGAAATAGAATGTACGATTCGTCGCAATAGTTAATGCTCAATGCTTTTATGATGTTTAATAAACTTCCCCCTAAAATAATAGTCTCTGACATTAATTTAAATCTAAAGTAAAAATTAAATGAAGACCAGGATTCTTTCCACAATGAACTGCACTTGAATAAATCTCAGGAGTCT
>NW_017162850.1:2900-3202 GCF_001652005.2 Ceratina calcarata | reverse complement strand
TTATACCTCCACCGAAGATTTCGCAGAGGTAAATTGTATTCTGATAATTTATATTCTTATCTTGATCATTGAAATCTACTGATAATTCAATTTTCAGTTTTTGCGATTGACAGCTTCCTATTTGATGATATTTTTACACCAGTAGAAGAACAGTTTACAGATGGATATCATCTACAGATAATTTTATACGAGTAAGAAGTAAATATTCCCGAATCATAAAATAATATTCAATCATATTTTAGTGAATTTTCTGTTCAGAAATTGAAAACAGACGTGGAGATATCTAATCAGCTAGATTTCTT
>NW_017162850.1:0-1061 GCF_001652005.2 Ceratina calcarata | reverse complement strand
TTAATTCAACTTCAGAAAAATGTGGCAAACGTGTCTTCAACTATTTTATCCAACTTCCTCATTCTGAATTAATTATGCAAACGACGTTGCTAAAACTTTGGCAACAGTACAAACTGGGGGAGTATCGATCGTGGCTCTAGGATGGTAACACCTGTTGATGGCACGTGAGATTAACAAAGTTTACATTAACGTTGTCTTTCCGCACCGTGTTCGTTAGCTAAACGACCTACACTGTGATTATGGCTTGTGTCAATCATTTGGAGTTATTGTTACCTGCTCTTTGTTTCGATCGATCAAATTATTGAATAAGGTCATCGTAATGAATGGAATTCACCACACGACGTTGTCTACATTTTACCGCACGATTTTTCAATTGTCTAATTGGTAATCGTCCCCATTTCTCGCTTAATAATTAGAATCGCTAGGTCCGATAGCAATATTAATCCGGCTACGCTATAATTGGATGTGGGTACCATTCGATGCCACCTGAGACAGAAATGAAAGAAAACTCCTTGCGAAATATCTCTTCTTCATAATTCACAAGAAATTGTAATACAACGTGTGTTGTCCCCCTGCAGAGCATAGAATTTACACGTTTGCTGATAAATTTATAACGAAGACTCTATCGATCGACTTCTGCGAACTCACCCTCGCGTGTATTCGCACGATTTCAAAATTACATCTCCCGTCAATCATCCCGAGACCCCATCGTGTCGTGCTTAAATTATTAAGCAATGTTGCGTGCGGAAAAAATAAAAGGGGCGAAATTCTACGGCATGGGCAGCGCGCGAGAGTCAGTTGTGTTTCAGCTACGGTGCGGTATGGCCTCATGGAAACACAAATATCCGGCGATTTCAGAATTTCGTGATTGTTATTACGTTCTCAGTGGCTTTAGTACTGCAGGTATAATAATACTGTGACACGGTCAGTGAAAATTGAGGATCATTTCAAGACGCGTACTTGAAGTTTATACTTTCCAATTCATATCAATGGCAACGCAGCATTATACAGTGTCAGGATACATAAGTTGCGTCTCACCTTTATCAGTGTCGTTTAACTAT
>NW_017162849.1:0-226 GCF_001652005.2 Ceratina calcarata | reverse complement strand
TATTTACTGGCTTGCATATTAATTTCATTTACTAATTCTGCTTACTGGTTTTATTAACTGATTCTGCTTAAAATTAATTGGCAGATTTACTTTTGGTTTAATAAAGAGTAATTAATCTTATTTAATATTATTATAATTACTAATTTTATCTACTGATTTTATTTAATGATTTTATTTACTGATTCTGCTTACTGATTTTATTTACTGATTCTGCTTACTGATTTTA
>NW_017162848.1:0-227 GCF_001652005.2 Ceratina calcarata | reverse complement strand
GGTGAACCCCGAGGAAAGAAGACATTGCGACCAAAAACTTCGAATCGAACTTTATTTTATGAAAAATCAAAAAGTTTCGTAAGGTATGAGTCATTCATTCAACATTCTTTCCATTTCTTTTTCTTTTATTCTTTTGAAACACCTAATTGTAGTAAAAGGCTAAAGTTAATACACGACAGAAATGAAATACAAATAATTTTCTTTCATACAATTGCTCTTATTAAATC
>NW_017162847.1:0-227 GCF_001652005.2 Ceratina calcarata | reverse complement strand
CCGACATGACGACCCCGCGTAGCCACGCGAGCAGCACGGGACAGGCCCCGTCCAGGACCAGGCCACCCAAAAACGCAACGGCCGATCCTCCCCACGACGAACGCGGACCCCTCTCTCGCGTTCAAATGCAGACACCATCCGCATACGACGGGCACGATAATGCCGGATCTTTGACCGCAACACTCCACAATCCTCCCAGTCCAATTGACGGGCCGGGTAACCGACCG
>NW_017162846.1:0-227 GCF_001652005.2 Ceratina calcarata | reverse complement strand
ATATAATAAACATATATTCTTAGGAATGAAATAAAAGAAACAAAACAACCACGATGTAGAAGTTGTGTGTTATGTGGTGGTAGTATGGATCCAAATTTAAGATATCACAGGTAAGTAATTAATTTAACAAGCAAGGCCGAACGACCTTCAGCGAGCCTAGGTGGGGATACGTTAAGTAGTGTGAGCGCATTATAGTCCGCTGTGTTACTGTGACTATAGCACAAAGT
>NW_017162845.1:0-227 GCF_001652005.2 Ceratina calcarata | reverse complement strand
CAAGCCGTATGAACTGCCTCGGCCCACAATTCAAGTTTCATGCCTTTTGCGTAAATCATGGTTCGTGCTGCCTCCACAATTGTTCGATTTTCACGCTCGATGGTCCCGTTCTGTTCTGGTGTATATGGAGCACTTGTTTCATGCCTTATGCCATTTCTGGTCATAATCGCCTGCATTTCTTCATTAACAAACTCCAGACCATTGTCAGTCCTAAGAGCTTTGATACT
>NW_017162844.1:0-227 GCF_001652005.2 Ceratina calcarata | reverse complement strand
TGTCGATGGTATTGGTTCGTCTGGGTCTTGATCAACTTCTGGTGGAATTTCTTCAGTAAGCCAATGGGCAGCTATGACTCTCAAAAAATTTTTGTACCTTATTTTTTTTTCCTTCACGGAATTATAAACAACAAATGAATTGAATAATGCGCAATTTATAAGGTACATGGCAACTCTTTTTGTCCATTTGATTGTTTGCCTTAGAATTGAGTAATATGACAGGTATT
>NW_017162843.1:0-227 GCF_001652005.2 Ceratina calcarata | reverse complement strand
GATATAAGAATTGTAGTTAAACAGAGGGATTCCTGTCTTTATTGTCCTATCCTGTTGCTCACAACATTAAATCCAAAGGGACAAGAGAGGTGATTCCTCGCTGTAAACCCAATGACGTACCGACAACGTTTTTTCCAGTTTTCCGGGTAGTCAGAGAATCAAATCCTAAATGCTAATTATCTATAACTCGAAAATACGTTCATACGTCGTTGGGTTTACAGCGTCTT
>NW_017162842.1:0-227 GCF_001652005.2 Ceratina calcarata | reverse complement strand
ACATATTATATATATGTATATACATGTATGTATATAAGTATATATATGTGTATATATATATACATTTATATATATATATATATTTATATATATACATATACATACATATACATACATACATATATATACACATATATATACTTATATATATATATTTATATATATACATATACATACCAGAGTTCTGCACGGACCGGGCCGGCGGCCCGTTTCTCCCTCTAGTAAGG
>NW_017162841.1:0-227 GCF_001652005.2 Ceratina calcarata | reverse complement strand
CTGAAAAACTTCGGTACTTTTGATATGTTTCCAATGGTAATTTTATTATCATATTTGTAACATTATGATTATGAAATATTATAAATATTATATATAATTGTAACACATTCGAGATGATTGACACGATTCTTGCATCATTCACCTAATATTGCTATCTAGTAGATGAAACTGAATGGGTTTGTATGGGATAATGAATAAACATAACTAAGGAATATGCAAAACCAAGT
>NW_017162840.1:0-227 GCF_001652005.2 Ceratina calcarata | reverse complement strand
CAATGGAGAGTCGACCTCGTGCGACGTCAGAGATCGCGCGGCAAATTCAGATGATAAAATTCAACAAGGATCAAATCCAACAGTAAAGATATATGTATATTATAAAAAAAATAACAAGACTATGTTAATCAGTCTTACAAATATGAGACGCGCCTTGACCAGACTAAAGGCGGTATTTATCACAGAGGACACCACGCAGTTTTCAATGCCAGACTGATGGCTTATTT
>NW_017162839.1:0-1369 GCF_001652005.2 Ceratina calcarata | reverse complement strand
CAAGTGGATTTGCGCCCGTGCGCGGCCGCGCCGTTGCACAAGTGAGTACCCGGCCGTACGAGTGGTAGTTCCTCTAGTGTGAGCGCGAAGAAATCGCGTGCGTTCAACCCTGCGTGGCAGGAATTGTTTTTTGACGAAGGCTACAAATGTGCAGTTTGCGTTATTTATCGCAAAGAACTGAAAGATTTGAAAGTGACCAATTTGAAGAGGCATTTTGCCAAATTACATGAGAAGGAGTACGGGGCATTAACCGTCGACGAGCGACATGAAAAGTTCCGGGATCTGAAAAGAGGATCTGGAACTCCTCAAAGTACAAATACCGTAAGTTCTTTCAATATATTAATATTGTGAATATTAATCATTTTTTCACAGTCAGTACGTGTTTAACACGCAAACTATCATGATCACCCGTGACCTTCATCTTATTTGTTGTACATAATACTTCAACATAATATGTGTCGCATAATAAGAAATTCATGTTGGTCCCATGGGCAATCAGTATCCGTATAAAATTTATGTGGCAGTCAACGTGTTAAAATGTTCAAAACATTGTTAATACTTCATTTGCCATCATTTGCTATACTTCATTTTTATACATATATTAATACACATTATTAATGGAAAAATCTCATTTCTAGTTGCACGAAAGAGCGCTGACAAATAATTACTTGATTGCGCTGGAAGTTGCCAAAAGTGGTCGCTCCTTCTCGGATGGAGAATTTATAAAAAAGATATTCTCCATTATACCAAAATGTGTCCAAAGGAGGCGGAGATGCTGCGTAACATTCGCTTATCAAAACAGTCCATAACGCGACGAATTAAGGAGATGGGCCAAAATGTCCAACAAATAACATTTGAAAAATGTAAAAATTTAATTCAGTTTTCAATTGCTTTGGATGTGTGTGTGAATCCACAGATATCCAAGGGATTTCACAATTGGCTGTTTTTATCAGAGGTGTGAATGCGAAGTTAACTGTTATGGAAGAATTATTTGATTTCTGCGCTTTGCACGATACGGCAACGGGCAACGATATTTTTTCCGCCATCGAGAGTACAATAGATTTCATTAATCTTGATTGGTCCAAATTAGTAACAGTGACCACGGATGGTGCGCCGTCAATGGTCGGCAAGTATAGTGATTTTATGGGCCGCTTCCAAAATAAGCTTATTGATCACGACTTATTAGACGAAGCTTGTAAATAGGATAATTGTTAACGGTCCGGTTGTACATTGTATTTGACATTATATTTATAAATTTTTATTTTCATACTATTTATTTTCTTTTCCAGACGTATTCTGTTCATTAACTAACCAAGGTAACACATATGTAAAGTAGCATACAGAAAGTGTCGATACTAAATCTTCTACA
>NW_017162838.1:0-227 GCF_001652005.2 Ceratina calcarata | reverse complement strand
ATCCTACAATTATATCACTTATCATACTCTAAATTAGAAATAAATTCTCGAAATACAGTCAGGGCTGGATCTAGACTAGTCTTGTAATTTTTTCTTTCTGCGTTTATATTCTCCACCGATTCGCCTTCTTCTAAATCGATCTTCGTCATCTCCTCAGTAAGAATTTCAATCGTTGGAACATTATCAGTTGAAAATTCATCCACTGTAGAGATAGAGAATGGAACAGA
>NW_017162837.1:0-227 GCF_001652005.2 Ceratina calcarata | reverse complement strand
CACAATATCCTCCGTGTTCATGTGCGTCCAAACACTTCAAGAGTTCGCTGCGCCGCTCAGTTTTACAACAATTTATCGTTAGCAAATGTCGCATTCGTTGTTCTCGCATTCACCAAGGCAAAGCCTGTGGCGCCGGAAAAATCCAACGTACTGTCTCATGCTGAGAAAACCATATGCCAACAGTGACGATTCCAAAATTTCGGGAAGCTACTTAAATCTAATTTATA
>NW_017162836.1:0-227 GCF_001652005.2 Ceratina calcarata | reverse complement strand
TGCTACTTGGAGCTACGTATGTTCTACGTATGCGTACGAAGTGGATCCGGAACTCTTTGAGTCAACCATTGAATAGTATTCCAAGTGTAGAAAAGGATAGCGATTGAAAAAGAAAGAGCGGCTGAGCGACAATAATTTAACTACATTGTGTAACTGCGGAGTAATGTACACACGACGAAGATTTCATGATGAAAAACAAAGAGAAATGAGACAAACATCGAAATGAG
>NW_017162835.1:0-227 GCF_001652005.2 Ceratina calcarata | reverse complement strand
CTCTGTATGAAAGAAAAATGACACGGTTATTTCCGCAGATGAGTATCTGCAATAATTATGTACTATACACTAACTATACACTAACTATAACGTCGCATTTGCCTAAACTCTTCTGCCAGACATCCAATTGAACGATCCTTAATCGTTACGTCATATTCATAGAACGACTGGGTGCGAGGTTCGCGACAGCTAATAGAATTACTGTTCTTGAAAGAAATAACGGGTAA
>NW_017162834.1:0-227 GCF_001652005.2 Ceratina calcarata | reverse complement strand
TATTCCATTTAATTTGTATGTAAAGTTCTATTTAATTTGTATGTCAAGGGGTTAAGTTAGCTCTGTCTAATTATTATTATACATATTTTAATTAGGTTAGGTCGCGTCAGGTTAGGCCTGTCTACTTATGATGAATGGTTTGCCTCCTTATTATTAATATTATATATGTTAGACTGTGAGGTTAGGTTAGGTTACTGTTTTTACTGTTCTTGTAGAAACAATGGCAA
>NW_017162833.1:0-227 GCF_001652005.2 Ceratina calcarata | reverse complement strand
TTGTCATGTACTTGACGGGTTACCATAGCATAATGTGTGAGGCAACCATCATATTGATACCACATGAGAGTACGATATATTATCGGCACTTCATCAAAAAGAAATTGAAACTCATTTTCAAGAAATGCAGCGTACTTTTGACCATTTAGAGTACCATTGATAAAGTAGCTCGGTGAAGTTGGCACCCCCAACTGCGAATTTTTACAAAAATCAAATTGCATTCGTTT
>NW_017162832.1:0-227 GCF_001652005.2 Ceratina calcarata | reverse complement strand
TGCTGAATCTTGCTGCCTCGATCCATATTCTTGGTGAAGATGTCACTTCAGTATAGAAGATCGAGAACTTGTCCGTATGTGGAAGTTTCCACTCTGCAGACGAGTTGAAGCAACTGTTGAAGTCCTCCTTTTGGTCACGAAGTAACAGGAATTTGTTGGAGATATGCTTCATTGATAAATTCTCACTTTCGTTAGAGAACATGTAGTGCTCAGGCGTCATATTAGGT
>NW_017162831.1:0-227 GCF_001652005.2 Ceratina calcarata | reverse complement strand
GTAATTCGGTTATTTCTTCGCGGGCATTAATTACTGACTCTCTCAGCTCCGATAAATCGTCATTGACGTTCGACCTGAGCTGTTCTATCGTTTGCATGATATCTCCCCGATTGCGGTTCGCGCGTTCCTCAATTGTTTTAAAAATTGTTTGTTCGAAACAGTTTCGTTGTTCCTTAATTTCCGAAACTACGCGCATTACCCCGTCAAATCCAAATCAATTCACAATT
>NW_017162830.1:0-227 GCF_001652005.2 Ceratina calcarata | reverse complement strand
AGCACTCGGATTTCAAATTTGTATCAACTCGAAACAATCGCCGGCAGTGTTGGCGGTTGAATAAACCATTTTGTATAAAAGGATTCATACTTTTATTCAATTTAAACCTGCTTCCCTCTTTTCCGGTACCAGTTAAAGTTTGTTTAGGCTAAATCTCCAAAGAAAATCCAACGGGTGCAACGTGACTGCCAATGTCTGTGAGAGACGAAGAAGTGGAATGAGAAATG
>NW_017162829.1:0-227 GCF_001652005.2 Ceratina calcarata | reverse complement strand
TTCCTTCTTTCCTTCTTTATTTCTTTAAAACTTCCATGTTGCTTCTCATTTAAAAATGCAAAGATTAACGAGAACGAAAGGGAAATTTATCTTAAATTTTGGGGAAAATACTCGGAATGCAACACAGTTCTTAACGCGTGCTGTTTAAATAAGCCGAAGACAGATGGAATTCAAATTATATGGGATGGGATGAGATACAAGTATAGAACACGAAAAAACGACAATTG
>NW_017162828.1:1916-2450 GCF_001652005.2 Ceratina calcarata | reverse complement strand
GACCGCGGGGTTGGGATCGGCCAGGTCAAGGTCCTTAAAGAGGGACTGTACATTGGCACAGATCTTTGGTGGCTTATAGGAAGTTATTTTTGGCACGATTAAAGCACTCGCACGTAAAGACGGCGTTTTGCTTTTCTTATTACCGAGGCCAACTTCGCCACAATATTTTACCATCGCGGTTCGTCCGCTCCCCAGTCCGGTTACCGTGGCTGGAGATTTCTTACGAACTACGCGGAGCTCGTTTGCCAAATCCGAGGAAATAAAGGACGTCTCGGGACCTTGGTCTAGGAGCGCACAGGCTAATCGGGACTCGCCATTCGGTCCGTAAACACGAATATAGGCCGTCGCTAATAGCACCGGATTACACACATTGTTCTCGGTCGTCGTACCGCAGTGCGAAGACACTTTCTTGGTCGACGCCTATTGGGTTTTGCGAATCGGATTTGCATTAGAATGCTCCTCCTTACCTCGTCGTGTATCGCGACGAGGCGGGTTTCGTTTGCCTGATACTGCCTGCGCCTTGCTCTCAAATAT
>NW_017162828.1:0-666 GCF_001652005.2 Ceratina calcarata | reverse complement strand
AGGCGGGCTCGCAGTGCTGCTGCCAGTAGACCGCCCATGGGTAGCGTACGCGCCCCGCCGAGGTTGACTTTCACCGGCAGGTGCGCGTGTCGAATCACGTCACCTAATGGCCTGTGTGAGTCGAAGACAGTAGTCACTGTGTTCTCCGATGCCTGCGGCTTGCGAGAGTCAAGCGACAATATCGCCCGTGGAAGCCCTTTCAGGGCGACCTTGGTTTGTGCGAGTCGATCTATTCGGAGAGTATGCATTGATTCGATGCAGCGGGGTCGACCGCCCACGAAGCGTTGATCGTGGCTTGCGTGAGTCGATACGCGGGGACCTACGCTCCGATCGAACAAGATCGACCGTCAGCGGATACTCTGAGAAGGGGGAGGTGTAAAACCCCAACCCGTCGGCGCGTCCCCGGGTGGCGGATAGGGGAAAGCTTGCAACGCCAAGCAGGAGGGCTGAGGCCCTCCCGCGGACCAAACACACGCCGTGCCTTCGAACGATTCTCGAAGGAGAAGAGGCCGGATAAAGGGACTCGACCCTTGCCTGTGGGTCGAGTACCCGAACGATGCGCTCGCCCGTGCTCGCCGGGGTGTCGATGTGAGACGGCTACCCAAGGGCGACCGGCCGCGGTATGTCCCGATCTTCGGACCGGACTGCCGTGGAGAGCGATTGAAC
>NW_017162827.1:0-227 GCF_001652005.2 Ceratina calcarata | reverse complement strand
CTGAGAGTCACTCCTCCACTCTTCAACGTTGAATAAAACCATAAATTAGAAAATAGAACAATCCTAATGAGTACAACTGCACCTTTTAAAGAGAAAACACACCTAAACAAAACGCAAAATGAAAAACAATTCGCAAAACCACACTGGCGATGAGGATCGCAAGCTAGCTAAAACGTTTGACCTGAGAGTCACTCCTCCACTCTTCAACGTTGGATAAAACCATAAAT
>NW_017162826.1:0-227 GCF_001652005.2 Ceratina calcarata | reverse complement strand
TACGATATTTTATCTTCATCTACGAAGGATCATATTATTCTTAAAGAAAAATGGGATACTGATAAACGCTAACAAGCTTTTCTTCCTTCTTTACAACCGTTGAATGAGAATACAAGCCAAGAAATTCGTAAAAGATTAGCCTGAGCAGAAATCAGCATTGGAAAATTAAAAGCCGTATATTTTGAGACTGGGTCGTCATTTATCTACACATTACTTAGTAATAAAAT
>NW_017162825.1:0-227 GCF_001652005.2 Ceratina calcarata | reverse complement strand
ACTTTATATACTTTCGCGTTGGCTGCCTTCTTCTTCTGCGAGGCCGCTAACTTAAGATATGGGCATCCTCGATAGCTCGCTCGGTGTTCATTTTGGCCGCAGTTTGCACATTTCAGATTGCCCTTATCTGTTGAATTAGCAAGCGGGCATGATCCTGGTTCGTGGGAGAAGGCGCATTTGACGCATCTGAAGGTCATGCAGTAGTTTTTGCTGGCATGTCCCACTCT
>NW_017162824.1:0-227 GCF_001652005.2 Ceratina calcarata | reverse complement strand
CTTGAATCCAGAATAACTACAACGACAATAACAACAAACCCTATCTTCCCTCGCTTACTAGTACTACGGCAGGATTCGTTCTTTCCGTCGATCATAATTCATCCTAAACAAACAACCCGTTCACGCGTCGGCAAAAAACATGTTATTATTTGTGAAATATTTCATATTTCGCCGTACTCGTATACCGACCTTCCAACTACAATTACAACGCATCCATACGCCAATAT
>NW_017162823.1:0-227 GCF_001652005.2 Ceratina calcarata | reverse complement strand
CAAATACAGCTGCACTTCACAATTTTAATAACGAAGAAGAAAATGAAAATAAAATAAAGCTCTCTGTTTTTTGTTTAAGTACAAACTTCATTCGGCGTAGGTTCGCTATGCTAAAATCGCGTTTGATAAAATAAAATCGGAAGAGATATCCAAAGATTTTTTGTTCTTTTTATCAACCAGAAGAGGTGGGGGAGGGATTATCTTAATCTTATTAAGACTGATTACAT
>NW_017162822.1:0-227 GCF_001652005.2 Ceratina calcarata | reverse complement strand
TTGTATATACATTTCGCAATTCTATTAAAAAAAATTATTTAAGGTTTTTATATATACAGCAATAAAATCGTTCGGGTAATTTAGTGTTAAAAAAGCTGATAAATACGGATCGAGGTAGTAAAACGTAATGTCTCTGGGAATGGAATTCGTGTTTTCGAACGCGGAACTTTCGATCCCGCTCTCGCAGATTATCTCAAGAATACAAAGGCCGGGTTCGTAAAAAAAAA
>NW_017162821.1:0-227 GCF_001652005.2 Ceratina calcarata | reverse complement strand
TATGAATTGTTTAGGTGTGGGTGTTATTATTTGTTCATCTTGTAATAGCATTCTGCAATGAATTCGTTGAGTAAGAATGTTGGAAATGTTCATGTGTTCGCCTCAGTTAGACGTAATTTTGTCTTTCTGTTTCAGCGTCTGTCTCCTCGTCCCGGGTCTCCAGTGCCTGCAGCCGTTTCTCGCAATGTGGTCAAGCCTGATTTATTCATGAGGTATGTCATCCTTTA
>NW_017162820.1:0-227 GCF_001652005.2 Ceratina calcarata | reverse complement strand
GAGATTTCGTACGAATCATGTGATTTGTATTAAATAATGAGAATATAAAAATTGTGGGTGGGTAAAGGGTACAAGTATTGAACATGGCGAATTAAAGGAACTCACCAATTCCACGGTGAACGTAATATCCGAGTGTCGATGAACTTTTTCTGTTAAATCAGACGCAGACTGTTTCAATGAAAACTTCGTAGAATCCATAGTCAAATATTTACTACAAAACAGAAAAG
>NW_017162819.1:0-227 GCF_001652005.2 Ceratina calcarata | reverse complement strand
AACGGTATTACGAAAAAAATAATACAGATGATATTACGACTTAGCATTCATCCCGGCTCTTGCGTTTCACGAAATCCATTAAAAGGACCAGACGAATTAATTTAGAATTTTCCCTCGACGCTCGCACCGTAATCCTAAAGCCTGGTTCGCGGCAGCTTCGTTTAATATGCATAATTAATTAACGTTTAACCAAACCCAATTTGGTTCATCCAGTTTAAAAAAAAAAA
>NW_017162818.1:0-227 GCF_001652005.2 Ceratina calcarata | reverse complement strand
TCCTCTCACGAATATTTGCAGCGTGTCTCTGAATTCTGTAAGGGCTCCCATTTGGGTAGTAGCCCTCCTCCACCCCGTTCAACTCGGTATCATTATGATCTGAAGTACAAATGATACAAATCGATCGTCTTACAAGTCGATTCAGAGAATCAGAATTAAAAATATTAAGATATATTTTTTTTTTTATTAATATTACCAGGTGCAGAGACTGGCATGTGGTAGTGGAG
>NW_017162817.1:1526-2638 GCF_001652005.2 Ceratina calcarata | reverse complement strand
TTATCATCGAGGGCGGAGGATTCTCCTCTGCAAAAATGCTATGTGCGTTTGAAGAGAAAAGGAGGATTGGAGAAGAAGATAAGCATGATGGTGCAAGTGGTGGTGGTGATGTGGATAAGATGACAGGACAGAATGCAAGAACTATGGAAGAAGTAAGGAAGGAGAGAGCGCAATTAGAAGAATTTCTTTTTGGGGAAGGGAATAAAATCAATAAGACTGCTATCAAATTTATTCTGGAAAAATGGTCTGTCCTAAAATGCAAATTGCAGACTGAGATTTTAGGAAAAGAAAAGCTTAAGTTTGCTTATGACAATGCTACTACCCTTGCACCAAAGACGTTTGCTCAGGTTGCTGCTGCTGGTCCTTGTTTCCGCGAGTCGGCGATACCTGGAACAAAGAAGAGAGGTATCGAGAAAGAGAAGTACGAGGTTTTATTAATAAAACTGGTTCAGGAAGAGGATAGGAGGAGTAATGAGCAAATCAAGACAGATGTAATTAGCAGGTTGAGTAATGTGAGAAATAAACTGAAAATAAGAAACATTAGGCAAATGAAAAAGAAAGGCCTAGTCATTGAGGTAAAGGACAACACGGACGTTTCAAGATTCAATTGGGTTGAAAGTTGAAAAGCCTAAGAAACTGAATCCATCTATAATAATATATGACGTGGAAAAGGAATACAAGATTGAAGATATCAAGGAGGACTTTATTAGGAAGAATTTTGATCCTAAGGATCAAGAAGAAAGACTGCAATTAGAAAATAACGTAGTTTTTAGTCATAGTTTTCAGACTAAAGATGAGAAAAAGGTTAACTGGGTTGTACGGTTGCCTGGAAAGTATTTCGAAAATTTAGTTGATAGAGGAAGAGTGTTTATGTTGTGGCGTACTTATAGAGTTAAGGAATATTTAAATGTAACGAAATGTTATAAATGTCACGAGTACAATCATATTGCAAAAGTGTGCGGTATTGCAGAACAATTATGTAGTGTATGTGGCTCTAAAGAACACTTGAGAAACAATTATCCTACTAAGGATAAACCTCAATGTATAAATTGCATAAGATCGAAAAGAAGGGAGGTTGATCATGAAGTACACAGTAAGAACTGTCCGGAGTA
>NW_017162817.1:0-214 GCF_001652005.2 Ceratina calcarata | reverse complement strand
ATAATAAAATATTAACGGAATGTTGCTGCATAGCAATTCCGAAGAGGAAGAAGTGTGGGAAGGCTGTGCCTTGGTGGAACGATGAGTTGAAAAGATTAAGAGTGAAAGTACAAAATGCTAAGAAACAATTACTAAGAGCGCGAAGGCTTTCCTTCGCGAATGTAATTGAAGAATACTCTGAAACGTACAGAGTGCTCAGAAATAGATATGTGGC
>NW_017162816.1:0-227 GCF_001652005.2 Ceratina calcarata | reverse complement strand
ACTCTTGAACAGAGACAATAATTGCTCATGCTTTGTTTGCGGCACGTAAGTCAACCACCGATTTTTAAAGAAGGGATGAGAAAATGCTGCAATAATTGCATCTTTAGCTTCTGTCGATGTGTAATTTAAATAATTTTCGAAGCGAGTTTCAATACTGTTTTGTAAACGGTCAATAATTGGCTGGCAATATATCCACTCGTGTTCGTTCAAGTTTTCTATTTTTTTTT
>NW_017162815.1:0-227 GCF_001652005.2 Ceratina calcarata | reverse complement strand
TACTTTTCTTACTCATTCTATTCATATTATTCTACTCATTTATCTATTCTTTTTACTCTACGACGATAAGCTAAAGCCTAGCGATTCTAATTTAATTTAATATATAAAATAGGTAGATTTACACGACGGGCACAATCCCGACGATTCGACTTTCTCTTGTTATTTATATTTGTCATAAAGCGGGTCTCCGAGCACAGCAAATATATATATTATTAGTACTATTATTA
>NW_017162814.1:0-227 GCF_001652005.2 Ceratina calcarata | reverse complement strand
ATACTCGAGATCGAAACTGAACCGACTCCGAAACTCGAAAAGGAATTAATCGCGCTGCACTTCTAATCACGGGAGAAAACCGATTCGCGGAACTCCTCGTTCTCAAAAATGCCGAAACAGGAATGATTGATAAGCAATCCTCTGTCATGGAAACAGTCAGTACGCGGAACATTTAAATCCGCGGAAACCTCGAAACGGAATCACTCGTGACGAACTCCTCGATCACG
>NW_017162813.1:0-227 GCF_001652005.2 Ceratina calcarata | reverse complement strand
CTGTAATATACATATGTATATAACAAAAATCTCATCTACTTATAAAAGGTCTGGTAGAATACAAAGTCATAAATAACTAAGTGCCTACGTTAAAGTCTACTGTACGCGATTCCGTGTTAAATAAACTACAATTCCGATGTCACCTTCAAAACAATTGCTAAATTATAAAAATGTATATACGTATAAATACAAATGAAAAAATTATTTGATAATATTCACTTATATAG
>NW_017162812.1:0-227 GCF_001652005.2 Ceratina calcarata | reverse complement strand
GTAAAGACTTTGGCAGCGAGGCCAGCACGTCTGGCGGTTTTATGCATCAGACACCATTGATGTCAGCTATCCAAAAAACTTTTTCCAGCACATTCCAGAACCCCATGGTTCCATCGTCCCTTTCCAGCTGCGGCGATACCTGCAGCCCCGTGAGCGCAGACCGCTCAGGAGTTTGTACCAGCTGCCTCGGATTCCGGTAACCGTCTGCAACAGCAAGCAGTTCTTTA
>NW_017162811.1:0-227 GCF_001652005.2 Ceratina calcarata | reverse complement strand
TCCACAACCACCTGCAAAGTAATAGCATTTTGATCGATCAACAATATGGCTTTCGTAGATCACATTCTACGCTTCATCAAATCACCAGAATAGCTCAGCAAATCACAAACACCCTAAACACTAACAGGTCAACGGTGATGGTGTTGCTTGACCTTGCGAAAGCTTTTGATCTTGTGTGGCATCATGCTCTTGTATATAAACTTCATCGTCTTGGTTTCCATCAAAGA
>NW_017162810.1:0-227 GCF_001652005.2 Ceratina calcarata | reverse complement strand
GGTAACATGCTTTTAGAAATTTATGCTCAGATTTATTTTAATTTGTAATATACAAGTCTACATTTTTCATATTTCTTTTAACTCTCTTTTGTGTTAACATTTTTTAAATGTTCATGAAGTTGACGGAAGATGAGAGTCAGTCACGGGGTTTATTACTCGTAGTACGAAAAAGCGCTTCTTCGTTATATGTATGTATTAAAAATTAAAACAGCAGCTGAAGATCAAAG
>NW_017162809.1:0-227 GCF_001652005.2 Ceratina calcarata | reverse complement strand
TTATTTATTGTTGTTATTTATTGTTGTTATTTATTGTTGTTATTTATTTATGTGTATTGGTTTGCGTCTGTGTCGACTCAGGTGGCGGAGGCTCCGGAGTCTCTGGTGCACCATGGGTGACTTGAATGGGTGCACGACGCGGCGTGCTGTGCGATTGTGTTGGTGTGCCTGTCTTTTCCTTTTAATTATAGGTACGGGTAGCCTAGGTAACTTACTTTCTGGTGTGT
>NW_017162808.1:0-227 GCF_001652005.2 Ceratina calcarata | reverse complement strand
TTAATATTACATGTGTCTTAATGTAATATGTATGTATTACATGTATTTTAATGTAATGTATGTATTTAAATTTTACGTTTTAAAATTTAAATACATACATTACAGCTTCTAAAAGAAGTACGTATTGAAAAAATTATTAGGATAATATGGTGGATATAATCACAGAATACTATTTTTTCTATAAATTTATATAATTTCTTTTACTATATTTTTTGTTAACGACTATT
>NW_017162807.1:0-227 GCF_001652005.2 Ceratina calcarata | reverse complement strand
TCTCGATGAATCTCCACCCTATTTTCGAATGGAAACCAAACCCTATAACCTTTCGTGTAGTCATCATACCCGACGAAAACACCCTTTTTGGCCTTCGCACTCCATTTCCTTCGTTTTTGTTTCGGAATGTGAGTATATACCTCTGTACCGAAAATTCTGTAATTGAGATTCGTCGGTTTCTCGCCAAACCATAACTCATACGGTGTCTTATCCCTGACACTGCTAGT
>NW_017162806.1:0-697 GCF_001652005.2 Ceratina calcarata | reverse complement strand
CAGATAATTTTGAACGAAATTCGTCATCGATTGGTAATCAATTACGAATTTCATTCGCGGCTGATACGTAAAATTTGAAACAAAGACCATTCCTTTGTCGTACGGTATGTACCATATTGCTTTGTTCAATTAGATTGCGGATAAAAATATCGCAATCGGAACGTAAACAAATATTGTCAATGGCGATCTGATTAATCGCCATTTGAAAAATCTATTCATTTTGCCAATCTCATATGTTCCAAAAACTGCAGTTTTAAAAAATTACGTGTTATTTTACATAGAAGATTAAGGACGTTCTCCGGTTAAATATATTATCTAAGAAGTCTTTCAAATTTTGGGAACTTGTTCCTTCAAATGTCCTCTACAAAAGTTATGGTCTCAATAGGGCAAGCGGGGCGAATTTACGAGTTATTTAACATAAAAATTAATACCTTTATGAATTTAATCCATTAGCGGTAGAACCTCCTTAAGCAAGGGAAATACATGGGTTCGAATTATGTTTGGGCTGAACACGACTGGACCTGGAGAACGTACATAATTAAGTA
This sequence comes from Ceratina calcarata, assembly GCF_001652005.2. Taxonomy (NCBI): domain Eukaryota; kingdom Metazoa; phylum Arthropoda; class Insecta; order Hymenoptera; family Apidae; genus Ceratina; species Ceratina calcarata. Next base: position 152 of record NW_017162806.1, on the reverse strand, counting down.
CAGTCGTCTGAAGCAAATGGATTCTTGTTTCTCGAGGTTGAAAAAAGAGGGTAAAATTATTAAAAAAAACCTGAGAACATACAGTAGAAAGCAAAGGTATGCTTTCGCTTCTGGATTTCTCGTTCCCACATGGCATGCTTAAATGAATAAAG
>NW_017162805.1:0-227 GCF_001652005.2 Ceratina calcarata | reverse complement strand
CACTCCAATTTTTAACCCTATATCTCAACCAGGGGGGTAGTAATCGGGAAAATTCCAAAAATCAGTCTTTTCCTTACTTAACGCCTTTCGAAAAATCTGAGAAAATTCTGACATGGTCTTAGTGTAGCTGGAGATGTCTGAGAATTTCACGATCACACGATCGCGACGGACTAGAGAACATTATCACTTCGGTAACAACCATTGAAGAGAGAGCTCCTCTTCGAATT
>NW_017162804.1:0-227 GCF_001652005.2 Ceratina calcarata | reverse complement strand
TTAACTATCGGGTCTATCGCTACGTTGAATAACAAGGGAGACAGCGGATCCCCTTATTTGACACCTCGTTTGAGGTCTATGAGGACATCTGCCTCTTTCGCTTTTATTTTTGTCCTGCAGCCATCATACATGCCTTCAATGTATTTGGCGATAGCTGCAGGGATCCCCTTACTTGCCAGGTTTTTACTAATGATCTTATGGGGGACGGTATCGAACGCCTTGGCGAT
>NW_017162803.1:0-227 GCF_001652005.2 Ceratina calcarata | reverse complement strand
TATCATATATAGATTATTTAGGCAGAAGTTCAAACTATTATTTACACTTTTATGCATGCGAACTTCATTTAGCGAAATATTTGTCTAGAGACAAAAATAATAGCCCAAGAGCTTGGACCCAAAACTGTCTCTGAAATGACAAAGTTTGGTTTCTTAAGAAAAAAGACAAAATGAGTTTACAGATTATATATTTAATATAATGAAGAATTATGGTAGTTAGTCAGATG
>NW_017162802.1:0-227 GCF_001652005.2 Ceratina calcarata | reverse complement strand
CGAGTAAATAATTATATTTTTAAAAAATGGTAATAGAATTAAAGAATGTCAAAGAACATGTAGACTAAAAACGTTACATAACACATTCAAAATTTTTCATAGAAATAATTAATTTTATATAGAAAGGATGTTAAAAAAGAAAGAGTTTTATTTCAAAGAAAAATATATACAATTACATAAATATAATAATAATAAGTTATATTATTGTTAAATATTATACAGAATAG
>NW_017162801.1:0-227 GCF_001652005.2 Ceratina calcarata | reverse complement strand
GGACGACAAAGGCGAGAAGTTATTAGACTTCATTGCCCAGCACGACCTGATGATCTTGAACGAGCCGGGATGCGCCGCAACGTATTCCGGCCCTAGGGGAATGAGCTGGATTGATGTCACGCTTGCTACAAGCAATATTTCCAATAAAATTGTGAACTGGACGGTCCATAACAATTGGACTGCCAGTGATCACAGGGCGATCACTTTCGATCTCAAGCTCGCTAACG
>NW_017162800.1:0-227 GCF_001652005.2 Ceratina calcarata | reverse complement strand
TCATAATAATAGTAGCAAATGAATATTTAAACGGGAATTAAGTTATGTTGTTGCGTAAAATTTCAAAATCTTCAATCAAGATCAATGTTCCATGACATCTGCACATTTGTTGAAAGCAAAGCTAAGGGATTCTACCTACAAGTTTAAAATGCAGCTAATGAAATTATTTAAGAATCCGGAAACTATCTGAACACTCAAAATAAAAATTAGGAGGAATACTTTTAATT
>NW_017162799.1:0-227 GCF_001652005.2 Ceratina calcarata | reverse complement strand
GTTTCGAGGGGTATATATTCAGGTGAGGATGTTCTTTTGATCAATCTTGTTTTGATTTCTTTGGGTGAGAGAGGTTTGTTTGCCCCCCTTTTTATGTTGTTATTTAGTTTTGATGATTTTTATTTTATTTTAATTGGTTTGTGTTTTTAGTTTTTGTTGCTCGTTTGTTTTTAAGAGAAATGCAGTTCCACGGGGATACCGTGTATTCTTTGGTGAGTATTTTGTGT
>NW_017162798.1:0-227 GCF_001652005.2 Ceratina calcarata | reverse complement strand
GCCATATTCAACCGTGCGAAACGACACGTCCGCGAGCCGACTAATTAATTGCGCAAAAGTCGAACGAGATTCGGCCTGCAACAATTTTCTAAAGATTCAGTACAAAAACCCATAAAAATCGGCGTAGAAAAAAGGAACTTTTCGACTTTTAGCCGAAATCTGGTCGATTTTAGATTATTTCTCGTTATAAAGTGAAATAATTCATGAATTTTCGCATGGATCAAAAT
>NW_017162797.1:0-227 GCF_001652005.2 Ceratina calcarata | reverse complement strand
CCTCGCGGTTAGCTCTATTCATACCTTCGGAGAAAAAACCTCAATCCGAAGGCCGCGCAAAATAACTGAACCACGAATCGAATTTATTAAACTAATTTACGATTTTTAAACATAACTAATCAAATGACACAGGCAATTAAACAACAAATCACTGAATCAACTATTATGATAAGAAACAAAAACCCACCCGACAAATTGTGGCGAGTCTGTGTTCACACGATCCATGG
>NW_017162796.1:0-227 GCF_001652005.2 Ceratina calcarata | reverse complement strand
TTTTTTTTTATTTCCATCGATATCTTTGTTCAAAGATGTTGCATTGGATGTTTCATTATATGCATATTATGATACACGTCATTATTTATTATATAATTTAATATAAAAATTGTATCGATTATTTATTATATAGAATCCTCATCAATTATAGTAAATGTCACAATTTCTGTTCATTATAAAAAAATATTGTATTGTAAGGGAGGGAAGTATTTTTTACACTAGGAAGT
>NW_017162795.1:2469-3894 GCF_001652005.2 Ceratina calcarata | reverse complement strand
TAGATTCTCCACTAGCAGTAGCAAAAGTAGGTGGATTGTTTGGTTCATTTAACACAAATAAATTGTGCGCCATTAAAAATTCTTCGAGGATCTTGCCCCTCTCATCTACTAAGTCTGAAAACCACATATCTGACTTAGCGTTAGCATCTATTGTTATTAATACTTGTTTATTTTCCAAAGTGTTCAATATTTGCTCAATTTTCTGTAAAAACGTTTCTATCGATAGAGAGTACTGACAGTAAACGTTAATTACATAAAACTCAACACTACCGTTCATTACATGAAAACACATAATGTGTTCGGTTTCATCGCAAATACTCTGTAAAATTTCCACTCTCTCACGATTTGCAACTGCTGCGACCCATACATAGCCGTTAACATTTGGTTGACAAACAACCAATTGTGGGGACGTATGCCTCTCACTACATTTTTAAAACAATACGGCTCTTGTAAACAGAGCAAATCCAACTTGTACTCCTTAATCAGCAGTCCCAAGTTGGCAGCCGCAGCAGCTGATCTTTGTGCATTAATTTGTCCGATTCTTAGTCCCATTGTAGCTTATTTCTATACAACTCTACGTGTCTATTATACTCCGGACAGTTCTTACTGTGTACTTCATGATCAACCTCCCTTCTTTTCGATCTTATGCAATTTATACATTGAGGTTTATCCTTAGTAGGATAATTGTTTCTCAAGTGTTCTTTAGAGCCACATACACTACATAATTGTTCTGCAATACCGCACACTTTTGCAATATGATTGTACTCGTGACATTTATAACATTTCGTTACATTTAAATATTCCTTAACTCTATAAGTACGCCACAACATAAACACTCTTCCTCTATCAACTAAATTTTCGAAATACTTTCCAGGCAACCGTACAACCCAGTTAACCTTTTTCTCATCTTTAGTCTGAAAACTATGACTAAAAACTACGTTATTTTCTAATTGCAGTCTTTCTTCTTGATCCTTAGGATCAAAATTCTTCCTAATAAAGTCCTCCTTGATATCTTCAATCTTGTATTCCTTTTCCACGTCATATATTATTATAGATGGATTCAGTTTCTTAGGCTTTTCAACTTTCAACCCAATTGAATCTTGAAACGTCCGTGTTGTCCTTTACCTCAATGACTAGGCCTTTCTTTTTCATTTGCCTAATGTTTCTTATTTTCAGTTTATTTCTCACATTACTCAACCTGCTAATTACATCTGTCTTGATTTGCTCATTACTCCTCCTATCCTCTTCCTGAACCGGTTTTATTAATAAAACCTCGTACTTCTCTTTCTCGATACCTCTCTTCTTTGTTCCAGGTATCGCCGGCTCGCGGAAACAAGGACCAGCAGCAGCAACCTGAGCAAACGTCTTTGGTGCAAGGGTAGTAGCATTGTCATAAGCAAACTTAAGCTTTTCTTTTTCTAAAAT
>NW_017162795.1:0-737 GCF_001652005.2 Ceratina calcarata | reverse complement strand
AAATAGGTCAACACAGCTGGCAGCTGCTAGAAAATTCATTCAATTTGCATATGTACAATTAGGGATTTCATTGTATATTATAATAAGTTCATGTATAGATCGTTTGTAGAAAGGAACTTTATTGAGGTAACCAGTAAATAACATATAAAATAAATCTGTGCCAAAAGGCTCCGCCATGATTTTCTTAAAATTACTTCGCCATGGAACCTTCTTAAAAAATTATGCGAACGCTCAACCAACGACATTATCGAGGAAGGCGTTCGCGATCTCGATCGACGATCGAAGAGCGATGAGTGACGTCGTCACCATGTCACTCTTTTTGAGCCCCAGCTTCTTCAAGTTGCTCTGAGTGTATGGAGGCAGAGCCCCCCGACTGCCCACCACAATCGGGAGTACTTGGGATTCTAGGCTGTTCGTCCGAAGTCTGACAAACTCTGCTGTTTCTGCGTACTTGTTCTGCTTTTCTATGTACGTGCGTCGGAGACTGTCTTTGTCCTCATATCGGACGGTGACGTCGACCACGTAGACCCTGTCTTGGTCTTTTATCACCAGATCAAGTCTCTTCAGGTCTCCGAGCACGTTTATCGCAGGCTCCATAAACACTGCACCCCTGCCGGATGCCTTTTCTTCGATCAGTTTGCAAATCTCATTGTGTCTGCTGATCCTCATAGGTTTGGTGCAAACACAATTTCCAATTACATGAGCCAGGGTCCCAACCTGTCCCCTGCATTTTCTGC
>NW_017162794.1:0-227 GCF_001652005.2 Ceratina calcarata | reverse complement strand
CATTTTATGTAACCGTCTTCTTGTCGAACCTTCTCATAAAAGACGCATATCAGTATCAGTATGTACCATATTCATATTAATAGAAATCGTATTACATTGAAAAATGAATATAATTTTATAAGATATATTTATGAGATATAATTGTTTTAAACGAACCTTCAGATGGCTCTTGTTGTACAATCTATTTCTGATACACTTAAATAAATGTGAGGTATCGGAAAAGATGA
>NW_017162793.1:0-227 GCF_001652005.2 Ceratina calcarata | reverse complement strand
TAATTAACATACACGCGTAGTTCCTATAGAAGTATTTAATAAAATTAGTTCGCATCTTTTTTGTACGTTTCTTTTCCAGGTCAAATAATCTTGTTATGCATTTGATAGTTTATTAAACCCGTGTAATAATTAAAAATTATTTTTCAAATTTCTCTCATAGTTTCTATTTCATTATAACTCATTCGCTTAAAGCATTAACACTAACACAACTGACAGCACTATAAGAG
>NW_017162792.1:0-227 GCF_001652005.2 Ceratina calcarata | reverse complement strand
CCGGCATACAACATCGACTCACTATCCCGTACACACCTCAGCAAAACGGGGTAGCTGAGAGGATGAATAGGACGCTGGTTGAAGCCGCGCAAGCCATGCTCATCGAGGCCGGATTATCTACCGGATTCTGGGCCGAGGCAATTGCGACCGCGGCGCACATACGTAACCGATGCATTACAAAGGGGATCGCTTTCGGAACTCCTCACGAAGCATGGACGGGCAAACGT
>NW_017162791.1:0-227 GCF_001652005.2 Ceratina calcarata | reverse complement strand
GTGTGTGTGGGCTGGCGCAAACATTCGGGGGGCTGGGAGTGCCTAAGGTGCTGGGAGTGAGTTTGGCCCCCAGTTCTTGAGGGCTGATGTGAGCTTGCTCTGCCGAGGCTTTCCCGGTTTTTGACGTCTGGAAGTGTCCCCTTCGGGCCCCTGGCCAGGGATTGCACACTGCATTGGGGTGTCGGAGCCCCAATTGCCCCGGGCGAGCGCTCCCCCGTCCGACGTTC
>NW_017162790.1:0-227 GCF_001652005.2 Ceratina calcarata | reverse complement strand
GAAAAAGCTTGAGCTTAATCTTATTACTTAATTCTTATTAATTAATGATTTATTAATTCTGCCTTAATCAAAATTGATGCAATATCATATTATCTGAATTATTCCAACCTCTATGGTTCAGTAAACAATTTTACTTACTGTTAGTCTAACTATTTTTCTTCAGTTTCTATATAATTATCAAATTTCAGCTGTCTAAATCTTCATATAAGTAATCTTATATACAAATA
>NW_017162789.1:0-227 GCF_001652005.2 Ceratina calcarata | reverse complement strand
GCACCGCTTTTAGCAATCCGTCCGATCACGATCGAAAGCCTCGAAGGGAAAATTACCACGAACTAGGCAACATACATAACATAGTGAAACATTCTTCCATATCATTGGCACCGGAAGCTTGCCGGAGGGAGTTTCTAGTCTAATAAGCAGCCCGTTCTTAGTACAAGAAAAAGGCGAATTATCTTTCCACCATAAAACGTTGATTACGCAAAGGAACCCCGTAGATC
>NW_017162788.1:0-227 GCF_001652005.2 Ceratina calcarata | reverse complement strand
TATATACATGTGTGTGTGTGTGTGTGTGTGTGTGTGTGTGTGTGTGTGTGTAATTTAATATGTATGTTTTTAGGACAGAGTTAAATCGTGGTTAAATGCGATTCTGGGAAGGTGCGTTTCAATTCGAAGAGCAATAAGATTTTAAAATACTTACGATAGGATTCGCATAAATTCAATTTTTGATATTTTAATTAAGAAAAATATTTAAAAACAGAATACTGTACGTA
>NW_017162787.1:0-227 GCF_001652005.2 Ceratina calcarata | reverse complement strand
GTTGCGATATGTCAACGTGCAACACGAGGGTGCCATAAATCAGACCCTTTCCCCAGGGCCTAAAGGTTCAGTCGTTTTCCAGAACGCGTCGATTTTGCGACGAGTAATTGTTCGAATAATCTTAGCGTCTTCTTTTACAATGCAAATAAAAAAAATGTGAAAGTAGTCAAGAAACAAATTAAAAATTTTTACGTATTTAATTCTATTGAAATCACTTGTACTAAGTT
>NW_017162786.1:0-227 GCF_001652005.2 Ceratina calcarata | reverse complement strand
TGGCGCGTTTCTGCTGTACGGAAATTCAGAAAGGACAGCATATCCTTCTGATTGATTTTGTCCAAGATTTCAATAACAGAGGGATGATAGGCCATCGCAAAGCCTACCTTATAGGTCTTGCCTGAACCAGTGATGGCAACTGATCCCAATCCATCACCTTCTTCGCGCGGGTGCCCAGAAGTCGATCGCCAGTGCTGTTGAGATCGAACTCGCGGTACTACTTTAGT
>NW_017162785.1:0-227 GCF_001652005.2 Ceratina calcarata | reverse complement strand
AGTGTCCCAGAAAAAGTGTTAGACCCGAAGAGACGTGATTCTGTAAGTGTTTCTGGACAACAATTTCCTTTACCAAACTGCAAAGTGAGGCATGGTTTTTGAATCATTAACAAAAAACACTCACCAATAAGAGCGCGTGTAGAGCTGCGCTGATCAATGGCCGAGCGTCACGACGACCCGAGCTAACCTACCCGTGGCTAGACGGGGGCCTTACGCGTGCTCTCATT
>NW_017162784.1:0-850 GCF_001652005.2 Ceratina calcarata | reverse complement strand
AATGTATATGCCATTCTTCCGCGCTTATAGCCAGTCACGCTTGTGATCAATTGCCATCTGCTTGCGAAAAATTAATTCGAGGAGTTGCTACTTATATTTCGGGCAGTGCAAAGAGATGTGCAATTTTGATTGAGTTCCAAGATTTCTTCAAAGTTCAACGGCTCAAAATTTTAAAATTGTCAAACACGAGGTGACTTTGTTGGCCAAAATGCGTTCTTAGACTTCTTGAGAATTGGGACGTGTTAAAAAGTTTTTTCGTTTTAGCAGTAGTAGAAGATAAATTAAAGTCTGCCGAAAATATTTTAAAATATTTGAACGATCCCACGATTAAAGCCTACTTACTTTTTTTAAAATATACATTGAATTTTGTCAATACGTTTAATGCCCTATTTCAATCATGTAACATTTTGATGCAGAAATTATTTGAGCAAAGCCGGCAGCTAATACATCAAATAGGGCAAAATNGCACAGTTAGGTCGTCAAAAATAAAAAAAGCCAAAAATGCATAAAAAAAAGGTTATTTCATATAGAAGTTTTCGAGCGACATCATTTATATTTTTATGGTAAACTTGCCTCAACTTAACTATTGTACCCCACTTTTTTTCAGATTTTTTTGTGAGATGCGCCGTAGTTAAAAAAATTAAAAACCGACTTTTTTCACGTTTTACTTTTTCACGATAAAGTTCTTTATGATTCGAAATTTTACATTTTCTTCTCTCAGTAGTTGTATTTCTTTTTGTTAAATACTTTTGTTCGCTAGTGAGTACTCACTTTTAAACACGTCTACCACACACTACGCACAGAGAGCAACTGGCGGCCTGGCCGGCCGGGACTAATCGATTTGAGGAGG
>NW_017162783.1:0-227 GCF_001652005.2 Ceratina calcarata | reverse complement strand
GGTTTATATGTTATCTTTTAATGACATATAAATGTCTTGCAGTAGTATAGTTAAGTTGGTATTAATGAAAGCGCTACTTCTGGCTCTGACTACTTCCTAAAATTCGGACTGTGATGATTCGTTATCAGGATAGGAATGAGAATGAGCTAAATTTTCTTATTTACTCAAATTGTTTATTGTAAATGACACAGTGTAATAAATACTATTATAAACTATCAAGAACATCA
>NW_017162782.1:0-227 GCF_001652005.2 Ceratina calcarata | reverse complement strand
TCGGACTGCGACTCGGTCCTCTCCACAGAATCGCATTTATGCCTCCGCAAATGCGACGTTCCGGTCCTGCCAGTATACTTATAAATCTTTGAACACATTTTGCACTGCACGTAATCTATAACAACATTGTCCTTGTTCTTGATTATATTAAAATTTTCCCATACAGCACCATTTCTTTGTGCCGGTACAACAATATATTCACCAGCGGTGACTTTATTTTTAACACT
>NW_017162781.1:0-227 GCF_001652005.2 Ceratina calcarata | reverse complement strand
TCCGCGCCGAACATAAACAAAACATTCCAAAGAAATTTCGCTCGGCGCGTTCTGAGAATTGGAGGAAGGGCAACGCTTTATTTATAGTATGTACCATATGTGATTACGTAATATTTCAATAGAAAACATCCGACAAAGTAAATTCAACTAAGTCTAAAAATGAAATATGAAAGTGGAATAACAGAAAATGCAAACATTCTTACATTGTTGCCAACCGAAGAACGCTT
>NW_017162780.1:0-227 GCF_001652005.2 Ceratina calcarata | reverse complement strand
TAACTTATTCAAATGTTAATTACAAATCCAGATAAGAAAGTTAAGAAATGCGATCGTCATCTATTCCTGATATAATTAAACCAAGGCTCTATTTAACAATACAAATTTCAAGTCGTATTATCGTTTTGTACTTGAATAATATTCGTTTAAACAAATTTTATGTAATTAGATCAGAGATGTAGAAGTTCGCATTTTGTTGTAATTAAATGTTAATCATTATATCTTAT
>NW_017162779.1:0-227 GCF_001652005.2 Ceratina calcarata | reverse complement strand
GCGGCTAGGCAAAGAAAGAGATCACTATTTGCCATCTTCCTCTTTCTACCGTCCCCTCAATTTTTCGGCCCGCTCACTCTGTCTATGTTTACTCTTATATGTATACGCACAGCCTTCTTTAATACCTAGCCGTATTAAGAGTAAAATGGCAACACCGAAGGAGTCCGGCCTTCTATACCTAACTCAACCTGCCCCATCGGACTCCACACATGCTCCCAACTTCCCTC
>NW_017162778.1:0-227 GCF_001652005.2 Ceratina calcarata | reverse complement strand
GTAATAAGAGGTTCGTACCGATATCTCGTTGGTAATAGAAGATCGTTACGCGGGTTCAGCGAGTTCTCAACTGTTCTTTAATTACAGAGTAATGATTAAAAGGGCCAAAGGTAGAAAGCGGTTTGGATGAAAGAATTTCAAGCAAGGATACTTCAGGCTCACCACGCAAGATTTAACTTATTCGAAGGCTAAAGGTAAAACACTCCCGATTCGAAGAATTTTGGTAG
>NW_017162777.1:0-227 GCF_001652005.2 Ceratina calcarata | reverse complement strand
GAAATTATAGATCTCGTCGTCCTCTACAAGAAAGGTCCTATACAATTTTCTCGTACAACCAACGGTTTAGGAGTTATTGAGGAAAAACGAAATTTTTGTCCAAAAGTTCGCTGTTTCGACGGTGGAATGGTCGGATTTTGTCAACGCCAATAAAATGCCATATAATCATGTTTAACTCGTTGAATATCAAAATTAGAAGAAAAATTCATAAAATCTTTCTTGTAGAG
>NW_017162776.1:0-227 GCF_001652005.2 Ceratina calcarata | reverse complement strand
GGGTGAGGTAACATCGTCTCCGTCGTTAATTAGTTGCTTAGAACGTTGTCAAATCGATTTCCATTGTGTTTCAGTAGTTTATCGCTTTAATTTTTTCAGATGAGGTGATCACACTCCTGCGAATATATAATTCACAATCCTCTAGGTGAGGTGAATCCATTTCTCAAGGCCGCTGTCTCAGTTTCTCTACGATTTTCTGGGTAAGGTAACGTCGTCTCCATCATTAA
>NW_017162775.1:0-227 GCF_001652005.2 Ceratina calcarata | reverse complement strand
AGCGTGTTTTCTCGCTAGGTCATAACTTTCTGCATCAGGTTCCCTAGGATCAAATACCACCTTTTCATATCCCAGATCTCTCAGTGCCTTGCACCATCCTAATTCGGGCGAACTTCCAACATAAACGATATCTCGATTCAGGCAGAAGCCAGAAAAGACAGAATATAACTTTTTCTGGCCATCATCTAAATCATTGTCCATACACACGGAAATAAATATGTGAATGA
>NW_017162774.1:0-227 GCF_001652005.2 Ceratina calcarata | reverse complement strand
TTTTTTCCGTTGTATATTATAGCCGACATCTAAACAAGTTCAACACTGTAGTACAACATGACCTTGAAATGACCTTGATGCCAAAAATGCGAAATAAATCGAATTCAACGTGTGAGGTTTATTTGCTTTATTTCTGTTACTGTTAAAATTATTTCCTTCAGCCTCGATACATTTATTTAACCCTTTTAGTACCGGCGAAAAGAACGTAGCTAACAATAAGCGAAGAA
>NW_017162773.1:2561-3268 GCF_001652005.2 Ceratina calcarata | reverse complement strand
CCTCCGTTCTTCCTGAAGAACGACAGAAACCCCGGTTGTAGGAGGTCGAACTCCAAATCGAACTCCAGTATTGCCCGCGTTTCGGTCCCTGTCGGGCCCGTTCCTCTAATCCCGGAGACCTCCCTTCTATCACCGAATTTTGCGTTCGATAAGTTAATGAATATTAATAAGTTCCTGTTTCGACCAGACACAACAGTACCTGACAATACCAGTACCAATCACTGCTCGTAACAGGCGTCAGGATACCCCAACGACGGGTCGTACAAACGATCGTTAGACCGGCACAAGATCAAAGAGAGCGTAGCCGCTGTTATATCGACACGGAATAAAACCCCTACGTGCCCAACCGAGGTTCGTCCCAGCAGAACCATCACTTGCATCCCACAGAAGAGACCCATATATTTGGAAACCAGATCAGGTATATATATAAAAGAAGAATACAAACGACAAACCGCGGAGCAACATTTTATTCCATCCTTCTCTCGCTTCTCCTTCAAATCGATTCTAACTTAATCATACTAAATGGAAGCTAAAATTCCCCCGCCTTATCAAAACAGCGTACCACCTTCTCCAGCATCTGACCGTTTATAGCCAATTCGATTTCAACTATCAAGCAGGCTCTAACCTGCTCTGTCAGAAATCGGTTCAGGACCGATCCATGCCACGAAAGAATATGGTACAACACCATCCCTACGTAATCCAAATAC
>NW_017162773.1:0-901 GCF_001652005.2 Ceratina calcarata | reverse complement strand
TACGTATACAGCTCTGTATATACAGGGTGAGTCTCCTAACATGACGACCTCAAATAACTCGTAAGGTGTTCGTCGTACGAAAAAATGTTTCATACAAAAGTTTCAGTGTTTGAGAGGGCCGCCATACTGGCGCACTTTATTTTTTTACTGGTGGAGGCGCTGAAGCTACGCTAAGGTCACCGCCAATTTTTTAAATCGATCGGTATATTTTTGCTTCCGTATCATGATAGAGAATCTTAAAACGAATTCAACGACTTATAACACAAGGACATTGAAGGTCATATAGAGCGGAAAAAGGCGATAATACTTACGGTTTTTGTAATTCAATTGCCGTTATAGGAATCATACCTGCAATGTTCATAAGTTCAAACATTTTCCGGAAATAGGGGTCTTCGACCGTTCGTAGAGGCGCCATTGAATGTATGATATAATTTACAACACATTCATTAAAATCTTCTTGAGAAATTGTATTATTTCTCCTTCTTAAACTATTGCTCACGTTATTCCATGTCTTACGGATTTTTTTCGATTGTAAGTACTGTTGATACTCGCTTAAAACTGCGTCACCGTGCCGTCTTTTTAAATGCGAAAATTTGAAGTGGATGTCATACATCCTTTCACTTCGACGCACTTTGGCTCGCATTTGACACATGTAGCCACCACTTTATTAGCGCACGATTTTTCGTAGTTAATTTTAAAAAATGTTCCATCTAAAATGACACTATATGTCGAATCACCAGAAATACGTGTGCAATCGGATGTATTGCTGTTAGAAGTAGAAGGCAAAGATATGTCCGTTGAAAGAGAAAGTTCATTTTCTGTGTTATTAAAATATGACATTTTGTAAAATATGGGGCAGTACAGAAGAAGTATAGAAAATAGTGAAAAGATGATATTTAAA
>NW_017162772.1:0-227 GCF_001652005.2 Ceratina calcarata | reverse complement strand
GTTTGTGTCTCGCCGTGGCAGTGAAGCATGACATGCACATTCGTCAGTTTGATATTGAGACAACATACCTAAACGGTTTCTTTGAGGAGAAGGTGCTGATGGAGAGACCTGAACTGTTGGCGGAGGGATTGGAGGTACTTATCCGATCTGAGGCGAAGAAGTGAGGAAGAAAGCTGAGTCTATGCTGAAGGAATTGGAATCGGGAAACAAGGTTTGTTACCTTCGGA
>NW_017162771.1:0-227 GCF_001652005.2 Ceratina calcarata | reverse complement strand
CCTCTGGCCCTGACTTCATTATATTGGACCTTGACTGCTAACCTTGAACCACACACATGGCTGGGAACAGACCTCTCCCAGTACTCCTGGGTGATATTGGAGGTGTTTCCCAGATGTTAAACGTGCAAAATCAATACAGAATGACGGCACTAATGCGTTCGTGCCACGTTACGCGAACTCTACGTGTAACGTCTACGTATTTGTGAGACAGGCTGGTAACACAGCAA
>NW_017162770.1:0-227 GCF_001652005.2 Ceratina calcarata | reverse complement strand
GTCAAGTGATGAGCACAAAAAAATCGAAAAATAATCAGCCAACAAGAATTTAATTCTTCCTAAGTTTCTCGTTTCAATTAAAATATTGGTCATACTTTTTTATTAAGTTAAGCCAAAACCAGTCAAAATTACTTACTTGGGCAATCTAGTGTTAAACATTGCAATACGTATTTGCTGTTCTGTGCATTCAGTTTTAATGCATCGAATCCGGAATCTAATTATTATTT
>NW_017162769.1:0-227 GCF_001652005.2 Ceratina calcarata | reverse complement strand
GGTTATCCAGTCCGCCAGTTAGATTGGGAGGAATGCGGCGTTCTACGGTCTCGGATCCGACATTATCGTGCCCGCCGTTCGCGAATGATGTCCGCGTTCGAGCGCGAGAGGGGGGTCCGCGTTCGTCGCGGAGACGAGCGGCCCCTGCGTTTCTCCTATCGCCGGGGTGGCTTGGTGTTGGACGGGGCCTGCCCCGTGCTCCTCGCATGGCTGCGCGGAGTGGCTAT
>NW_017162768.1:0-227 GCF_001652005.2 Ceratina calcarata | reverse complement strand
GAAAGTCGGCAAAGATTTTAATATCACTGAGATCCTTCTACGTACGTACGTACGTCCGGGGAAGGTGGTGTTACGGTAACAATGAGTCTGGAATATGGAGCAGCCTTCGACGGTGAAATCGAATCGAAAATCCTGCTGGAAAAGAGAAAATCGACAAAGCGTAATTTCCGCGGCGGAAATTACGTCTACGAGCCAGCGGCGGAGGAAACCATTGTCGGAGAGCCTAC
>NW_017162767.1:0-227 GCF_001652005.2 Ceratina calcarata | reverse complement strand
GGGTCGAGTCACGCGAGGGGAAAACAGGCAACCGGATCGCGTCGATCTCCCGACCTGTCCAAGCAACGCGATCCGGCTCCAGGATACAAACAGGAGCGCAGTCGCTCAAATCCCAGGCGATCGAACGACAGATAGAGCCATAGCGCGCCGCGGTAAATTGCCACGTACGAATCGACCGCTGATCGCCGAACGCCCGTAGGAGGGGGGTAGTCCGCGTCCGGGTTGAT
>NW_017162766.1:0-227 GCF_001652005.2 Ceratina calcarata | reverse complement strand
TAAACTACAGGGCGTAAGCGGTAGCTTTTCCAACAGTCTCTATTTTGTCCGTCAAGGGGTGGGCAAGCTTGCCGGTCAGAAACGCAACTATCGCAATGACTTTGCTTGGCTCAGCGATGGGCGCCATTTGCATTCAGCATGTGTGCGCTGACCTGCTGCATCAGCTATTGCCCTTGCTTGCTAATCACAATCGATCTCTGATTTCCTGCTCATACCGCACCGTGGCG
>NW_017162765.1:0-227 GCF_001652005.2 Ceratina calcarata | reverse complement strand
GCTTAAAGAGAGATTTGACATCCTATGTATTCAGGAGCCATACTCCTTTAAAAATTTAGTCAGAGGCTATACCTCGTCCGGACTTAGGAAGATTCACCCAAATACGAAGAATCCTTGAGTGGCAATGGTTATTGCTGATGAGCAAATCGACGCCTTCCAATATACACTTGGAGAGACGGAACATGTGATGTGCCTGCAGATCAAAGCTCGAGGACATAAGCTGAACA
>NW_017162764.1:0-227 GCF_001652005.2 Ceratina calcarata | reverse complement strand
CGACGCATTCATTGTCACTGTTCACGAATTTTCGCAGCACGTAGATGCAAAGATACGCGTCGCGGCACGCGGGTGCAAAGACACGCTTTAAGGTCTAGCCCCACTGACGACACGACAACGACGCGACAACGACAGTTTGGGTTTTTTGAGGTGGTGGGGCGGTCGAGCCAGGACCGTAGCCTTTACAATTGAGAGTATAGGGAAAAACGTGTAAAAGCAGTTGTAAA
>NW_017162762.1:0-1339 GCF_001652005.2 Ceratina calcarata | reverse complement strand
TTAATGTTAAGTAATATTAATCTGTTTGGGCCTTTCATTATGAGATAAGCTCGGCGAAATCTTTAGACCCAACATAAAATGCCAACCGTTCCTTTCTCATAGAAGACCTTCACATTGCCTTCACAAACTCAACCCGTCACATTTACCCATAGTTATTTTTAACTTAATCCTTGAACCCTCCATTTCCTTGTTACGTCCTGAATACGGGTTCTTGCCTTTCTTTAAAGTGCTTAAGCACACCTTGACCTAACTATCAGTTTTAAGGGAATAGGTAGTGGATATGTTCAGTAACGATTAAACTATAAACGATAATTTAATTAAACTATTTCTGAACTGATGGTTAACATTCGGTCGTTAATTCAGGTTGCTTCTGATTAAGAAGTGATATCTTAGTGTTGGCTATTTGGGCTAATTGTCAATCATCTCCTCGTCTGTAGTTTCCGTCAACGATCATTCTATGTTGCAAAGCACCAGTTCTCGTCCGATCACTGACTGGATGGGATCGCTGCGATCGCTGGGTGCGCGTCTCCGCTCAGAGAATAGAAAAATACGAAAATTAGTAAAAAGATTGAAGTGATTGTGATCTCTTAGTGCGAAAGCCCAATAGAACACACCTACACAACCCAAAGTGCAAATACTCGGGAATAATTGCAAACAGCAACGAGGAATACAAAATACAACGCGAACATAACCTCAACACACGACAAAGCGTCTCTTCAGGGGACGTCAACATAGAAATTGAAGAAAATGTAGAAAACTCTTGCAACATAAACAACATCATTACCAAGCCGACCAAACGCCGAAGGGTCAGTGGTACAATGGAAGAAGCAAGAAATACTAAAAGGACCAAACAATTGAGAAACACCATGCCAATTTCATGCAGCAACAGATTTGAAGCACTCTCAAGTGATGAAGAGTCTGTTATGGACACTGAAAATGAGGAGGTAAGCCAAAATACAAGCGATACTAACAAGAAACAAATGAAGGACCAGAAAACCAAAAGCCCAACTCCATTAGTAATACATGGTAATACAGAAAACCATGGACGATTTATAAATACCCTCAAACAGACACTTAAAAGCAAATATTACATCAAATATCACAGGGACAAAACTGAGGTCTTTACAACAACACAGGAGGACTACAAAAGTCTGAAAGAGGAATATCAGAAAAGGAAAATAGAATTTCATACCTATACACTACACAACGATAGAAGAAAAACATTCATCAGAAGACTGCATCCAAGGATGGAAGAAAAAGAGCTAAAAGACGATCTCATAGCATAAGGCTTACCAGTATCAAATGTGCATGTTATGAAGGGCACAGTAACCCCTCTGTA
>NW_017162761.1:75160-76258 GCF_001652005.2 Ceratina calcarata | reverse complement strand
AATGGCAGACTGTAAAAAATTGTTCCATTTTTTGTGTTACGAGCGCCCGGTCTAACACAGCCAATACTTTTTAATAAAGAATCTTTGGCTGTATTATTTGATGTATAAAAAATATCCCATTCCGTTTAAAAAATAAAGTTGATTTCTTTAAATCTAAGCACCTCCATTTGCAAAGAACCTATGTACACCATGTAATGCGTTCTTCGAACCCAAACTTTTGTCTGAAACACTCCCTCCTGTCTCAGAAAATGTAGAAGTAATTCACATGGTCTGCCTTAGCTAATTTAACCAATATAAATATTTAGCTCTGGTGAAGGTCACTGTCGATGGTGGAACATGCAGATGGGTTGATTACTTAGAAAAACAAGAAATTGATGTGTTTGATGGACATCACGAGGAATGCATACCACATTTAATTAGTGGCGACATGGACAGTTGTCAATCGTCAGTCCTTGATAAATTCAAAGACATGGGTTCTATTATTATAAGGACACCTAATCAAGATCGCACGGATTATACAAAAGCTTTGGTGGAATTGAAATTATACACAAAAAAGAAAAATATAGAAGTAATCTTTTATAATCTATAAGAAGTAATTTCATGAATTAGTTGTGTTTATAATAATTTTAGCCTTATTGTCTAAAAATTTGGTGTATTCCTTGGGTATCCTTAATCATTCATCCCTCACACCTTCACATTTCCTCACTGATCGATCTTACATTCCTTTAAAACTTACCAAACTGTGAACACAACAGACAAAATAACATACTTTATCTTTCTTTGATACACCCTCCTTTTAACTAGTCAAAACCGGATTTTTTTTACCTCTCTTAATCATACAAGTCCTTTACAAACACAAAAAACAGTCTAACTTAAAACAGTATATAATTTATATTGCTTCCCTTACCTCTTTAAGCTCCGTGTCTTTTTTATATTTTTTTTTTTAATTTTCTCAACTCAGGTTTCACCCTATCCTCTTTCGTGCTTATTTGTCTAAAATTCTTTTTCCTTTTCTCTTTAACGTACTATAAACAATATTTTGATTGCTATTCTTTTTCTGTCTTTGTTTACTCTTTTGACTTTCATTCTCTATAAAAA
>NW_017162761.1:72497-73553 GCF_001652005.2 Ceratina calcarata | reverse complement strand
TACCAATAATTCAGAAACACCGAAAATTTGTTAACAGAAAAATGCGATAGTCGATGCATTTTTTTTATTTTCAAAAATGATGGTTTTTTTGGTTTACGTTTCCTTTTTGTTTTACAACTTTTACTTTTGCATGTGAAGAGCAGAAAATAAAGATTGACGTAAAAAATGGTGATACCATGAATTACCGCACCAGGTGACACTAATTAGAGATATCTTTTTCTTATAAATTCGACATTAGATATTTATACTTCAATTTTTTAATATTTCCGATTGTGCTCGCGTTCATGATATAATAAAAAGTTTATAAAAATCAACGCGAGGGTCATTTAAAAAGCCTTCGTGTGTCTGACCTGCAGGTCATAGGTTCGCTACCACTGTATTATAGAGATGGGCTGGGAGGAAGAGGGAAGTTGGTTAAGTGAAGGATGTATTGGATGGAAGTGGGGCTGGGAGGGATTAATGAAGGTCAGAGTAGTAATGATAAAGACTAGGAAAAATGGTGTGAATGAAAGTATGAATGGAGAAACGAATGTGTGAAGAATAGAGCAGAAGCAGAAGCCAGGGTATGAAAAGGTGAAAGTGGAGGGATATGAGAGAGAGAGAGAGAGAGAGAGAGAGAGAGTTGAAGTATGAGAGGGCATAGGAACAGAAAGAGGAATAGTAAATATTTCAATTTCTGTTCATGTTACGACCTCTACTCACTTTCGTATTTTTCTATAATTTTGAGATTAATAACGACTAGTTTATGTATTATAATTTCTTTTAAACCCTGGAATCTTCAATTCTTAAAATGATAGAAAAATAAGCCAGTAAGTAGAAATTAGGATGTGAACAGATATTGGGATATTCACTATGTATCATTCATAAAAAAATGGAATGTGCAAAAATTATGAATGCCGAGTGTAACGTACAAAACTATCCAGAATATCAAAAGCTGAATGCATATTTCAATGTTTTAATGATAAAGTAAATATTTATTAAACACGCATCTTTTAAACTTATACTATAAATGTTTTATTTTACATAAACATCCGCAGTCTAGTTAAAGAGAGAGGT
>NW_017162761.1:68172-70197 GCF_001652005.2 Ceratina calcarata | reverse complement strand
TCTCCATCCAGATCAAGCACGGAGTCCAAGCTATCGCGGATCACGGCTCACGGCTACCGCGGCTACCGCTCGGACGAACGACTCCTCTTCCCTTTGATATATATCTACTTATATATCTCGTCTGTGATACTGGCTACACTGTGTGTATGCTACGGTGGAACCGAACAAGGCAGATCTCTGCTGTGGAACGTGGAATATGCTACGGTGGACCAGGGCTGGGATAATTTTTCCCTCGACCGGAAAGTGGGGACGACGCGACCATGGTGGGGACTGGTACTTGCTGGTATGCTAGGCATGGTCAGCGAAGGCGCATGAGGGGAATAGTAGTGGGGATCGAAATACGGGCGAAAAATAGGGGAAGCGAGCCGTGCGGGAAAAATTATCCCAGCCCTGCGGTAGACCCCTTTCCCGAGTTGGTCACAAGGTGCAGCACTAGTATGGGGGATGCGAAAACCCCGAACTGAGCTATTTCAGTTTCTCTCTGCTACTAACATTGAGCTATATAAAACATCTGGAGTGTGAACGAATGGGGGGTACGTTCGCCGACAAAGAGGAACCGTGAAGGAATCTCTTTCTCTTTTTAGGTGTATAATGCATGTTTTCTGAACCTGAACTCGGACGCGTATATGTATGTCGAGTGATTGACAATGTTATAAATTCAAGTGATTCGATAGAATACTGAACTTCTATCCCCACCATAGTTAAATTTACTACAAGATGATACAAATAGAGAGAGAGAATATAAAAACAAGGACAGAGATCCCCCATAGCTTCTCACTTCTTGGAGCATCATCGCTACTCTTCTATCTTACGACTTTTGACAGCCGCGCACACTCTAGATATTTTATATAACTCAATGGCTACTAATGACTTGTAGTGCGCAATGCGCATGCCTAAAGGGATCCCACGATGCCCAACCAGGGATGCCAGAATGTAGGATTTCTCCTCTTCCCGAGCTCTCCCCACTACTATATGCTGCTGTATGCTCAATGTGCTCTGCTCTCCCCACTTATACATATACATGGCATTATTAGACATGTCCCCAATGATCATGGGTAACGTAAGTGGGGGCAAAAAAAAGTAGTGGGGGACAGCTCGGGAAGAGGAGAAATCCTACATTTTGGCATCCCTGTGCCCAACATCAACTGACATCAACAACACAACACTGGCGAACACCCAAACACTGTTGCCTTGCGATCATTTGCGATAGTTGCGATTGTTGCGAGTTACGAGTGTAAATGAAAACGTAACACGACAATGTGCCCCTTTACTAACAGAAAAAAGTGTATTTTGTGTAGTGTAGCCTTGCTGTGACAGATATTTAACAAATGAAAAACAAAACAGCAATATCATGAGTAATTTTAGAAAGCAGAATGTCTTTGTGTGGTTACGTAGGACAGAACGAATATTTCGGCGAAGAAGCTTGAAATATTGTCTAATTTGTCTGTTTTTAACAACGATCATCTTCGTCGCTAATCAATTATTGTACTTCAAAATAATGAACCAGGTGAACGTAGGAAAATTAATTAGTGGTTCTGTACGGACGCCTAATTATAAGGAAGCTCGAACTGTGTCTTTGCGTGGAGTCAGCGATAAAGATTTCTCGAAGTATTTACCGAATGCGCGAGGGAAATTCGTCTGTTTCTCGTCGAACGATGAAATAGACTTTTCGAAAATCAATGACAATTATTGTGACTGCCCTGCGGATGGTAGTGATGAACCTGGTACCAACGCATGTAACAATGGTGTTTTCAATTGCAGAATTTCATCCACGAAAATGACAGGTGCTTACTTAATCATGTTTTATTATATACATTTCTGTTTTTCACTTTCACAACACATTCAAATGAACTCCAGGGAAAATACCATCTTACAAAGTTAACGATGGATATTGTGACTGCTGTGATGGATCTGATGAATGGGCAGAGCTTAAATTATCACGTGTGAATAATGGTAAATATTTTTATTATTCATATACAAGTCTCTGAATTAAACAATTAAACTGCACCAATATGTTCTGAGTAA
>NW_017162761.1:65433-66689 GCF_001652005.2 Ceratina calcarata | reverse complement strand
CATAAAAAAATATTGCATATGGACGTTGTACATAAAGATGACCTAAAGAAATTCATACTATACATATTAAACTACGTAAATATGTTAACATAAAATGTGATAAAGCGCGTTTGTCACAGTTGTTTATCTTACGCGACGGAATAAATATTACAATGTAAATCTAGAATATCTAAATTCATTTATAATTATTAGGTATAATTTCGAATGGCTTTGAGAACATTGAAGTGATGTTTTAAACTTCTTGACTTATCTGCAAAGTGTAATATCCGTTTTACAGGAACTCCAATATTACGTAAAATAGTACAAAAGTGGTGTTCCTCTTCACGGATCCATTGACGATGAAAATCTTGAACTTGGTACGGTGTAACATGAACGTGAACGTCTATGCCTAAAAAGAAATTCATAATCGTTTAACAAACAACTTTTAATGCAATCATTTACTTCGTTCTTATCAGAGGGTAAAAAGTAAAATATAAAATTTGATTTCCTATATAAAGACATTTACGGATTGTTCCAACATACTTAGACAATGAACGGTGACGGTGGGATAAGTATATAAGGATGTTAGTAAGACTGAGCTGCGGGAACGTATAAAATACAATTTTTCTAAAAAGCGGCACGTTGGAACAACTGTTTGAACACTTGTTTAAGGAATGTCAAATGCAGATTGGTAAATAAATCACGGACGAATAATAGAACTAAAACAGCACTAAACGAGTCAAAGAGTAGAAAACAAGATTGAAGCGATGACCTTAAGGGAAATGTGAACAAGGCAGTGAGTAAGGTTTAGTGCAGTGTTCCAAGGCACTTGAAAATGTAGAACTACCTCGAGTAGGTTAATAAAAAAAAATAGGAATATGCGATGAGATAAATACAGAGGGTAATCACTGAAGATAAATATATGAGACGAATTCGGAGAAGTAGATTGTATATAGGAGTTAGAGTAGCAAGAGGAACGTAAGCGGCAAGTAAAAGAGGTCCACAAGAGGAGGTAAAGGCGATACAATGGTAAATAGTGCAGGAGACGTTTTGTTTCGATTTTTATATGGAATGTTCTGTATGTTTTAAACTTGTTTACGTACAATAAAGTTTACTTATAATTAGAGTACAGGCGTTTAAGCATTTGTGGGAATTGTAAATAATTTAATGAAACATGCAAAGAATGAATATTTATATGTATTTCGTTAATTTCATTTGTAAAAATAGAAGTTCGTACAAATAGTTATAATAGTTAACATTAGTATGAAGGTATGGAG
>NW_017162761.1:60491-64226 GCF_001652005.2 Ceratina calcarata | reverse complement strand
TTCCTATATAAAGACATTTACGGATTGTTCCAACATACTTAGACAATGAACGGTGACGGTGGGATAAGTATATAAGGATGTTAGTAAGACTGAGCTGCGGGAACGTATAAAATACAATTTTTCTAAAAAGCGGCACGTTGGAACAACTGTTTGAACACTTGTTTAAGGAATGTCAAATGCAGATTGGTAAATAAATCACGGACGAATAATAGAACTAAAACAGCACTAAACGAGTCAAAGAGTAGAAAACAAGATTGAAGCGATGACCTTAAGGGAAATGTGAACAAGGCAGTGAGTAAGGTTTAGTGCAGTGTTCCAAGGCACTTGAAAATGTAGAACTACCTCGAGTAGGTTAATAAAAAAAAATAGGAATATGCGATGAGATAAATACAGAGGGTAATCACTGAAGATAAATATATGAGACGAATTCGGAGAAGTAGATTGTATATAGGAGTTAGAGTAGCAAGAGGAACGTAAGCGGCAAGTAAAAGAGGTCCACAAGAGGAGGTAAAGGCGATACAATGGTAAATAGTGCAGGAGACGTTTTGTTTCGATTTTTATATGGAATGTTCTGTATGTTTTAAACTTGTTTACGTACAATAAAGTTTACTTATAATTAGAGTACAGGCGTTTAAGCATTTGTGGGAATTGTAAATAATTTAATGAAACATGCAAAGAATGAATATTTATATGTATTTCGTTAATTTCATTTGTAAAAATAGAAGTTCGTACAAATAGTTATAATAGTTAACATTAGTATGAAGGTATGGAGGTATGTAAGATTGGGATGTGGATGGATGAATGAAGTTAAGGAGCTAGGGTAATCATCCGATTTTTTTATGTCTTTTGCTCTGTTTTGTCGATAAGACAAAGTAGTGCAAAATATGAATTTACGACATTTGATTCAACATCTTTACTTCTGAGAGAATCAAAGTAAAATTCATTTTAATGTTTAGTTTAAGGCACACTACTGGGCACTCTGGTTCTTATTTTATAAAACTTATATTTTTCAGAACAACTTTTGTTTCGTGTAAAATTGCTTAAAATAGTAATTACGATTTCTCCTTCATTTTGTAGTACTTATTTGATTAAATATCAGTATAATCTCACTGATTAATGACCAGAGTGCACTAGAATATACCTTAAACTAATCATTAAAGCAAATTTCGTCTTAATTCTCTCAGAAATACAATTTACTGGCGCAAATTTATATTTTTGGCTAATTTAGTAGGTAAAATTGACATTCTGCTTTATTGTGCTGCTATTGGAGTCTACCCCCTTATGTACATATCTAACTCTTCTGTGACTGAAATAAAGAAATTAATTGATTACCTAATTTTTTAAGAGATTCCAGTATTAGTGGTTCAGTGATCCATGTATCTTTAGAACCTGCATGACCACCGTCTAACCACCACATGCTTTCAATGAGTCTTAGGAAGTCATCGATCTCCACATCCAAATTTTGTTCACTTTGATAATAATGAAACTCGTGAAGCAATTGATTCAATACAACGCAACCTTTGCTGAAGCCTAATAACGTTAATTTTGTATTTTCAATAGTGAAACATATAGGATCCTGTGATTTTCAAAATATTTCAATTAAGAATTATAGAACGCTTTACATATCCCATAATATATACCTGATCTGTAGTGCATGCTTTAATATGAATTAAACAGGATTTAACCAATTCCAGTAAATGCTTTAAAGCATTATGCATTGGGAGGAATGTTGGCACGCCACATTCGTTTGATGGCACGAAGTTATCGAAACAGCTAAAGGTATTCACAGTTATTCTGAAACAATAAAAAAGATATATTGAATATTATTCCTAAAAGAGATAAAGGGAATGATAAGAGGACTGTGAAGATATTTAGAGAATAAGGAATTGATGCAATTAAGGTATTAAATAAATGACTATTACTACTATATTGAACATTGTCTCTAATATTTTTCATATACCTGGATGGTCGAACGACAAGTACATGCTTTTTAGGAAAGTTCGTTGAAAGTATTTCTGCGGTATTCTCCAAGCACCATTTTTTGTGTACTTTATTATCAGTTTTCTCCATGTTTTCTTGTAAATCCTGCAATCAACAGTTCTTATAATCGGCTGAAAATTATCGGTCATAAGGTAATTTGCTACCTGAATATCGCCTCCGAAATACAAAAGAACATCTTGGCTTGGTGGCGTTACTGACATTAGCGGGCGTGAATAAATTACGTCGTTATACCGGCCGACATAACCCGGTACTTTTCTCCAAATCGAAATTTTTGATGACATGTTGGGATATTTACTTCATAAAGGTACAATTATGTTGCTACTTTCATCCACTGCGTCTGACAGAAATACTGTAGTTATGTAGTACGATTGTTAAACACGTATGTAATCACGGTTTGCTCGTAGATCAAGTTTTTTTTTCCAAGTGTACAGAACACCATTCAATACACATTTAATTTATGCTTAATACTATAAACGTCCGAATAATCGAGTGAACTGAGGAATCAGAGATAAAATTTCCTCCTTGGGATGTTCGAGAGATTGTTTTGACTCAGTTTCAACATGAATAAACGTCCAATTATTACGTAAAGCAGAAATGATTAGATACTATTCATCTCTGCATAAAGTATAGCATGAAATGTAAATTTAGACTTTCCAATGAATTACTTTGCCGGGCAATAAACGACGTCCTCTACCGATTCAACATTTGAATGAATCACTCGTTCATGAACTGTATAACCTAGCAAACCTTAGGAAGCATTCGTTTTCAGTTTTGAGAAAATATAAATCAAATTTAATTGTGCACTGTGACTCGAACATGGAAAAAACAATATGGAATCCTCTGCAAATATTTGATTATCGTGCTAATCACAAATATGCTGTTCTTATATTGAATAGTGCTCTCCAGTGGAATGATGATACCTTACTACAAATTTGGAAAAAAGGTATGCTAACATTGTTTATGGAATTATTATGAGCATTCAAAGAAATGTATACAGAATGAGTCGCCTAAGGCAAGCCACCTGAATAACTTCTCCATTTTTTAAGTTAGGAAGAACTGTTTCAGACAAAAGTCATTTGATTTTGAGGGATACATTACTTTTCTATAGGTAGATGGTGGACGTGCTTAACAGATTTGAAGGTCTACTTATAATACCTGTTGTTTTAAATGGAATGAGGTATTTTTTTACATATGGAACAATACAACTGGGCATTCTTTATACAAAAATATTTGTCTGTGTATGTCGAAAGGATAGTAGTTTAGAGGNGAATAATAGGACATATAACATACTCAGATGATAGGATATTTTTGTATTTGGCATTAATTGATGTAAAATTGCTATAACACAGTCTAGTGTGATAGCCAACGGATGGATCGCAAGTTTCGGGTACTTTGACATCAGCATACTGGATGGCAGCTTTTTTTCTGACAGCTGATGATATTTTACACTTTTGTAATGTGATTTCTGTAAACAATTTCACGTTTTTACTTTTTCCACACACAAAGTATTTTTCCTGTCTCTTGCACGTTGTTCGGGAATATGCTCAAGTACGAATGGACTGATGAAACTCGAAGGAATAATGTTACTCTCGAGAATTGGTTGACACATTGAAAGAGAATAATGGCAAACTGAAAATATTTATTTCATTTGTCATAAATGACGCTCGTACCATCACAAATCGTCTGCCATTTGATATTTTATCTATTTAATAACTAAGTATTGCAAGGACAAAG
>NW_017162761.1:53661-57771 GCF_001652005.2 Ceratina calcarata | reverse complement strand
AAAAATTGTTCCGAGTTATTGTAAAAAATGTGTTAATACACTAGTGCGTCTGAAATATTTATATATCTGCAAACAGTCTGCCTTGTGAAATTTCGTCAACTTTACGCTAACATTAGCCTAAATTATGCTTGGCAGATTGTAAAAAATTGTTCTTAGTTACACAATTTAATTGCTAACTAACATAAGTACGCTTTATTCTTGTACTGGAGACAACCATCTGCCAATAAGCTCTTCATGGATTGCGCAATCTTGCCTTGTGCTCAAATAAATGGCAGACTGTAAAAAGTTGTTTCAAGAAAGTACTTTCTTTTTGCTAACTAAAGTTGATGTTTAAGTATGCATTAACACGTAACGAAGATTTTTAAGTACATCTATCTACAGCTTGTGACTGTAAATATTTCCCCTATCAATGGCAGACTGTAAAAAATTGTTCCATTTTTTGTGTTACGAGCGCCCGGTCTAACACAGCCAATACTTTTTAATAAAGAATCTTTGGCTGTATTATTTGATGTATAAAAAATATCCCATTCCGTTTAAAAAATAAAGTTGATTTCTTTAAATCTAAGCACCTCCATTTGCAAAGAACCTATGTACACCATGTAATGCGTTCTTCGAACCCAAACTTTTGTCTGAAACACTCCCTCCTGTCTCAGAAAATGTAGAAGTAATTCACATGGTCTGCCTTAGCTAATTTAACCAATATAAATATTTAGCTCTGGTGAAGGTCACTGTCGATGGTGGAACATGCAGATGGGTTGATTACTTAGAAAAACAAGAAATTGATGTGTTTGATGGACATCACGAGGAATGCATACCACATTTAATTAGTGGCGACATGGACAGTTGTCAATCGTCAGTCCTTGATAAATTCAAAGACATGGGTTCTATTATTATAAGGACACCTAATCAAGATCGCACGGATTATACAAAAGCTTTGGTGGAATTGAAATTATACACAAAAAAGAAAAATATAGAAGTAATCTTTTATAATCTATAAGAAGTAATTTCATGAATTAGTTGTGTTTATAATAATTTTAGCCTTATTGTCTAAAAATTTGGTGTATTCCTTGGGTATCCTTAATCATTCATCCCTCACACCTTCACATTTCCTCACTGATCGATCTTACATTCCTTTAAAACTTACCAAACTGTGAACACAACAGACAAAATAACATACTTTATCTTTCTTTGATACACCCTCCTTTTAACTAGTCAAAACCGGATTTTTTTTACCTCTCTTAATCATACAAGTCCTTTACAAACACAAAAAACAGTCTAACTTAAAACAGTATATAATTTATATTGCTTCCCTTACCTCTTTAAGCTCCGTGTCTTTTTTATATTTTTTTTTTTAATTTTCTCAACTCAGGTTTCACCCTATCCTCTTTCGTGCTTATTTGTCTAAAATTCTTTTTCCTTTTCTCTTTAACGTACTATAAACAATATTTTGATTGCTATTCTTTTTCTGTCTTTGTTTACTCTTTTGACTTTCATTCTCTATAAAAAATTGTTTTCCTTTGCTCATATCTCACTCTCTCTCAACTCCTGCCATCTAATTCTTTTTCCCTTTATTCACAGTTTCTTACAGTTTGTAGTCCAATTCTTTTCACGAATTTCTTATCTTCTTTGAAACTCTTTTATCTTTCTTATGCCATATGAAAGAGCTGTATTTAATGGTAATGTTGATGTTGACAGTTAAGTAAAATATACGTATTTGTGGAATCTTCTGGAAGGTTTGATCACATCATGGGAAATGTTAATACTCTTTTCAAGAGTGAAGATCTTATTGGTGAAATACAGGTAATTACCTCTTATCTGCAACTTTAATTTCCCCCAATGCCTGTTTATTATAAGATTCTTTAACGCAGAACAGTCCGATTCGTTAGAACATACGAAATAAAATAGTGATACATGTTTTGTGCCAGAACAAAATATTCTTAACTGCTTTGTTCTCTTGGACGTGTTATCCCGCGACGACGATACTGCTTATCTTGGGTCACAGATGTATTATCCTCGCGACGACGATACTATTTGTACGTCAGTGACCTTATACAAAGAGTATCGTCGTCGCAGGATAATATGTCTGTGACCCGATACAAGCAATATCGTCGTCGCGAGATAACACGTCCAAGAGAACGAAACGATTGAACCTGAATGTTTCTCCTTTCTTTAGAACTCTTTATTTACACTTACTTTTAGTTTTAATAATTCCTCTTGTAACTTTCTGCACACTGATTTCTCGGGCCATTCCCATTTTTAGTGCCCATGTATACGTAATACTAAGTAATCTGCCTTTAATCGTTTGTAACTCATAGCGACGTAAGCAAATGTTGAGAGAATTTGCATATTGCATAGTTAAGTTATTAACTTATAACGTAAGAGCTGCAGGATTTGTTTTCAATCTGTTGAACAAAACTCTGCTCCCAATATGAATCAGTGCATTCAGCAGATGATTATAGATTTTGAAGCAAATTGTGTTACTAAATTACGTATATTATACTTACAAGACGATTGCAGTTTATTCCTTGTTTTTATATACTCAATTTTACTTAGGAGATTCTATGTACATGTTAATTAGGTGATACAAGTGTCAAGTACTTCATTAACGTGGATCCTGAGGCCAGGCCTACATAGCATAATCATTCCCAAAGTTTTAGTACAAAACAGTAGTTGGTGCGGACTGCTACCGATTGGCACACCCGTTAATTGTATAGAAACAACCGGTTTAAAATGGAACCTGAGTACGTATCATTTAATTTTCAGTAATGCAGCAAACATTTATACCAACAATGAATAGTATTATGAAACAGATGTTTTTTCTTTCAGATAATTCCAGTTTACAATTTGGTGGTTTGGTGAGTACTTCCAATACGTACGACGATTGTTCGGAAGTTACTGTAAATACAGATACACCAGTGATATGGACTATGGGTATAAAACCGCTTACAGAAAATATAAATAATAGTGAAGTGTCAAACAGTGATTCGTAGGATTTTTTATTAAGACTATCCATGGGAATTTTCTTTATTTTTGTAATAAATATTCGGGGCTTTATTTAAATGACAAACATTTCGTTTAACTTTGTTAGAAGTTACATTTTACTTTTTTTATTAGATTTGAATGTGAAAAATATGTTAAAGAAATATTTAGGAGGGATGGCGAACTTTTTTGAGAAATGGGTGAAATTAGTTAAAGAGAGAGGTTCAATTTTAATAATACAGTAAAGTCGAGTTAAATGCAAATCTTTCAGGTCCGAATTTTCGTACTTAAATGGCTATCATACTATGACGACTAAAAAAGTTTCTCTGAAAGAGTACTGCATGTAATGGCATAAACCTTTTCTTCACTGAAATTGTATTCTACGAAAATAGAAAAGGGTTTTCTATGTTATACAAATACACATCTATTTATTTATACAGGAATGAGTCCAGAAAAAGATTAATCTTGCTGGCATAAGTGATTGAAGCCCATCAAGTGATCTGAATCAACAAATTCAAAGAGATTCTTAATCTGTCTATCAGTATTGTCCATACCTATCTCAACCACGGTGGAATTTTGAATTTTAATTTTTTCATACATGGTGCAAAAAAATATAATTCTTGAACGCGTTTGCAAAAAGCACTACCATTTTGTTAATTCATAATATAAATTAATAATTGAGAAATGAAGGAGAGCGACATTTATACAGATTAAGAATCTACTTGAATTTTTTTTTTTCAAATCACCAGGCTCCAATCACCAACGCCAGAAAGATTAATATTGTTTTATAGAATTACGCGTGTAGAAATAAATAAATAGATACATATTTCTATATAATATAAAAAAAGTTTTTTACATTCTCCTAGAGTAGACCTAACAGCAAGTCTGTGTCGTTACTCTTTGAAAGAAAATACGTCAAAAATGTTTAACTTTTTCAGTTGTCAACGAAAAGGAAACATGATTCTTATCTTTTCTTTACTGTACCAAACGTAGACGAGAACAGCAAATGAAAAGAGAGAGAAAGAACACTAATTAATTTAAGAAGAGAACCTTTTTATTGTTCATTACTTTGGAATAAAAGTTTCACTGTCATATTTATGAGAATTCCTAATTAAAATGAGACCAAACGTA
>NW_017162761.1:50238-52248 GCF_001652005.2 Ceratina calcarata | reverse complement strand
GCCGTTTAGTCCGCTTACCGCTTAATCCGCTTAGCTGTTAAGAATGCTAAATAGAAATTCTGTAATAGAAGAGACAAGATAGATGTACCATTGATGGCCACTTTACCATTTGCGGCCAGTATATCATTTATTTCGATATATGACGTATTCTGGTGTTAGTCCCATTAGAATGAATATTGTATACACAGAAGTGTGGGTGTATTAGTATCATTCTCAAATTCTTCATACTGCCCAAATAGTGTTTAGCGGATGACTAGTAAGGAAGCTAGTAATGATTGTATTTTATAAGAGTGTGAATCAAATTTTTTACATACTTGTTTTACGAAACATATGTATATTGCTAAGAATTACGTAAGAATATTAACGGTATTATCATAAATATGTCGAAATTAGGCACTGATGGAAAATAATACTACGAATGTGCGATTGTGTCATTTTTGGTCAATACTTACTTGAAGCGCACAGGAAAACACTGTGAATGTGAAACACAACAAAAGAATTAAAAAAGGAATACAAGAAGCAGAAAATTAAAGAAAATAAAAAGATTCAAGCAGAGAAATTGGAAGAAAAAATAAGAAAAAAGCCGAAAAAAAAATTTGTTGTCACAAAACAAAATAAAATTACTATTAAAGAACGTGTATTATTTGTACCAGAAATTATTGTAATATTTGAGCAGAAATAAGTATTTGTAATTAATTAGAAACTAGAATTTTTAGTGTGTGAATCATCAATTTCACAAATGGAAAGAACACTTTTGTGGCCATAAATGGTGGCCACCTGAGTTGCGGTGTCTATAGAGGGGTGGTTCTTGTGTGAGATTGCAATGATTTTTTAAGTTATCACATTGTGCAGGACATCATTTTTTGATTTTCAGTATTATTAATATACTGTTCTCTTCTTTATATATTTTTACACTATTTAAATGTTAACTAAATGCTACATACCCTCTGCTCTGTTAATGGTGGGAAAATTAAAAGTGAAATTCATAATTTGGTTTTTATCAAGGGGTTTCATTAGAAACTTCAATTTTCATTTATTGTTAGAATACGGAAAAAGTCTAGCCTAACCGGATGATCAAATGTGCCTCTGATCGAAATTTAACTGCCAATGGGACATTCGACAAAGTGTCCCAAGTAAAATTTTCATGCCAATTTCCAGCCTTATTTTCTCAATCCGGAGGGCAGTTATGGAAATGAATAGATTTAAGCATTTTCGCTATGTTTCTTCTATTAAACGTTTAGAAAAAATCTGAAAAAATCCTCGCATATTCTTGGGATGGTACTTGATATTAAAGAACTTTTTCAGATTTTTTCATTATATAGACGTACGTTTAAGAACGATAAAATTTCTGTGTACAAGCAAATTTTTTCAGTTTAATATGTGTTAATTAGTGAGTCATAAAAATTAGTGCTTTTTATTTACATTATTATATTTATGTTGATTAAAAATTGCAAATTTAATATCCCTAATAAACTATTATATGTATACAGCAACTATTATGACTGCAGCAATTATTGTATGTATACAGTAAAAAGAAGCTCAAGTAAAGAATTTATCTATTAGGCATTACGTTTAAAAGATAACAAAATTATTGCATTGTATGTATGTATTTCTCTTTTGTTTGGAATATTTTCCTTACAGTAAATAATCTACGAATTGTTTGAAGTCGTTGACGTTTTGAGGATCGTCCTATATACTGCTCCTTATACTTTCCGAATTAATTCCGTGGAAAGCAAACTTTTCGTGTGTATTGTTGTATGATCAATAGTACAATATTTGCTACCCTATGTTATCTCTAGTTTTTCGAAGTGATTAAAAACGACTTAGTCGAAAGTTCATAATTTCTTTGCAGAGATAAGCAGGGAAATTCCTTATGAAGGAAAATATCATTTTGATTTCGAAAATAGCCCAGAAAAAATGGTGATAAACTCTTGAGAAAAGGTCATATCGAGTCGCCAGTGTTTTATGAACAAATTTCTAAAAAATAATCATCATTCATGGACTTTAAAG
>NW_017162761.1:40595-49001 GCF_001652005.2 Ceratina calcarata | reverse complement strand
ACATTAGGTATTACACAGTTTTCCAGTTTGTAGTTAACAGTACTTTTACTGAGGTTCAATTGCCTTAGATTATTTGATAAAGTATTATAAATCTTGGCAGCTACATAAATACTTGTCTTCTGCCCAACAGTTAATTTGGTTTTTGGTAATGGGAGGTTTTTATTCCTCGTTGTGCTTGTTCGTTGTTGATGCAATAGTTTTAAGTACTCATAATTATATTTAATTGATTCCAATTGAACTGTTTGTTTGATGCTTAAAGGAAAGTTTACTGTTCCGCTGATATTTCGTTTCTTTATTATTTTTATAATTTTATTCTGCTATGCTTGTAACAGTAATAATTGATTTTTGTATGCATCACCCCATGCTAATGTGTCGTAATTTACATAACTATGGAAAAGCGCGTAATAAATTAAATTTGTAAAACTTAAATTAGGCTTCACGAAGAATTTACAATTTGCAAAACCTAAGTCAGTCCTCATATTTCGAGTAACGAGATGATACCTACTACTTTTTTTATTTCAATTGCCTAACATTCTGAATATAGACGTGCAATGTGGATTTACAATTTGGAAATTCAAGCTAGACTTTATGAATAATACACCATTAGTAAAACGTAATTGAAGCCTAATATCTCAAGAAAGGAGGTGATACTATATTTCATTTCAAATGCATATGAAGAATTCTGCACATAGACGGTCGATGTGAATACACACGTACGCTTACGTTCGCGTGTATATGTCTCGACGATCAGCTGTAGCGATGTTTACATTCGTTGGCATCCTCGACGACGGCGTGGCGCGTGGTGGGGTCGCGGCCACTGGCCAGTTCCTTACAGCCTTCCGAGCTGTAGGTATCGTTTTCGCTCGTAGTTACCCTAATTGCTAAATCGTTACCGCTCGCGGGTTCACGGTGAAAGTTTCATAGAGACGCAAAGTGCGTGGTTTATGTGTCAAATGTATTATCGCCGGTGCCATAATCAAGCGAAAACGGTAAGTCGTTAATTACGAAAAAATCATTTTTTATATAAAAATGATTAATTGACATAAACCTCCTAGACTGCGAATTTCATGCATTTGTAGCAAAATTGATTATATAAAAAATACATATATTGTAGAAAAGTACATAAAATATCAAACTGGATAGGATGAAGTATAAATAATTAAAAAACATTCTTCAATTGTTAATTTTGCATAAAAATCCGCAGTCTAAAAATCAGCGTCGGACTTAAACATACAAGATTTATTCGCCGTGTGCGTGTTGCGTTCGAGCGTGTGTCCTATCGGCAGAGTTAGCGAATAATCCGGCTGAGCTACTACATATATAGTAGCCGCTGTCGTCAATGCAACGCGTTCTATTTGTTAGACGATATCATGCAGCCCTCGCTATCTCTTGCGGTTTTCGAATCTCGAGATAATTTCCATACGTACGTAACTGCGTGTGGCGGATTCTTTTCCCGTTATCAAGCCATGTGCGATTTCTTCACGAATTTCGTTTAATTCCGACTCTCGGTTCGACCGCCGGTTAAACTTCCGGTCAAGGTGAACCGCGACGCGATTGCGTGCGATCGTACCGTTTCGATCTTTCCGCGGTGGCTTTAGCGAGCCTCGTAGCCTCGTTTGGCGTGAGTACCGTGCCCTGCTACCAAAATGGTGTCAGACACCGAGTGTAAATAACCTTATGAACATAAGAATAGACGTACGAGACGAATTGGGTTTATATATCTGTTGCGCCGAAGAAAGCGTTCCTATGTATATTAGACGAACGGCCCCGCGTTTTGGCAACCGTCCCCGTTACGTTTCGTACAGACGCGTCTCGAGTGAAATTCTCTGACACGGTTACCTCGATTTCGGAAACGGTAGTCACCAATTCTTCATCGATCACAGCAGATATTATTGTTTACTTTATACGCCTGAGAATTGAACAGTTTTTCTGTCTTGTAAACGTCAAGAATACATATCGTCGATTCATATAACTCGCATGACAGTACGTTTAAATTGTGTGTTTTATTAATGTATGTTTGAATCTACCTCAGAGTGGAATCAAATTCCTGCTTGAAATTCTGTGAAATTCCAAAATTAATGACGAATTTAAGTAGAATTGTACCGAGTTTCGAGTTGGGATGTTATTTCACGATATTTTAGATTAGATTCGTATTGTTTATATGTATATTCGAGTTAGAATCGCGATATACTATCGTACGAGTTAGATGAATAGAAGGCGTTGATATTAATTATTAAATTAGGTTCCTGATGAATCACAGCAAATATAATTGTGTTAGAGCAAGAATATTGTTTACGTCTGAGAAATTGGACGCATTTTCCGTCTTTTAAATGTCAAGAATACATATGCATTAATGAATTAGGTAATAAGTTATTACTGGTTCATTCATTATAGTCAGTATTCTTTTTCTTCTACACTAATTCATTATTCGTTATCTCAATTAACACGAAAATTGTTTGAAAGATTTGTGTAATAAGTGACAGATTTGTACAATTGTTATCCAGGACAAAGTCGACTTTTGACCTCTATGCTATTTTATACACCTAAAGTAATTCATAGTAAATACAATAGTAGCGTTAAAAGTATAACTAATATTGTCTACGTCTAAGAAATCGAAAGTATTTTCTATCTTCTAAATGTCAAGAATATATTTGTATTAATGAATTACGTAACCAAGTTACTACATGTACCTTTATTTTAGTCAATATTCTTTTTCTTCTGCTCTAATTCATTGCTCGTTACCTCAATTGATTCATTGAAATTGTTTGAAACTTCGTGATAATAAGTGGAAACACAAACAGTCGTAATTTATCAAAGATGCATATAACTAATACTATTTATCCCTGAGAAACTGAACGCTTTTTCTATCCTTTAAGTGTCAAAAATACGTACATCTATGCATTAATGAATTAGGTGATCAAATTATTATTCATACATTCATTTTAGTTAATATTTTTTTATTTAGCTCTAATTTATTATTCATTATCTTAATCTCTGCTTCATATTAACTCACGAGTAATCACTAATTTCTAATGGATAACAGAAAATGTAATATACTATTTACTTCATATACCTGAGAATTGAGCTTTTTCTATTTTCTAAATGTAAAGAAAGATTATATATATGTATATATATGTATTAATGAATTAGGTAACAAGATTCATTTTGGTCAATTGTCCTGGTCTAACTTATTATTCGTTAGCTTCATTTCTGTGTCATGTTAACTCACGTTTGGAAGGGAAGTAATAGACAGTCCTTAAGCATTTTATAAAATGCATAGAAATCGACGAGTTCCAAATCTCCTAAATGTTGAGAATACACATGAATTAGATTCCTGATGAATCATAGCAAATGTATATAGTTGTGTTAAAAGAATAACTTACTGTTTACGCCTGAGTATTGAACGCATTCTAAATGTCAAAAATGTATATGTATTAATGAATTAAGTAACAAAATTATTACCGGTGTATTCGTTTTAGTCAATATTATTGTTCTTCTCTAATTCATCTTTTGTTAGGTCAACTAATTAATTATCTGTTAGGTAGTATTACGTTTAACAAATTACAATATCTTGATAAGAAGCAAATAATAAAATGATACTTCGTTTTTGTTTGGTACATTTGTTTTACAGTGAACAATATTAATTTCTGCATCATATGAACTTAAGAAATTTTTGTGATAATAAGTGACAGAGCATCGCATTAATTGAAGAAACTTTCATGATAATAAGTCCTTGAGCAGTTTATGAAGGGAATATACGTATAAGAATCGATGAGCCCCAAACTCTGTGCTATTTTAAACACCTGAAGCAATTTCAACGAATTCGTATGCAGAATTTGAACGTTATTGCATAATTTTCGTTGTCATTGTAGTGAATATTGTTCTTCTGCTGTATATAGTTCATTTAGTAACCTCGTGTTAACTGACGAAAATTGTTTGACAGAAAAATGATGGACAGTCTTTACGGAATTTATGAAGGAGGTACATAAAAATCGACGGACTCCACACTCCGTGCTATTTTAAACACCTAAAGTAATTTCAACAAATTCATATCAAGACTTCGAACGTTACTGCGTAATTTTCAACGGCGGATACTCGCGCTAATAGATCGTTAACACACTTGACCTTTCGAACGATGGTACAAGAATGCGTTTCATACAAGTTATGTTGAATTAGCTGTGGACTTGAATTAGAAAATATTTATAATTATAAGTAGACTTTATGGTTCAATTTTCACTTTCATTCGTTTCACTAAATTCCATAATAACACATGTTAACTTCAAATTGATGTNCGTGTTCTTATTGATCAGTGTTTTTCGTTAATAATTTAAAAACCATGTCTCACTTTGCATTTTGACAAAGGAAATTGTTGTTCAGAAACACATACAGAGTCGCCTCTCTTCGGCTTTAACACTTTCTGGGATACCCTGTATAATCTCCAAGAAAAGTTATACGTGTTTAGTATAATGTAAATTCTTAAATTTGAATAAATCATAATTTTTAAACTTATACTAAGTTGTTTGATTTTGCCACGTCTAGTGAAGTCCATAAGTATTCGTACACATCTCAAGATTGAGTAATTTTTTTAACACGTTAAGTGCCAAACCTGTTTTGTCTTTCTTTTTATTTAGTCATTAATTGCTGCGTTACCCATTAAGTCTTTTAACAATATTCACTACTACTGCTCTTGGTAACAATGATATTACTTATACTTATATGATCTTCAAATTATTTAAAATTTATTAATAGAATATGATTTTTTAAATTGTATATCGTAAGTCAACAGTGACTAAACGAAGTCATCTGAATTTTCATATGATTTTTTAAATTGTACATAAATCAACAGTGACTGAACGAAGTCATTTGTAAAGCAAACAACATTATTATGAATAATTTATGGAGTCTAAAAAGAGTGAAAATGGGTTTTTACCATTTTGTCAATATTTCTTTAACGCGATGAGGTATCCAAGAGATTTTTGTTCCAAAATACTACGTAATCTTCTTACGTTCTGTTTGAAAATTAATTTATGGATTATTCAAAGTTCACGGTCTACCGGAGTGAGATGAAACGTGTATTTATGAATATTTTTAAAGTTCAATGAGTTATACGTTTGGTTTCCGCTCCCAAAGGTTACCCATACAAATAGCTAAAAATAAATTTTAGGATTTTACTCCAATTATTCATCTAGAATCCATTGTTATAATATAATATAATAAATTCTGTTCTTCGTTCTCATTACGAGACAATACCATTGCTTTTACGTTTTGACGATTAGATGTGCCCTTATATCATTACCTGTTTCCAACATATTTAATATAAATTGCGTTCTGTTACAACTAAACGTAACACATACACTGTCTCTCATGCCGATAAAAAGAAAGAAACTCTCATATTTAGTTTCTTTTTCTCAATCGTCTGATCTCAAGCGGTCTCCCATTTGGGTGTTCCGTCTATTCCCTATGTATACAGACATGTATGTATGGATGTCTATGCTTTTTATTAACAACTGATCATGAGAAGAATTTTTACACGTTTCTCTTTCTCTCGATGCGTCCAATCTTTTTATGGCATAAAACTTTACATAACTTACTTAGATCTACAAAAGGCATTAAATTTTTATTAGAGTTCCAAATAAAGACAAGTCGTGTCTGCTACTTTTTCTGATGCCTGTGCAGATTGCGAGAGACGCGTTTATCTTACCGTTTTTCTGCTTCTCTTTTTGATATTGTCTTTACCTTTTGAATTCGCTATCAAGTTCACCGGTAATACGCCCCGTCGCATAAGAGACGTGGATATAAATAAAACGGGTGGTATCGATTTTTTCCTGGCATGGGGGAATAAAAGCCGGAGGGTGACCGTCGCAGGAATTGCAATCGATATCATTATCAAGTCAATTATCTGCTTGGGACATATTCGTCTATTGATAATTCGGTGCCACTTTCATGTGAACTTTATTTCAATCGTGTAATATAATTGAGCATTATTTAAATAAATTATTTGAAAAATAATCTTGGAAATGAAATATGATCTTATATGACTACGTTATTTGAAATAATTATTTATCAGTTTATTTTCACGTACAAATAATTTTTCTCTGTTTTATTCATTATTTGAAATAAGTTTTCATTCTATTTTTTATTTAATGTAATAGTTTTTAAAATAAAATGCCATATACTCTCTGATTGTACATATGAATCTCTTAGTTGCCAAGTAGCGTGAACAAAAAATTACAAAAAAGGGGTATAATAAGTATTAATAACTCTTATTTGTATTATTAAATCAATTTACGTATGTCTTCATTTATGTTGATTAAAAAAACGAATCAGATTTGTATTACCAGTAAAGTTATTGTAAAAATAAGTGAAACAGTGACTTAAGCCCAAGTTTTTAACTCACTTCGTTATTTTATGTAACTTGTTTATTTACGCCATTGTTATATTTGATTAAAACTGTAACAAAACCATATTTGACTATAATTTANGGATTACACGCACTTTTCAAATAGCGTCATACTGCCAGCACCTAGAAATAGAAATATATAGAATTACTATTGAAATAGACTTCTAGTCCCCTGAGATAGCATATTACATGCGTAGTAGTCGCCGACATAGTATACATTACATCGTGTGAAAATTCTTTATCTGCTTAAGAGATTAACGTTCTATTTGCAAGATTTTATATTAGTTGGATGAAACGCATCGTCACATGGGTCTCGTAATACTAGTTCTATAGTTTGCAGCACGCGAGACACGATTTCCAGACTCCCAGTCGGAAAGTAGTTTCACCGTTCGACATTTCGATCGTGGCTTAAGTACACGGGTGGGACGCGGCGCAGAGCATCGACGGTGGTTCTCGAACGAGATGGCAAATAGTCAAAGACGATCGTGGCGTATTTAGCATATCGTACATCAGTATGCAGCGGTTCTCGTCTAGTTTCCTGTTTCACGAAAGACACGGTTGCCGTGCACGCGATCTCTTTTATGCATGTAGAATGTAGCTCTCGCCTAATCCCTCTTTTAATCATTCTTTATTAAGTCTTTAACGTATGCGTGTGTATTTTTTTCAAGAATAACCAGTAGACTGCGGATGTTCAATTTAATATTTATGGTACCAGTGTCTAAAAAATATGTTTTAAATAACTGTTCCTTTTATCATTTAAATATTGCAATCTGCTTTTGATATTTTATATATGAGATCTGTATTCTGAAATTGAGAAATGAAAGAAGAGAGAATAAGTAAGAGGAGAGAAAGGAACCGATGGAAAAAGTAATAGGGGGCATGTAAAAGCAGATGGAGGAAGTAAAACAGGAAATAAGAGTTGATACGATACAAAGGGCAAACGGTGGGCAAAAAGATAAAGTGAGAGGAAATAAAATTGAAAGTATACAGGAGAGGAAAGAGGTAGAATGATAGAAAAGATGTCAAAATTAGAGAAAATTCTAAATGAACGAGAGATTAAGAAAGGATATTAGTATTAAAGGATTAACAGTAAAAGATCAGAATTGTAAAAAAGTTGAGAAATTCCTTAGAGAAGCGTTGGGCTAAAAGAGAGATTTACTGTGAGCGAGATACTGTGCAAAGAAGAAAAATTTAAAGATGTAATTATCGCAAGACCGAAATCAAAAAGCAGATATAATGAAAAAGAAAAGGAATTTAGGACAGAGAAAGGTGTACATGGAGCATGATCTTCTTTATGAGGATAGAAGAATGCAAAGAGAAGTAGTAGATAGGGTCAAAGTAAAGAAAAGTAAAAGGAAAAATATGTATATACATAAGGCTAGAACTATAATACTATTAATCAGTATTCATAACTGTATGCATATTATTTAACATCTAATTGTCAAGTGAACCTAATAGACATAGTCTATTAGCTAGTTATAAAATCATACGTAGTGCAGGAATGAAGTTCTGCAGATTTGAAAGTATTCAAATAATGGAGAATATTTTTATTATAAAGTCTATTCATTTGGAAACATATGAGTATTACTTTTATACTCAATTAAATGGAAAATTAAATTCATCATATATGATACGTTCCATTCGCATGTGTCATACACGCACGTTTCTCATTTATCACTCTCGTGAAATTATGTGCACGCGATTCATTGTATATTGAAATAGGCATTTACCATGAAAATTGATAATGTTACAAGAAGTACCGCAGGTAAAAAGTTTCTGGTAAACCACATACGTTGCTATTCGACTCCTTTTCTTTTTAGGTACTTGATATCCTAGTTTCTATTTGAGTGTATCTACCAATAGCAGGTTTACGATTTATATCATTACTTACATAAACAACGTATGAAGTAAATTAGAATAAAAAGCAATTAGTTAATTAAGAATGTTGTATGAACAGTTTCGAAAGTGATGAAGATAATTTGATTAAGAGTATATTACAGGCTCTT
>NW_017162761.1:37522-39818 GCF_001652005.2 Ceratina calcarata | reverse complement strand
GTAGTATCCAATAACTATTAAAATTTCAAAATTTCGTCATTGTTTCTATTTAAGGGCTCATACAACCTCAAGCAGGCAAGCTCTGCCTGATCCGCGTGTTAGGTACCGTGAACCCATATTTTGCACTATTTTTGCCTGGTTATTGGTAAAACAGAGCAAAAAACGTCAAAATTTTACTGACGCTTGTTAGAAAAGTCACGTGACTACCCTTAAAACACAATAGTGATACTATTTGAACACTGGCAAGAGTATAAGGAATGGTGGTGATAAATTGACTATAGTTAGGCTGTGTTTCCATTGGCAGTGGTCCTAAGTGAATTTCACGATTATGTAGCTAAATAAAAGAATACCAAGTAGGCAGATGAGTCAGAATTTATTTCACGTTTCCTTTTAGCGAATCAGCATTTGCAGTTGAAGAAAGCAATGCAAGTCACAATTTGCTCGAGAAGTGACTTATACCACTGTGACTTTTACCCCCTCATATCATAACTGACACATATAAAAACTTGAACTTAGATAATGTGCAAGTCATTCTACCAGAAAAATATAATGTTGCAAAATCGATCATTACTAGTGTTAAAAATCGTGACGGAAATAGAAAATGTGCAATAGAAAAACGTTTAACTAAATTATATGATTTTGTAAAAATAGTTTTGGATAACTTCGTTAAGAAGAAGAAATAATCATTTCATGATGTATATTTCATGCAATGACTTCTGTTCGTTTTACTTCATTTCGCTTTAAATATAATTTGCGAATTGCGAATGCTAATTGCTTGTGGTTTCATTATGTAAAAATTTTCTTATATGAACACATTTGTCCCGCAATTAGTTCGTACGATGCAAGTTCTACTATTATAGCCATAATATCCTTAAGTTTTACAGCTCTCAAAGTAGTTCAATAAAGAAAGCAACGATTAAAAATTGTTTGATATTCATATCTGAGAAGTTTGCTTTGCGAAGCAGGACTTCGGCCGGTTTTTGCACGGCAAAGAATGAAAAAGAGGCCAGACCGTTGATTCTGCAAGTAGGTTGCAAGTTTATGGCACGTTCCTGTTTTCGCATGAAGACGTCAGATTAATGTACTCGCCACACAATGGGTGGGAAATCTAAATATATCCAGTGAAAATATTTTTTCGAAGCAGAACTCCGAGAGACCTGCATAAGAAGTATATTTTCCTTACCGTTTCGTGCGGGATATGCCGCGTTAGATTTTTCTTGATGCGCAGATAAAATTACACGCTCATGCGGTTCTTGCCAGGAACGGGTGTGATAACGATTGTTCTGCGCTTCATTCTCTCACGAATTTACACGAAAACGTTTCGCTTCGAATATGATTACGAAGCAGCTGTTTTACGTGGCACGCGAGTTAATTACGCATATCAAATTAGATAGAATTAGACTGTCATCTCTGACGAAGGAAATGAAATTAATCCAGAAATTATGTTTGTTTTAATTCAGTAGATTGTATAATGATAGAATTATNGTAATAACTTTCTTAATAGCTTCACAGAACTTTTAAAATTTTCCACAACGTTTTATTAATATAATATTTAAGCGCGCGGTTCGGTGCGACAAAGAGTGATTAATATGCAATCATTTTGAAATTAATTTGTCCATTCGAAACACATTGGTACACCACAAATTTCCTCCAGAATTTATGTCCCTTAAAATACCAGTTTACCGGTTTGTTTCCTTTCTGGCCAACCTAAGCAAGCAGTGAGTCAGAAACCAGATACGACGGAAAGTTGGCTTAATGGCTGGTACCGTGTTGATTGGTTTACATGGCTGGATTTTAGGAGTCGTACGTGGTGCAATACGATCATTCATTTGTATCAGGAATTCTGTTCGTAGCAAATTATCTGGGAGAAACTAAAAAGGCATGCAACAACGAAACATGATACAAATGTACAATGTCTTTTTAGTACTCGTATTTTATACCTAATGGTACGAATTTCCAAGTTCCAATTTATGCATACATCTTCCCAAGATTGCAATTTATAATATAAATATATGTATACAGTGGCTTCCATTAATATTCGTACACATTTAAAAATGGAATAACATTTTTAATATTGGTAATTGGTATACACAACTTAAGGATGTATTGGCTATACAGTCAGTCTCAAAAGTTTATGTAAAAGAAATCAAACGTCGGAAGAACAATGATTTTGGATGAAAAAAGTTTACTCGTTAATGTTCAATTGGTTTCTAAACAATAAAAATTGATAGAATTTGTTATATTGTTTATATAAGTACTTTTCTATCACAAATTTTTGATAGTGAATTCTGCAGAC
>NW_017162761.1:35365-36643 GCF_001652005.2 Ceratina calcarata | reverse complement strand
TGTCCAGACTTTAGAGACACTCCATACAAAATATTAGCTATCAGAAAACAATTGAAATAGCAATCAGATTTTATAGATGATTTATTTGAATTGAATGCGGAGGAAAAAGAAAGTATAGTTAATGAGTCTTCCTGTGTGTCCAGACTTTAGAGACACTCCATACAAAATATTAGCTATCAGAAAACAATTGAAATAGCAATCAGATTTTATAGATGATTTATTTGAATTGAATGCGGAGGAAAAAGAAAGTATAGTTAATGAGTCTTCCTGTCTGTCCAGACTTTAGAGACATCCCATACATAATATTAGCAATCAG
Organism: Ceratina calcarata; assembly: GCF_001652005.2. Lineage (NCBI taxonomy): Eukaryota > Metazoa > Arthropoda > Insecta > Hymenoptera > Apidae > Ceratina > Ceratina calcarata. The sequence continues at coordinate 36,327 of NW_017162761.1, read as the reverse complement.
AAAGCAATCGAAATAGCAATCAAGTTTCAGAGATGATTTATTACCCGGGTATTTGAATTTTTACATAATCAGCAAAGTTTTGCACTCTTTTATGCAGCATCGTTTTTTTTTACATATTTAATCGATTCTGTGAACAATTGGTGCTCAAGGGGCAGTGCATACGCCGCTAGCTTCACTAGTTTCAAGACTACGTCTGTACTTCGCTGCTCCTATCTCAAGAAACGAATAAAAAATGGAGCACGAGGAAGGTAAAGAGAATTTTCACGCATCGTGCAAATGTTACACTTACTAGATTATATCTACGCATCGTGGAAGTTTATTTGTGGTCACAATCGTCCGCCTCTTGTCTTGCGAAGCACAAACGATAAATCCGTCGACGCGAACTGCACGTTTACTCAGGCTACTTAAACAGTGAACTCGCCTTTCCGAAAAGTTACACACATACTTCCCGGGCTATTTCTCATCTGACGTCTCAATTCTTGGGAAACTGTCTGTCGCGTCCGCAACTGGTTGGCATCTATGACATTGATCGCGTTTATTCACGATGTTGACCCATCCTCATCATCGTACAAATCGTCACGCGTGCAATCTGCTATTGTTAGAATCTGTAATGTCTAGACTGCGGATTTGATGCATTCCATAGAATATAGAATCTGCAGAAATTATAAATACTGCGCGCAACATATCACGATTGTATGAGCCTCAAAATAAAAACAATGGCAAAGCATTTGCGAGGCTATTAAAAATGTTATTAGATTTTGAATTCTTGGTTGAATGGCAGAATTTTCATTGCATTTATGAAAAAATATAGACGGAGCAGTGGCAGGTTTCTGTAATTTTGTATAATCGTTATACATATTTAAGAATATTTTTCATATTATCATATATTTCAAATTTATTAATCAACATCGAGGATGTTATGTAAGATATACAATAAAAGATAAGCAAAAGTAAGAATTGTA
>NW_017162761.1:32692-34153 GCF_001652005.2 Ceratina calcarata | reverse complement strand
AAAAAACCTATTCTGTTTAATTAAACTGAAACCATTATTAAAATAATTATTGACTAAGTAATTACATATATTAAATGTCTAAGAATACTGTGATATTTTTATTCTGAAAGCCTTACATATTATAATTTGTAATTATACAGTAGTTAAAACGTGTTAATATCATTAATAGAGAATCGATTATAGTTTACTCAACATTTAAGCATCATAAAAAACTTAATTCGTTCAATTAAATCGATATCATCCACAAAGATAATTAATTTTCCTTACTGGTGGAAATCAACGTCTGAAGCTATAAACGTATGAAAAAGTGATGTATAATGCTGATTACGTTTAGCATTCAGATTATGCAATAACCACTGTAAACGTATTAGCTTTGACGTCCCTAATCATCAGCTTCCTTAATTAATAATAGCGTCCCCTGCATCCTCGATCATTTATAAGCATCCGTTCGCAACCTTATCGATTCTTTTGTGTTTGATTTTCGTTGCTACTGCAATTGCACTTGATCGTTATCAATGGTTAAACGGAAGTCGCGTTACGAAATGAGAAAAACTCTTATCATGTTTAGAGCTTTGGCAGAAATTGCTGCCAATAAAAATATATGCAAGCAGGATTATGAACGTCTGCACCAGATCACCAAGTTAATCACTAAATGATGCCGTTTCGGCTATATTTGTTAATTATGGTTGAATAATTCTACACGTATTTGTCATCATATTGTTCCTTTATCATAAATGGAAAGCTGTTTAAAGAATACATAGTCATAAATATTGTGATTAATTTTATAATCAAGTTTGTCAGCAGTTAATAATGTTTAATATTGACGAAATCGCATCGATATGAAATTCTATTCGTGCCCGAATATATTATACGATTGATCTATTAGTTTGTTAACAGGCCGTTTTATGAGCTTACTAGACATACAGACGTAAGTATACGCGCATGATATTACAAATAATAGCCGCAGACCAAGGACTGGTTTAGTGGCCCACATTTGGCGTTTACTTATCTATTCTAAGTTGAAGTTTACATTGCACAATGTTAGCGAGCGATGAATATTCATTTCTCATACGCATATGTCGTAGGTCGTGAGCAAAATATTTATTTAGAAAACCGGTATGTGGGGAATGTGATAATATTTTATTTTTTCAGCAACAGTGCTAAGAAAATTAAGCTTTGCGATATGCTGTCTATTACATCTCTTCCATTCATATATTCTACATTCTCATTCAGTACCGTAACGAGGGTATGAAGCGCCTGTAGTATGTGTCTAATTTGCGCCTCTCCGTGACTCAATATTGACAAAAAAAAAAATTAAAAATTTTAATGTAACAAGTTAAATTTTACTAAATGCTGTTCCTTCGCTATGCTCTCGTCACGGCACTGCTCTCCTTTTTAATTATTTTGTTCTTTATGTGTATCTCTGACATTTATTATCTAAATATAATTATAGAAGAATAG
>NW_017162761.1:28315-30775 GCF_001652005.2 Ceratina calcarata | reverse complement strand
TTATTATACTATGTCTCTTTTCTTTTTTTCTTTCTCCAGTCTTCCTTAGCCAAGTCTCACCCTTTTAGCTTTTCTTCCGTTGAGTATTTCTCTTATTCTTATACCTCTTTCTATTTCCCTACAAGCCTACACTAAATATTCTAAATCCTAATCCACTCCTAAATCCAAATAAATATTAAATACATTCGTGTTTCATTTGTGAACGATGAATTATTCCCTCGGGTATGATAGTAATTCACTATCAGAACTTGTATCGCGCTAATGGAATGAATGTTTCTGGAAATAACTTTCAAATTAATTACTATTGAGCCGAGCTAATTATACGTTATCAAGGTCGAGCTGTACAGTTATCTAAAAAGTCATCTGACTGAAAATATCTTCTACTGACACGTATTACTATTCTACGAATAACAATTTTTATATAAGAGAGTTTTGGAGAATTGAATGTGAATGTATGGAAATTCGTATAAAATGTTAATAAACAGCAAACTAAAAAATGATATCTATTCTGCAATGATAATATACAAAACATCTATTTTAAATATATTTCTTAGTAATTTTTAATTTTTGAATTAATTAAGAAAAAGGAATTTTTAACGTAGCAACTTTTCTTTACTGTACAGAACTAGCACAGAACTTACATTGAGTGTAAATAGGTCATTTTAGATTAATTGAAATATTTCTATACTTATAGATTGTGCACCTATAACATAAGTCCTACACTTTTGCTTGTAATTAAACATTTCCTGAACCATGACACGATTGCTAAAAGCATTTAGACATAACGATGATAGATATTGTAAAACTAACGTTGAAAGCTGGGTTGGATAAATAATTAAAAATAATCTAATCAGCAAAAAAGATCCCAATTCAGTTCCTATATTAATCTCACTTGTAAAATATGTACATTTTTATTGGAAAAATGTGCTGTCATATGTCTAGTTACCTTATCAGTGACAAGGTATTAAATAGGACTACGAACTGTATTTTTATATGAAAAATCAAAGATATGAACTATAACAGTTCAATTGAAATATTTTTATATTAACAGAGTGCATGAGATGAACTTTACTGGACTGTAACGACACTCTAATTAACATATTGTAAAATGAATGTTAAAAGCTCGGTTGAATGAATAATTAAAAATAATGTACTTAGTTCTTTCTCCTAAAAAATTCAAATCGATTCATTTATCACTTGTATTGTAAGAAAGTATTCAGCAGTTTTATGGTTCATAAATGAATACTTCACTCTTAAGCCTCTTCTGAAGTAAAGAGGCCTTCAAAAATTGCATCACACGATAATAATATATCGTGGATGCGGAGAATAATTTGTTAATGGGATTCAGCAACAGTACCCTCACTAAACGATCATTGAATACTTTGCTCCCCTTAGACAAGGATAACCGATGTGTAATGTGTCTCTTGTATATATCACGTAAAGTTGGTAAAAGCACTTGTGGGAACGATCTGCCACCTAGCGTTCATTGTACAAACTTTTAGAGCATAGTTATTGTGATCCAAATTCGAATCTACTTTTCGAAATTGCCAATAATCCACATCTATTTTTACAATTTCTGTAAATAGTATTTACAATTTATTTGATAATTTCGTGTTACTTTTATTTCCAATAACAGAGTATTAAAACAATATCANCTATGTGAAAAAGTTATTTTTAGTACTTCTTTATTTTTTACGGCTACATTTTTCATGTTCATAGTGTAGTTGGACATGTCTGAGAATTTTTTCAGATTTTTCCCTTGCGAAATGATCACTTTTTTATGTCTGTGCCTAATTTGCTGTTATCGCAGATACGTGCAGATAAATTTGAGTGGAATAAAATACCGTTTAATCCATTTTGTGACAATAATAAAAAATTATTTGTTGTTTGGCATGCCGTTTGCTCGATTCTACAATACGGAAATTATGCAATTCTGTTCGGTGTTATACGCGTTAAACAATCGCGAGATAACAGAATATTGATTTAAGATTTGTAATAAACCTAAAAGAAGATATCCGTTATCTTGTTCTTTATCGTAGAAGATATTATCGTTGTCTCTGTAAACAAGGAGAATAGTAATAAAATTGGCACTCCAGCTAATTTCGTTACAATTTCACGGCCACATCTTTTCATTAATACCACTGAATATGTACATTTTGAATATTTTTGTCAGAAATTCCTAGAGCAGTCTTCCACAAATTGCGTACAAGCACTTATCTTATCTTATATCTAAAGACTAATGAAGATTCATGGACTTACGCTTTCAATGCAATTCCTGTATATCAAAGTATAAATCGTAATTAATTGAAAATATATGATAAATTCTAATCAATTCATATTTTATGTTTTATTCAAGTAAATAAGTACTCGTGACAGTAGAGGAATTTTGTGCGAAAGAAAAGTTAGGTAACTTATCACGATTTATCTTTTAAATCAAAATTAAGTGATTATAGGCGTTAG
>NW_017162761.1:21093-27456 GCF_001652005.2 Ceratina calcarata | reverse complement strand
CTTATACAAAATTCCATAATGGTACAGTAATTTTGTACACTGAAAAAATTGTTGATTTTAGAATAGAGTAACTGGAAAATATTTACACTTACTATATTAATATTCTTTTAATTTCATTTCTTTCAACAGTTCTAAACTACAATAATAGTTTTTAATGTAGAGAACATATATTACTTGATATAAAGAGTTTATACCATGTATTTTTATCAAAAGTATTGCAGGAAGATAATTGCAGTTAACAGAAAGTTAATTGCAGTTGAGTATTTTCATAATCCATCGAATAGCTCGTTTCAGACATTTGCTTGACACAGTGATGAAAGTTACAATGACAACATTCAGTGATGAATAGAGAAATTTGTACAACTAAGCAAATACACATAAGTTAGTAATTACATAATTTAAAGAACTGTAGACATACAGTTCTGTGCAAAAGTTTCGGGTCAAACTAATTAAATTACTTTATAGATAAGGGTAAGAAAATATACATATATATGGCAATTTGAACTCCAACAGAATATTGGATCTACAACCGCCTTTCTTTTAATAATTTTATCAATTGGTTGTTTTTCTAGGTCTTCCGGGTACTGGTTTATCTACTAAAGTGTCTGTTTCTTTCCAATTGTTAATACAATTTATGGGAAGAAGTCAAAATAAAAGTAGGAGTCATTTATTATGCAAGTAAAAATGATTTGTGGACAAAAGTCCAAGACGAATGGTACAAAATTGACCAAACAAGGATTGAGACATTAATAGAGTTGATGCCTTGACGATATGCCTCTGTAATAGCTTCGAGAGGCGACTAGATATTAGTATTAGATTTAATGTGATAGAAATAATTTTTGTTGCTCTTTTTATAGTTTATTTTCCATAATTGTCTTTGGCGCGAAACTTTTAATCGCACGAATTCCTTGGTTTCTGTTATGATATAATATTATTTTGTTAAAAAGATTTGGTTGTTTCTTAGTTTGATAGTATAATTGATGGAGTTCAAATGACAATATATATATATATTTTTTACCTTTATCTATAAAGTAATTATCAACGAAAATTAGTTTGGCCTGAAACTTTTGTACTGAACTGTATGAGAATAGACCGAGTGCCTAAATAGAAGACTTGAGACCAGGCGATTGACGAAGAGAGAATGAACAGAAGAGTTTTCTCCTTTTTTATCGATATGCACGAGAGAGAAAGACAGAAACTCCTCTCTGTCTTTAATATTCTATTCTCTTACGTCTTTTAAGGTTGTATGAACTTTTAAGTAAAAACAGTGACAAGGCAAAAATTTTAACAGTTATTAGATATTATTTTAATAAAACAATGAAAAATTTTAAAAACTTTGCAAAGTTATTAAAAAAATTATTACATCTTGAATTCGTATGTTAAATGACAAAATTTTGATTTCATCTATGAAAAAATATAGATGCGGCAATGACAGAATTTTGTAATTTTGTACAATTGTTAATATTTGTTTTAAGAGTATTTTAAAGTTGAGTTAAACAAAAATAGAAATTGTCGGACTTGTAGACAATTTAAAATATTACAAGTCAGGTAGAATCTTATCAAGAAATGCCGAAACCATATATTAGAATACTAGGTATTAAACATGTGACACGTCGAACAATTTTATAAACCATAATTACTTTTGTATATCTTAAGTATACTTAATTAAATATAATTTTTTCTACAAGTGTTTATCACTTCAAACATTGAACATAGCTTTTCATGACATTTCTTAAACTTTTAGCACCAACGACTCGTACAACTTTCAGCGGCGACAGTGAATGTTAGCACAATAAACTTTATTGCAGGCAATCTTTAGGCGGTATTTCCTTCTATTTTAATTATTCGCATCCTCTTGAATCGAAACAACGCGATTGGCGTTTCAAAGTACGTGCACATGTCTGCATACATTCGAGTCGACACGGCGGATTGATTTGGATAAATGTATCTTTACGGTGTACGATTATGTACAATGAACAACTCATCACGAGGTCTGCTCGCTTCTCTCGTCGTTGGTACCCCACCACGTCGTACACAATGAAATACACGGAGGTGGGACGAGTCATGTCGAGTGCTGAATTAGATTCAGTAAAGTAAGTCGGTGAGTACGCGTTAGTCGATCCGGTATTGTGTGGGATCGAGCCGAATCGCTGGATCGCCGTTCTGTTATGTCATTTTTATCCTGTCTCTCTTTTCCGTTCTCGCCAATTTGATTTCGTAGTTACTTGTTCGGAGATTCCGTCGCTTCGTACTTGCTCATTCGTTTCGCCTGTTGCATCTCGGGTGAGTTAATGGATAATTACAAATTATAATAAAACGATTTATAAAACAATTTCAGAACAAAGAGACCTTTACTATTTTCTTCCTTCTGTGGTCAACATTATATAACATAAATTATTTTTAATTATAACGTAAAAGGTTTCTCTTCTTTTTTAAGAGAAGTATTTATTTCATTGGATGATTATTGTGATCTACATTCTTGGATAATTAAAAAGTTGCATTGGAATATATTTAAATGGAGAAGAATTTTTAGATAGGAATTATACATGACATTTTTTTAATTCTAATGTAAAAGGTTTCCCATTTTTTAACAAAAATGTTTAACTTATTTCATTGGAGGTTTATTGTGATCTACATTCTTAGTTAAAAAGTTGCATTGAAATACGTATACCTGACTGGAAAAGAATAGCAGTTGATCTTGTAAAGATAGAAATTGCACAATATTTCTTTAATTCCAGTATAGAAGGTTTCCCTTCTTTTTAACAAAAGTATTTGTTTCATTGGACCATTATTGTGATCTACATTCTTAGTTAAAAAGTTGCATTGCAACACGTATACTTGATTGGAGAAGAATAGCAGTTGATCTTGTAAAGATAGAAATTACATAATATTTCTTTAATTCCAATATAGAAGGTTTCCCTTCTTTTTAACAAAAGTATTTGTTTCATTGGAGCATTATTGTGGTCTACATTCTTAGATAAAAAGTTGCATTGCAACACGTATACTTGATTGGAGAAGAATAGCAGTTGCGTTGAAGTCTTGACACGTTAATCGCCTTTTATACTTACGATCCGACGAGTCATACAGTATCTCTACCTGCGTGACAAAAATTTTCTCTCTGATAACAATTTTCGATCAGCAGCTCGTAAATATTTGAGCATTCAAGCACGAATGCAATTCCATTGAAACTTCGTTTTTCGACAGTACTTTTTTACATTCCGATGGAATTCGAAGAGGAACGAACAAAGAAACTAAACATGGTAATTTTGTTCTTTAATGACATAATGATCAAATAGAAAATTAGTTCTGGTTTATTCTTCGAAAAATATTTCCAACAGTGTTATTGTTGTAAAATTGCTTACCAATTAACGACAAGGACGATGAGTGTCACAGTTTCGTAAAATTAAAGATTAGGAAATATCTAATAGCATACAGTCATTTTACCTCATGTACTTTTACATACGCGGGTATTACCATTAACGGGTTCATCATTTTCCATTCACTCAATAAAAAATTAGCTTTCGTTTACTTTTCTGCAAAATATTTCCAACAGTGTTATTGTTCTTTCGGAACAACAATAGTAATAGCTTACGAATTATCGACAATGACAAGTGATCATAACTTCTGTTATAAAAATTAGCAAATATTTTATAGTGTAAACATTTTAGCATAAGTAATTTTATATATAAAAGATACTTGCACTTTGAACAGATTCATCTTTTTCCATTGGCCACATGGAAAATTAGTTTTGGTTCATTTTTTAGAAAATATTTCCAACAATATTATTCGTTATAAAATTGCTTACCAATTAACGACAGTGACAAGTGATTACAACTCTTGTCATAAACTGAAAAATCAGCAAATATCTAATAATATAAGAGTCATTTTAGCACAAGTAATGTTATGTACACATAAAAGAGACACTTTGAACGGATTCATCTTTCTCCATTCGTTCCTCTGGCTACCTCGTGACAGTTGTTGGCTCAATAGGTATCATTTACATTCAGTAAGATTGCGAGCGGTAATTCAAACACCGTTCCAGTTGTGATACCACGGCTTTTTAATAATGGAATATTTCCGTACGAACGTGCCGCATTTAATTGGACAGTACTAATCGTACACCGGATACTATGCAGAATTGACATCCGTTTTTACTCTGTATTTGTTCCCACGAAACATGCTGTGTGCTGTTTAATACACAAACTGCAGATTTTTACGAGAAACAAACAATCATTAGTTAAACAAAATGCATTCTTCACCATATAATTAATTTTCTTTATCATGCAAACATTGTAATAGGCACTTAATCTTTTATATAATATTTTGAACATATGTGGAACATTCTTTATATTCACTGCTGATACAATTTTTCCATAAATGTGTAAAATCCGCTGTCTACTAATAAACCATTGCAGACGTATTTCTTGAGTCAACCTTGTTTACTAGATTCCTGCTTTTTTAATTGCTTGCGTTCTGAATTAATTGAAACCGACTGTATTGCACCATTCGTGTACACATCCCTTTTAGAAACAGTTCCAACACTCATCATTTAATGCTGGAACGTAACATAGGTACCTAAGGTAAATGTCCCAATTTCGATTCACGTCACAATTACTATTCACTCGCTTATTTTTTTTATAATTTTAAGATATATAAAATATGCTTTTCTATAATTTTAAGATAACATAAATTTTATTGTTGAATACAAAAATTACAAAAGAATATTGTAACAATAACGATATAACAAATATAATTGCAGTGAGTAGAAATAGTGACATTTACCTTGTACGTCTGCAGTAATTCTTTCAAAGCGAGTAGGTTGGGTAATGAATGAATTTTTTTGAAATTCATTATTCAGATTATTCGTTATTGATGAGTGACTAACGTGATTAAAGCTAAAGTTTAAGGTTAAGAATTTCGATCTAATGATATTTTGAAATTCACTTAATCTTATATGATGCAGATCATATAAGAGAATTTATTCACTATTATTTCCAAGAGTTACTGCTATTTCATTTTATTTTTGGAAAATGTTTACGGAAATTGGATAACATGTTGATACAATGAATGTATGAGTGTTTGTGTGTAATGCATGCAAAAGTTCAACAAATTCTACGTTAACGCGACAATTAGGAGGAATTTAAGCGTCGCATCGCTTTCCCACAGTACAGTGGACGAGATATACACACGCGTTAATTGACGTTCAAACAAGCTTTCGCACGCAATTGTAACGTTTTAGGCTGGGGACACACGAGCATCGAAAGGACGTCCCTGCAGAAATAGACTGTCGTGTATTAGAGCTCGTACATTGCGAACGTGCTTCATTTTTAACGGACGGTACGTCAATTTTTTTTCGACGTACAGTAGAACTTTTGGTATATGAACATTCATTATGTGAACATTCTGTTATTGTATACGAACCTCAGTTATTTTCAACATTCTATTATTTGAACAGTATATTTCCTGTTATAGTATTGTGTGTAAATACATATACTAGTTGTAGATTTGCTTGTCTAATTGTAGAATAAAACATATTTAATAGTATAGAATGAAATAAGCATAATATTATATTTTAAAACTTGTCATAGGGTTCTGTCAGGTAAAATAGAGAGTTCAAACTTCAACTTGAGCCGCGAACAAACTAAATCGGTACATCATTAACAAAATTATGTTGAGTTATGTCAAGTTGAATATTTTTTATTGGGTTACAATTTTTCTAGTTAGATGAGGTTGGATTCAAGACTGATTTTCACTTACTAAGACTAGATTTAGGTAAAATTGCTAGAGAAGTTAAATTAAAGTAGAGATGTCGAGCTTCAACCTGCCTAAAATTAAAATCCGTTCAAGTTATCAACAATTGAAGATTAATAATGTTCAACGTAAGATTGATTTTCACTTATTAATTTATGTCAAATTATGAGAGGAATTGAATTAAAGTAGATTACATACATACGTATGTACATATGTATATTCGCGTACTCTGTCGTGATTGGTTTGTGCGCTCGTTTAGAAGAGAAATATATAATTAATTGTAGCCGTAGTTGTAACTAATCTTGTGCTGCGAGAAAAGGACAGCATGTCTGTCATTCATGTCTCTCTGTACTTCAATGCTTAGGCTTCTCTAATTCGCTACATTGTCGACATGTATAGAAGCTATCTCTAGTATTCCATTGCAACCGTACTATTATTTATCTATTTATCTATTATTCATTCATTAGATCAGAGATGAGGAACCTTTTTACCATTACGAGGACGCTATAATTTTTTGTTTCACTGTTGGTTTTTTTATTTCTTTATATAGTATTATAGTATATGTATATATTCATCCAGATTTTTAAATTTTAATAAACAACTACATATTTA
>NW_017162761.1:19686-20911 GCF_001652005.2 Ceratina calcarata | reverse complement strand
TTTCGTTAATAATTCAAAAATTCTTTGCATTTTGTCAAAGGAAACTGTTGTTCAAAAATACCTGAATCACCCCTTTCCGGCTCTAACACTTTTTCTGGGATACACAGTGTGTAAAGTTAGGTCAACTCATTTTTAAATGAAAATATCATTTCGTACTTGACCTTATTGGCATACTCTCAAAGAGCTTCCGGCATTTTTATGGAGCGCGTAAAATAAGTATATCAAGTATTAATATTCATAAGCGTGGCAATTATAACTACTCGCCGACAGTCGCGGTCGCTCGAATAATTTATCTTAACGACAGCAATTATTATTCTCTGCTAACTTCAAGGTATAAACGCCCATTTGTTTCCTCCGTAAGTCTAACACCATGCAAATCCAATAATTGCATGCTCGTAAAATAATGAAACAATAAAACACGCGTGAGGATGAAAAAGGAACCTTCATATCGCGGTAGACAAATATTTCCTGGAGATAGTCGAAACTCGGTCGCTCTTATTGAAACAGAGTCAGAACTTGGTAATAATATTTGAAGTGCAACCGGTTGCACATTATTCTGTAACTTCCACTCTCGTTAAGTCCGAATACGATTTTCGTCGAATCGATGTTTCTCATTTAACGTGTGCATGAAACGAGACGAATAATTCCTGACGAGAATTTCTAAGTGTATTCAAACCCGAATGTATGCACCGAGAATCGAAAGCGGCTTGGTATCAGAAAAACTGTTCAGTAATCTTTGCCTGGCGCATGCATGAATTGAAGATTGATGGCAAGGATCCGAATTACGTAAAAACATAAATTGTAGATAATTATAGCTGATTATTGACCTATTAACAAACAAATAATTATGTCAGTTATTTTAATAACATATGTTATTAAACTCTGTTAAAGAAATAAAAATAGATTGCGAATGCTTACTTAATGTCCATATTTTTTTTTTCCAAGTATCTTCATTTTTAGCTTTAAATAATGACTAAACCCAAATGAGCTGAAGAAAGTATTTGAACATCTTTTAATAAAATTAGGAACAACAATGTTTTGTTACATAGTGTAGGCATAGTTTGATACTATTTTTCCTTCAGTTTTTACTCAATTTGATGTAGGAATATCATTTCACTAAAGTCCGTAAGAAAGTAAGAATACATTGACTCAAGTTGATATAATTCCAAAACTTCACAATTTCCTAATTGCCTGCCATTTCTATATCTGGATCTGGTGAATTTTT
>NW_017162761.1:17878-19492 GCF_001652005.2 Ceratina calcarata | reverse complement strand
ACTACCACGTTATCATATTTTTAAATTTATTAAAACGCAAACCGTTACATATCTCGATTTAAAAATAAATGGACTTAGGCCACCTTCAAAGTAAACGGCTTCTGTATTATGTAATTGTATTCATGATGGTTTAAATAATAAATGAAAGAGTCTATCAGTGTTACATGGAATTCGTTTGTTCTACTTTCGATTCCCGCGCACGTGCGTGCTTATTGCACCCTGCGTTCCGCATTACTTATCTGAATGGGACACGGTCGCCGGTGTTCCACAACAATCGTTTTCTTTTTCCTTCTCTATTTCCCGACTCCGGGTTTGGTCGGTTTATCACAAATTCGCTACCATCGTCCGAAGCTTCAATACGCTCCTCGAACGGAAGGCAATCTGTTTTTCTCGCTATCTTGAGGAAATATTGATACGATCCAGATATAGTTAACAATTACTTGGGCAGGCACGTAGCAGTGATACACTTTATCACTGGCGGCCGATTAAACAGCGAACATTGTTCACCTCACGTACCGACTACGCAAGCACGTATATTTTTTATAAATAATATAGGTATCAATCTTATCTGAACTTTAGTAGTTCTCGAAACACCTGTCTCAGTATTTTGTTTATTTATACTTAAAACATTTTTAAGAATGAATTTGATTCCTGAAGAATGAATGTTTGTAGAAGAATTACTGTGAGCCTATCAGGATTGAACAAGATCGAAGATACAGTGATTTTTTTCTTTTATGTTTATCGTCATTTATCGCATTTTTAAGACGCCGTTATCAAAACAGTCTGTTTTATATTTCATGATTAGGGTGCTAATGAATTTGGAATTCGCTCTATATTAACTGGCACGAAAAGGAAATTGGAGCATCGCGTTGAAGTCTAGACTATGTAATTCCTTGCATGCGTGGGAGTATTTATATCACGTTGTATGTACACAAGAAACGTTTCTCTTATCTCGACATCGAGCTTCCTTATCTCGGTATTCCTCTGTGCAGGAAAGGCTGCACTAAAAACGCTGTGAACATCTCTTTTACATGCATACTTATGTCCGTAAACACTTAACTATGCACGTACATATCTACGTATGTACATATGTAGCTGGGCTATCGTGTCATTTAATAATCTTGGGCATATCACTTCTTTGAGTAGTGCTCTTATCTCGAACACAGCGGATGAATTCGTTTCATATAAACTCGCACTCGATTTAACGTAAGACCGTGTGACAACGCGTGACTGATAATGAAGAGGGTGACGTAAGTAAAGAATGTATAGACAGCGTGTTAAAAAATTTATTGATTGCAGGAAGTTGTAATCTTACTCAGAACATGGTTCATTAATTGAATCATTTAATGAACATTATTTGTTTCTTTTCTCCTGTAAGATTAAATTCTGGTTAATAACCAGAGTAAGGATTGGCGCGAGAGTTAAGTACAAACGTGGGCGTGAAATAATTAAGAAATCGACAAGATTTATTCACATTTATTTGAGTCGAGATTCATTCGACGTTGTCTCTAGGATGATTACAGAAAGAATGGCTCTGAGGTAAAACGTTGTACCCCTAGGATCCATTTTTTCCTACATCGATGGAACACATTTTTCCCCATTAAACTTCTATTT
>NW_017162761.1:15940-17556 GCF_001652005.2 Ceratina calcarata | reverse complement strand
GAGATTTCGTATTTGCTTATGACCAACTCTAACCTACTTTAAAATAAACATATTTCATGATCATTCACTTTCGATCACTGATCATTATCGTTTAATTACTCTTAATCTTATTAATTCTTTTTCTATGCACACTAAATTCTTGAGCATTGGATCTTGTAGAGGGTGTTAAGAAAATATATATCGCGACTACTATAGCATAATTCTACACCCTTGATTTGGTAAACATTGAATTAATGCGCCCCAAAATTGATCTTGACCTTGAATTTCAAGGTAAAAAGGTCAATAATTTTTTACCTTTCGTCTAGATCTTTGAATCCACATAATATAAACTCAACAGATCTACGGCTATCATCTATTGGTGATCGAGTAGAATATGACGCAATTAAAAAAAAATTGTCGACCTTTTGACCTTGAATTTCAAGGATCTTACAAAGAGGAAAAGATGTACCGGATATTAAGAAATTATATGTCGTGACTAGCATAGGATGACTCTACACTCTCGATTTGGTAGAAATTAAACTAAGATAGGGGCCGTAAAGTTGACTTCGACCTTGAATTCCACATCCTGTATATCTTTTTCTCTTTGTAAAATACGTCTTCCGCATTTAGTCATTTAATAAACATTATTGATAGACGTAAGTGTATATTTCTTCTTGTAATACTCATTTAACAAGTGTTATTGACACACTTATATGTATATTAATTTTTTTCAATAACCATCTATAATTAACTGGACTTGCTTGTCGGACTAATTATTCGTTTATCCAGTCACAGGTCAAACAGGCGCCTGCTGTATTTTATTAACTGTAACGAAAATTATTCGGTTCATTTTTTGTTTGGTCTTTTATTAAATTACAGAGACGTCACGCTGGACTCTTATTGTTTGTTACTTTATTTTTCAAGACACAATGTACATGTTCATAAAAAAAGGGATTTTCTATCGAAAAGAATGATGATGAAGTAATAAAATGTAAAATGAAAAATAAAATCTCTTTTGTTCGCAGGAGAAAACGTAACCCGCCTTCAGCATGGGGGCGATGTTCAGGAGCGAGGAGATGGCCCTTTGCCAGCTGTTCATTCAGCCGGAGGCGGCCTATCTATCTGTCTCCGAGCTCGGGGAAACCGGTACGGTGCAATTTCGTGACGTAAGTTGAATCACATAGATAATCTTCTCTCATATAACGTACTGTAGCAACCGATAGCCTTCACGAACGCTGACGATTATTAGAAAGCAACGTCAAACGTAAAAAAACTATTGACATCATCACAATCCAGTCAAATTAATTTTTTTCACAATATTATATAGTATTGTAAAGAATGATAAAATCAGGCAAATTGACAGTTGGAATAAAATTATGCTGCTTTTTATTAAAGTATCTAACACCCAGCGATGAGATAGAACTTGCCTAGTTGAGGTTGGATGAGTCCTTAAATAGAAACAATGACGAAGCATTGAAATTTTAATAGTTACTGGATACTACATTAAATGAAACACTGGAAAATTTGAGAAATTTTGCAAGACTATTAGAAAAATTATTACATCTTGAATTCTTATGTTGAATAGCAAAATTTTGACTTCATTTATGAAAAAATATAGAGACAACAATGATAGAATT
>NW_017162761.1:12802-15687 GCF_001652005.2 Ceratina calcarata | reverse complement strand
TTCCTAAAAGTTTATCATTTCAAATGTTGGACATAGCTTTTTATTACTCTAATATCCTTTAAAAATCATGCAATAAATGTCTAAATTATAATTTGATATAAAACTGAAATAAGCATATAATTTATATTATTGTTTAAAGTCTTCTCTCTCAATTTCTTATTTACCACTCTCATTGCCAGCCAATTTAAGGGGGTAAACTCCGATGGCAGCGGGATAAGACAGACTGTCAATACTACCTACAAAATTAGTCAAAAATATGGGTTTACGGAAATATACTTTTCGCTGTTATATGACAATATTTTCCGGTCGTCAGGTACCTTTTCAGAAAGACGAAAATCAAATCAAATCTGGCGCGGTCTGTTCTTTATTTATTCAGAATATGCTGATATTTAGTAATTTGAACGTTATAATATGGACGAAAAATCGTAGTTACAATGCTTCTGCTTATAACCGATTTTATATCCAAAACAGATTGTTTCAATTGAAATAATAACAAAAAATGGAAAACCATACATTAGAATATTAGAAGTAAAACCTTAAACATTATACATACATTATAATTATAATTAACATATACATTAAAATACTATTAAATACATTAGAATATTAGAAATTAAACCTTCCTTGAAATTATTGTTCAGAAACACATACACAATCACCTCTCTTCGGCTCTAACACTTTTTCTGGGATACCCTGTATATGGAACAATTAATTTAATCAATCGAATAAAAATATGTTTGGGAAAAACTATTTTCTTTTCGAACCTATGTAACCCTTTAATTCCAAATTAACAGAACGAAGGCTCGCGATAAAAAATTGTTCGTTTGCGACAGGTCCATTCTTATTATTATATTCATTTCGTTTATAGCTTAACGCAGATGTAAACTACTTCCAACGGAAGTTTGTGAACGAGGTCCGTCGATGCGACGAAATGGAACGGAAGCTGAGGTACATCGAAGCCGAAGTCAAGAAGGATGGTGTGCCGATCGCTGACAATCTCACAGAACTGCCACGAGCTCCAAACCCTCGTATGATCATAGATCTCGAGGTAAAGAATTTCATTTGCAATTCCGCTTAACTCTACCAATGTATCTTCCATAATTCTAAATCGTAATTAATATGTCAGTAGATACAAATAATAAAATTGAAAAGATTTGTTTCATTCTTTCAGTTTTAATTCTGTTTAACTCCAAAAAGTCTTTGGTAACTCTAAATCATGATTAAATATCTTTGAGTAGATAGAAATAATAAACTTAAAAAGATTTGTTCTATTCTTCGAAGATTTAAATATTATTTGATCATAACCGACTTCTTATCTTTACGTTCTTTTTATTTATTACCTCAACTGGGATTAGAGTCTAGCTATCATTGCTCCTTGCAACCTCATATGATTATAAATCTCGAGGTAGGCAATTTCATTTGTAATTTTGCCTCTCTCTGCCAATTCCAAGAATGTGCTTTTGCTAAGTCTAAATCGTGATTAAATGTCTTTCAGTAGGTACAAGTAATGAAATTGAAAAGATTTGTTTCATTGTTCTCAATTATAATTCAGTTTAACTCTAAGACTGTGGCATTGGTAACTAAATTGAAGTGTTGTATAGTAGATACAAATATTTATTAAAACTGAAAATATTTGTTTTATTGTTTTCACTTATGATTCTGCTTAATACCAGAACTTGTGATTAAATGTCTTTCACAAGCTGCAAAAGAATAAAGTTGATAATATTTGTTTCATTCTTTAAACGTTATTTCGTCATAACTGATTTCTCACCTTTTCTTACTCAGTATCTCAATTGGGATTAAAGTGTCTCCTAGGCTTATTGCTGCTTGCACCCTTAGTTATCGTTCATCTTCAATTTACTTCCTTATCATTTTATCTCAGATCTCTTTCGTTACGGGAGCTGGTCATTAGACTGTGGTTTATTCTTAAATGTTATGATATTTATAGAACAAAAAATATCTTTAAATTATTAAAAAGAAAATTGAGTTTTAATAAACGCCTATAATACTTATAGAACAAAAAATGTCTTCAAATTATTAACAAAAGAATTGAGCTTAATTAAATGTCTATAATAAGTATGTACAGAACCAAAAGTTTCTTTAAATTAATAAAAAGAAAATTGAGCTTCATTAAACATCTACAATATTTATACAACAAAAATATCTGTAGATCAGTTCGAAAGAAACTTACTTCTAAAAATGTTCAGTTTCGTTATTTTTCATGGATGTTGTATGTTTATTTGCAGGCGCATCTCGAGGAAACGGAGAACGACATATTAGAGCTGAGCCAAAACGCGGTGAACCTGAAGAGTAACTATCTCGAATTGACGGAACTGCGGCACGTGCTTGAGAAGACCCAAGTATTTTTCACGGAGGTAGCTAATGTTCTTCACCAGCTTTTGCTCGTAGCTCGTCATCCTCCTTCATGTTAATCGATGTTACCTGTTCTTCTGTCGAAGAATCAAGAACTTCTTCTATACCAACAGGAAGAGGCCAATGACTCAATAACTAGGAACTTGATTAACGAGGAACAACACAATCCGGGCGTGATGGGTCGTGGTCGCCTCGAGTATGTCTTTTTATATTCTAACATATATATGTTTACGGTGACTATATTTTTTAACGAAAATAAGGGACAAATCAAGAATTGTTTCATAACAAGAAAAGGTAGGTTGCATTTATATTTTTGTTCCATTAGAACTGGAAATCGTTGCAGCAATATTAACCCTGTAGGTTGAATGCCGTCGTACAAGCACCATCACATTTCTATTTTCGTTACACTTGAAGAAGGGTTAAAATTTAGCGATTTTAACTGTTTTAACAATTTCATATACTACAATAATTTTTTATTGATTCTGTACACTAATTTTGAATGAACTTTAAAT
>NW_017162761.1:9215-12730 GCF_001652005.2 Ceratina calcarata | reverse complement strand
GTATAAAATCTGCACCTCTGTCTTGTTTTTATTGTTTACTACTTATTTATTGTCCTTTCCCTTTTTTATTGTCTTCACCCTTTATGTGTCTCGCTTATCTTTATTTCTTTCCTCTTCTCTTTGTTTATTCTATTTCTACTTTTTTGATGATGTCTCCGATCTCTCCCTCTCTCTCCTTCCCCACAGTCTGTCCATATCCCCTTCAAACAATCCTTTCACTCTCAGATATACCCTCAGGTTTTAGATTCGCGATTAATAACATGAATTATTAGAATTATATCAAGTATTATGAAACGAAAATTATTTTTTTCTAGAGATTGAATATACGGCTTTGAATTATTCTCTCCCCTAGTTGCCCTTTAGCTCTATATGATAAGAACTGTTTCTGTTGCAGGTTCGTCGCTGGGGTGATAAATCGAGAACGAGTTCCGGCTTTCGAGAGGATGCTGTGGCGAATATCACGTGGAAACGTATTTTTACGTCAAGCTGAGCTCGACAAGCCGTTAGAGGACCCAACAACTGTTAGTTCATGCTCATTTCTAATTTACTTTCTATATTGATCTATGAGAGTAACTTTTATCCGGGCTAAGCGTGTCTAATGGACTCGTTGCATAATAAGTCGCCGGATAAGGGTTAATTAAAATTAAATTACAATATCAATTCTATTAACGTACTTTTCTATCGTATATGTTTTCATCATTGTATTTGTCTCTAAAATCACGTACACCAAGGACCTGAAGCATTCGGTAAGATTTTATTGTTAATACTATCTTGGTTTTTATATCGATAAAACTATCAAATACAAATTCATTTTTATTAATTGACACCCCTCATAAAAACGAAAAATTATTGCTGGTTTCAATCATTTTTTTTATGCTTTCTACTATTTCATTGCATTATTTTAGAACACTAATTTTTTTGGTTTACGTAACAAGTTTTACGCTTGGTTGACGTTTGTTAAAAAAAAAAATGTATTTTTGAACAAGAGATGAATCATTTTCTGTAAGCCTCAACTGATACAAGAATCACCCCGATCTCTCGTGACGTTTGAAAAATTGACAGGGAAGATAACACAGTTGAGATAGCGATCTGTTAACGTTTACATATGTATAAATACAAACATAAATATTGATTTTGAAAGCAGGAATAAGTTTGCTTTGATTGTCCTACCTGAAAGATAAATATTAGAAGAGAAGAATCAAAATACAATATTTATGTATGTATAANATATATAGGGTGTCCCAGAAAAAGTGTTAGAGCCGAAAAGGGATGATTTTTTAGGTGTTTCTGAATAACAATTTCCTTTGGTAAAATGCAAAGTGAGGCATGATTTTTGGATTATTAACGAAAAACACTGACCAATGAGAGCACGCGTAGGGCCCGCGCCCAGCCACGGATAGGCTGGTTAGGATGGTGACGCTCGGCGGTAACTTGCCGCGGGCCCTACACGTGCTCTCATTGGTCAGTATTTTTCGTTAATAATTTAAAAACCATGCCTCACTTTGCTTTTTGGCAAAGAAAATTGTTGTTCACAAATACTCACAGAATCACCTCTCTTCGGCTCTAACACTTTTTCTGGAACACCTTATGTATTAGAGATGACAAGAAAATATACAGACTTCTAGCATGAAAATTCTATGTCAAGTTTTATTGGACTCCCTTACACAAAGGAATACTTGATAATGATGATACTGACAAAATCCGCTGTTATGACAAATAATGTTGATATTGAACAACTTCTTTCCTGATCTTATCTCTTTTAAGAAAAATAGCTTATCTTCTCGCAACAAATACAGTGCTAACCGATGGCACATATAAAGGAAAAACATATTTCGAATAGTTTTACTTCGATATTATTTATTTCCGTGATTCTCTTATAAGAACCTCAATACAGAATTTGCATCAACTATTGACCACATTAGAGTCAATCATTATAACATAGCAGCTTCTCTATCTCGTGTCGGTATCGTCAGTAATCCATGCTGTGAAACTATGTATCTGAATCATATTTTGTAGCAGTACCACATCTACGATCCTTAAAGAGGCAAACTTATTAAAAGTTTAAGCCAAGATAAGTTATTCCTAAAGGCAGAAGCAATAATTGGTGAACTTAAAATCCCCTAATATTTTCCTAAAAGATTGTAATCATGGCATGTAAAGATAGTTTAAAATATTAATTTTGAACTGAACAGATGCATCTGTAATGAATCTAATCAAAGTCAGAGGAGCTTAAATGAAAAAAAAATAATTTGTGTCTCCTTGGACATTGAATCAATTTTTTTATATTTTCGATGAATCAATCTTTTATATTCTCTATATATACTATTTTTCCATAAATGTGTAAAATTTGCAGTGTACTAATTAGGCAATCAGTCTGCTTCGTGACTCACCAATCACTTAATTTCAAACTAGTGAACAGATTTTACTGAAGAGCTTGATTTTGTGTCAGAACTTTTACGTAACTCGTGGAGGAGAATATAAAGTTTCTTGAAACCCTCCTATTTCAGGGTAATCAAATGTACAAAACAGTCTTCGTGGCGTTTTTCCAAGGAGAGCAATTAAAGAGTCGGATCAAGAAAGTTTGCACGGGGTTCCACGCGTCTTTGTACCCGTGCCCGCACAGCCACGGGGAACGAGAAGAAATGGTCAAAGGCGTTCGCACGCGACTGGAGGACTTGAACTTGGTGAGCAATGAGAACTATGTTTATTATTATTTTTATGCTTCAACCGATTTTTATGATATTCTTTGTATCTGTACGTAACTAAGTTAGATCTATCATACAAAAAGCATGCTATTTTTGTTTATTAGAGATCCTAACAAAAAAGCAAGATCTTTCACGATAGACTTTATTCTATACAGCAAAAGTCTGCTCCGTTCGGCGTATTCGTAACAACGTGTGCTGATGCACACAGCCAACAAATTATCAATATTCCTCGACTTTCTATCACTCCACTTGATCTCTTTCTCATTGTTTCCTTGCGCACCGATTATGTTTTCGGAAATGAAAGTCAACAAATTGTATTATCACTGATTATGAAGCTTTCACAATAAGCAATCATTGTGCACGAAGTCATTCTATTTGACGTGTCCGACTCTTATCTAATTTTTGGTTTATTCATTAAAATCTTTTTTATAATCCACCTTCGGATAAATCCAAGCAGTGAGGATTAAGTCGAAAAATTCGTAGATTTTGTGTAATTTTTTATAAATTGATAAGCCTCAATCGAAATGAATGCTGATTACGCAATCGGTGAGCACGAAATCGTTCTACTTCATGTGACCGATACCTAATTTCTGTTTTATTCCCTGTTTTCAAACTTTTATCGCATCGATTGAGTTTTATTTCCGATTTCAGAAGTACAAAAAAAATTTGGTCTGTACGTAACACTATGATATCCTCTTACATATTTTGAGTCCCTGAATGTGAATTCAGTGTCAGAAATACCTTAGTAGCCTTAAATCTCTTTTAATCAAGAATTTAATAAAATTATACGTGACGTATGTGATCAGCAAA
>NW_017162761.1:0-8641 GCF_001652005.2 Ceratina calcarata | reverse complement strand
AAATACGTATTGCGATATTTAAATCATAAACGATATGTCTATACTATATAAAATACACTTTATTGATTGATGCTCTGAATTCTCCATTTTCCATAAAAATTTGTAGCCTAACTATCACGTTATCATTGATACTAGCTTTCATAGTATGTATGTATCCAACAGTTATGAGATGACTAATTATTTTGGCAATGAATGTTGAACGAAATACGAATTCACTTACAGTTAAAACTTTATTCAATTTTAATGTATCATCGTACTCTGCTCAACTGCACTCACTATAACATCCTCACATACAACTGCTCACGCGTACATACACACTCATTCACACTGTCGGCCGGGCGCTTCGAATGATAATTCTGACACTAATCAAATAGAAGATTTAGCAAATCGAATAAAACGTTTGTCACCTTTTCTCCTTTTCCTCATTTTTATAGGTGTTAAACCAAACGCAAGATCATCGACAACGTGTACTCCACAACGTGGCTAAAGAGTTGCCTAATTGGTCGGTTATGGTCCGAAAGATGAAGGCTATTTATCATACAATGAACCTGTTTAACATGGACGTAACGAAGAAGTGCCTTATTGGGGAATGCTGGGTACCCGTTGCAGATCTCACCATTATTCGAAACTGCCTCACCGAAGGATCGGTACGTCCATTGATTTCAATTTACCTCTTCTTGTAGAAGCTTACAGACATTCTTTTATATATTACCACTTCGACTGCCAAGTCCCCCAAATTCAGATGATACATAAAGTTTTTAATAAGTTATATCACTTGGATCAGGTTAATGGTTTGAATATAGGCTAATAAAATATGAAAATGTTTTATTATAAAGTGTTTAATTAAAAAGAGTATTCTAATTGGCAGTCAAAGTGTTAAGGACTTTTGCGAAAAACAGTCGTCCTCAACTTAAATCAACTCACGTACACATAATCGTTAACGATTAATTTGACATTATTTCAATTTTGTACTATTATTATTACTAATTATTGAAGCTATTCACTTTGNCATCATTTGTCACGCTATGAGAAGTTTAATAAACATGGCGGCTCTAATTAAAACAGCATATCATTTTTTTTCGATAATACCTTTTCTTTTAATTTTGTAGGATAAACCAAAATTCTTTTCTCTTATACATGAATTTTTAATAAATGAAAAGTCTTGTATTTATGAATACTTATTTTTAATTATTTAGTTGACTGGTAAAGGGTAACAGCTACCTTACGAGATGTACGATTTTTTTGAACATTTGTTTAGTTCAAACGATTTACGCGTTTAATTAAAGTTCTCTGAATAATTTACTTTCTTTAGCGTCTCTGCGGTAGTTCGATACCATCTTTCCTCAATGTTATCTACACAGACGAGAACCCTCCGACATTTAACAGGACGAACAAGTTCACCAGAGGCTTCCAAAATTTGATCGACGCCTACGGCGTGGCATCGTATCGCGAGGCTAATCCGGCACTTTACACGATTATCACTTTCCCCTTCCTATTCGGCATCATGTTCGGCGATTGTGGACACGGTAAGTAAATTGCAATATTCCTAGAATAACAAAAATCAGCCGTTTACCATAAAAGTGGTGTAACTCCATTTTTGCTATTACTGTTATTGCTTCATTTGCTATTACCTCAATTTCATAATAAGCAACTCAAATAACTAGCTTGATAAACTGAAATTGATAATAACGTTAGTCCAGATTAGTGATCCTTCAGGAAGTGACTCGGCACCTATACCTGCCGTCACGAGAGTCCATAATACGCAAAGACCAGTTTTCGGTCGCTGTTTCCATTTATCTCTTTCTCTCTAATGCTTAACATATTTTTGCCACTACTCGGATCTATTCGGTTACCCCCACTACCTCTAAGCTGTGCGAAACTGGTATAGACTCTCGTGACGGCAGGAATACATAGAAGTGTGCCTAAACCGAAAGTTGCATGGTCAAAATGCGAAATGTCAAAATTAATAGCTGAATATGAACTATGCCCACTGTTCATACGTTAGTGAAATAAAAATTAACATTTCAAATGTTTTTTTAGGTATAAAAATGTCGATAATAATAAAGTTATATTATTTTTTATACATATTTATTCCGCGAATTTTGTGTGATGATCGAATCCTGTCGTAAAATAGCAGTGTATTTATCCTTTCGCTTTAACCCTATTTCTGGTTTAAGCGTACTTTTCCGCAGCTAATCAGAAATCATTACTCAGATATCCAGTCACTCCATGGAGAGTCGACAGTTCAAATAGTCACGAAATCTTAATAAATGAATTGCCTATCGCTACAAAATTTGCCGATGTAATCTTTTTAATGAAACCGTGATCGCATCGGTATTTTGATAATACCATTACATTGATTTAAGTGAGATATAGATAAAATGATTAATAACTTAACAATTCCATTAGGTTGTATTATATCTAGTTCATTACATTAATTTAAGTGAGATATAGATAAAATAGTTAATAAATATATACAGGGTATTTGCGAAATCATGGTACAACTCACATAAAATCTAATCGAAAACAAGGAATATAGTTTTTTTATACGGGACGTCATTTTCGAGAAAATCGAGTTATTACTTATTAAACCAGAGGTACAACTGTTGGATTGACCGAGGTGGAATTATTGCGTGGCCCCCGAGATTGCCAGATCTTACTCCTTTAGATTTTTATTTGTGGAATCACGTAAAAGAAATAGTTTATGCCCAAAATAATCAAAATCGGGACTAATTAAAAGGTAATATCGTTCAGGCATTCGAAGCAGTTAAAAACTCGAATACATTAGTTTCGATTCACACTAATTCTAATTAATTACTTCACTAATTCGTCGAGCAAGAATTTGCCTATAACAGCAAGGAAGATATTCCCAACACTTGTAATTTACTAGAAAAGATGAATTATTAAAATTTACGATTTTCTCGACAATGACGCCCCGTATAAAAAAACTATATTCCTTGTTTTCGACTGGATTTTATGTGAGAAATCACCCCCTTGCCGGTTGTACCACGATTTTGTAAACACCCTGTATATAATAATTATTCGTCTAAGTTAGATGGGACATCTTATATTATGTATTGTATGTGGATATAACTGTATCACAGAGTTGGAGATGTTTTAATTGCCGCATTAACAATTAATATGTCAATTCCTTTAAATCTCAATCGAAAATTGGAGTATTTTTTAAGTAAGAATTAAACTTCAATCGTTAATTCGAATTTCTTCAATAATCAAATAATTTTAATTCATAATTACTCAAATCCTCATAAAAAACCGAACATTAATTGGTGTTCGATTGAATTAAAAATTTAATCATTTATCTACAATCCTGTTGTATCACGTATAGCTACGGTGACCATATTTTTGGGTACAAAACCGGGGACAAAAGAAGGTGGGAATTATAACAACACACAAACAGCAAAAAATGACGAATTTGTTGTACTGGATTATTTCATAAATTATTTACTGAAAGGAAGAAAAACAATTGAACAAAAAGAATTGCTTAAAACGAAAAGAATAAGAAACAAAAGTAAAGTCTTCGAGACATAACAAAATCATTTCGAAATTGATCAATCACGAATATTTACATAGAATTAAAAATTAACAAGATTACATTGTAGAAATATCCGATTATTACAATTTATTATTAAAAGAAGAAATTAGTAACTCAGTTGCAAAAGACCCATTTTCATCTTATTCGATGCTATATGTATAATTTATACAAATATGGCGCTAGAAAGTAAATACAGAACATTCTCACATCCAGTATTTCTTAAAAAAAATTTCGGGGGAAGGCTACTAAAATACAGAACTGTCCCCGGAAATACAGAACGGATCACCGTATGTACACGACTTACGTCTTTAAGATTGTTGATTTACGTCGCATACACTGAAACCAATTATTACATGAGTCTGGGATATAGCGATTGCAGATATAATTATCTATAAATGCATAAAATCTGGTCTTCTCATAAGATCCTTTGTATCAACAACTGAAGACATATCATCGGGATTAACAATGTCTGGTGATTTCTGACGCAGGTATAATCCTGACTCTGTTCGGCGTGTATATGGTAGTGCTGGAAAAGAAGTTCCTCGCAGAAAAATCGTCGTCTGAGATATGGAATATATTTTTCGCCGGACGATACATAATCCTGTTAATGGGTTTGTTTTCCATTTACACTGGCATCATTTACAACGACCTGTTCTCAAAGTCATTAAACATATTCGGGTCTAGTTGGGTGATAACGTACGACAATAAAACAGTGTGGAATAATGTTGATCTTACACTGGACCCGGCTACCGAAAGTTACAAACAGTACCCATACCCGTTGGGTATGGACCCGGTTTGGATGCTGGCGGAGAACAAGATTATATTTTTGAATTCGTATAAAATGAAACTGTCCATCATATTCGGTGTCGTGCATATGATATTCGGGGTAATGATGAACATCCCCAATATCTTGTAAGTTAATGTTTCATTTCTCAATGAATACGAAAGGAGAAACATGGCAGAATACTAATTGTGCCTGTATATTCTCTCCAGACATTTCAAGAAATATGAAAGATTCTTCTTTGAACTTCTGCCACAACTGCTCTTCCTCGTTTTATTGTTCTTCTACCTAGTAGTGTTGATGTTCGTCAAATGGTTTATGTTCGACGCGACCTCGCCAGGTTTGTATTCACATTTTAGACGTTTATCCGACCGAATCAATAAAAAGATTAATGTGTTGATACTGTTTTGCAGACATACGATACAAACCCCAGTGCGCGCCTTCCGTGTTGATCACGTTTATTAACATGATCCTTCAGGGAGAATCTAAACAAGCAGAGGGTTGTTCGGCGTTCATGTTCACCGGTCAATACACTCTTCAACTGGTTTGCGTTCTACTCGCTGTGCTCTGCGTGCCAGTGATGCTGTTCGGTAAACCACTTTACTATCTGATGAAGAAGAAGAAAAACGATAGAAAAGTTGTGGTGAGTACTCCGACGTGGCATTAAGAACTTGTAGAAAACTTTCTCCAACCCTTAGGCTAAGAGGTGCTCTTTAGTTTTACTTAAAAGTAAATCATTCCACTTGACTATATAAAAAACTTCGGTTCGTTTGGTACGATTTTAAAACAGTTATTCAATTTCATATAATATGTGTTTTTTGCTTAACTCTACAATTCCAATGATGCAATTTGCTCTTGACTATATGTAGATTTCGACTTATAATGTAATCTCGTTTGTTTTTAGAGTAATGGAACCACGTCCCAGGATATCGAACTGCAAACCGAAGGTTTGCAAAGCGGTCCCTCGAACACTGAAGCCGCATCTGGGCACGAAAGTGATTCGTTCAGCGAATTAATGATATATCAGGGTATTCACACGATAGAATATGTCCTATCAACGATATCTCACACTGCCTCTTATCTACGTCTATGGGCTCTATCGTTGGCCCATGCGCAATTGTCCGAAGTGTTGTGGTCCATGGTGATGAGAAACGGTTTCGCTCCGAGCAATTTTCCGCCCTACATATTCGGCGTTGTCTTGTTCGTCATCTTCGGCGCCTGGGCATGCTTTACCCTCGCTATCCTCGTCATGATGGAGGGTCTCTCCGCTTTTCTTCACACTCTCAGACTTCATTGGTACGTAGAAAAGAAATCATTTAATCCTCAAACTCGCACAATTTTTTAAAAACGGTAAATACTTCTCTCAAATTTGTAACGAGTAAACAATAATTATGAGACAAATTGTAATGGCCAGAAGATCTTAATAGTACGTCACGGAGCGAACGTAGGACAAGAAGTAAGAACGATGACTGCAATGACCATATTTCTGGGACAGAATATAGCCTTTAGCATAGTAGTATATGCATATTTTTCAGTTTCTATATTAACAATTAAATTTGTCTAAATCTCTGATCTCCGTTATAATTCAGCCACGTAGCGTTTCTTAATCTTCCTTTTTCTACTCATTTTCGAATTATCGAGTTGCAAGTTGAAATGGTACCAGGATCACAAGTCTTTTGATTGCCATATTAACAATTGATAATTAAATTTTTCTAAATCTCAATCGACAATTGGAGTATTCTTTAATTAACACGAGAACTACCGGCTTTTTCGATGTACGCGTTTCTCCATTCAAAACCAACCAGTTTGAATGGTCTGGTAATTCTAGTGTTAATTAAAACTCAATTGCCAATCGGTGTTCAATTGAATTAACCCCTTGAACTGGAATTTATTTTCAGTCTGCACTGCTCAGGCAGACAATTTGATTTTCTTAGTTTCAAGAGGAGAGGGGGATTCATATAAAAACTTACAGCTTTGCTGCTCAGTATGTTGCGTCGTCCATTTGCTTTACCGCGATAGCTGGCTACATAAATTTATGCAAACTAAATTCAAACTCTTGCACTCTAGAAGCATGCAAACAACTGTATTAAAGCGATAGACTTACTACGACTTATTTCTCTGAAAAAAAGCTTAAAGTCTCAATTTCGGGCGAGTGCAGCTCGTTATTGTTACTTTACTCAAGAAGATTCATGACGAACCGGTCATTTCAATTCAAAGGGCTTATCTGCAATTCTGTTTACAAGCTTCCGTAGGCTAAATCGAAACTGATGTTTCATCACCTGTACCTTTTCCTTTTCGTTCAGGGGATGAAACCGTCTACCGCCGAGTACTGGCTACTAAAGGAGATATCCAATCTGGATACTTTCGGCCAGGAGATGTTCCACAGTAAATTTGGTTACAACGGAGTGTCGATGATTGGTGTCGGGCCACATGGTATCACGGTTTATCGCAGTCACGACGAGGAAATGCAAAAGTACGTCGATACCTACGTGTCGATTGTTCGGTCAGGAATTTTTTTTTTTGTACGAGATCGATAACGTCCTCTTTGTTTTTCACAGTATACCTTACACGGCGATACAAAGCGCAACGTCCCAGCGTCGAATGTTTCATTTGGTTTACCTATCTCTCGACGGCGGGGAGACTTCGTTGAATTTTAAATTAGACTCGAGCCAATCGGCCAGCGGACTTTACCGGGCGATCACCGAGAAGCACGCGTTTTACAGCTGCGAGACCGTCAGGAGCGCTGTAACCGCCCAATTTATACGGGACTTGAAGGTAATCGGCTACTACATGTTTTAAGCATTCGTTATTGTTTTATTTCGATCCCTATTTGATCACAGCTTACTTCTTTTCTTATTATCTCAAGTTTTCTGTTTCCTTCGTATATATTTTAAAGGGCTTGGGCTCGTTAGTATTATACTTGTAGCCAGTACTGGTACTTTAGTTTAGTATNAGTGGAGGCACGAACTCACGATTTCTCCGTAAAAAATTTCAGTGATCAATAGCAATTAAAATTGCCTGAAACGCGTTCATTATATCTTATTGTTCATTTTTTTTGCAAATTCATTCTCATTCATCTTCTATTTTGTTTTTTGTTTCAGGGTTGAATTTATGAGCAAATTCTACGAGGGCAAGGGTGATCTCTTTCAGCCATTCTGTTTCAAAACTATTTTGGAAACCGACGACACCGAAGATTAAAGTCGGACTCAGCAATAATTACGATTAGACATACATTGTCATGAAAGGCTTCGTTTTAGCTTATATGTAAATCACTGAACAATATAAAAAATAAGAATCATAAGATATTCACAAAGTGTCTTCAACAAAGTTTCCAAACTATCGATTGCAATCGATGCAATGAACCAAAAATGTTTGCATTAATCCTGTGAAAAAAAGTAAGACAATGGTATTCGACGTGTCTTACATCGATTACAAAAATGCCTTTTAACAATTTTTTCGAATAGATGCATATTTCAAATAAGCCTTTAAATGCACTATATCGTACATTTCGGACGATTTACAAATAATTGCGAAAAAGTTATACATGAAATATACGTATTATATAATGTATACTTGGTGTGCGTGAACAACGAAACGGTTTCGAATGAGAAAATTATATTAATGTTACAGATAGGGTTGCAGATTTCTAAAATGCCGCATTCATAATTTTAATCGACAATTGGACTGTTCCTTAAGTAAAAATTAAAGTTCAATGGCTATTTCGATTTTCGAAGTAGCTTACAGGAATATTCTTTTCTCGTCGAAGATATACAACTAAAGATTAGAAAAGTTATTTTTGCTAAACGAAAATTTGTGTAAATATCTTCATTCCATTGACCATTATTTAAAGTATAACGCTGCGATGAACGTATTAGTAATCAACTAATATAATATGACAATTATCATATTATATCTGCACATGTATCATATGTATTAGGGATATAAAAAGGAAAGTATGAAACCTGTGGAGGATGGTGAGAATGTACATTCTATATTATTATACTTGAGTACAAATTATTTTGCGAGTGAAAGTATTGATCCTTCGGTGAAAAAAGAAGCGGCGCCGTTAGACATGTGTATGTATCGAATATACATAGGTATTACAATAATGTCTAAAAAGAGAAAGTGATGCAAATATATACGATTATATTTTAACAACATTTATTTTAACTTTCGCGTAATTTCTTATTGTTTCCAATGCAAGAAGCGAAAAACGTTTAAGGATGTATTGGCTGTACAGTCAGTCCTAAAAGTTTATGTAAGAAAACACTTCATCTTAGAAAAACGCACTTCCTATGATTAAAAAG
>NW_017162760.1:0-227 GCF_001652005.2 Ceratina calcarata | reverse complement strand
CTACTTTTTTTATGTTTAATATCGTATAAAGTACCTATAAGAATTTTTTTAGATTGTGTAAATGAGTTGTACATTATTATTTTTTCATACACGCTTCGGGCCTGACCGACCACCCCATCCTAACGCACAACTGACCGACTACGATAATTCTTTTTCGTATGCAATGTGTAACCTGCACAAAAATTTTCAGCCTTTGTAAATTCATTTCGTGCACTTGGTAATCGCGA
>NW_017162759.1:0-227 GCF_001652005.2 Ceratina calcarata | reverse complement strand
GTTTAAATTTATTTGTCAAACTTTGTACCATGATTACAGACATATTACATGCTGGTTCCAAACTTTTTGTGTTCCCTGTATCATGGAACCCAAGAGCTGAATCCTTATTAACCAAGTAGGAAAAGCTAGCTTTAAGTGACGTTGTGTCCATGCTGATACAGCAATACTTATTGATTTGCTGTAAATTTTCTGTTCTCAGGTATAATATTTCAAACACGATAGGCTGT
>NW_017162758.1:0-227 GCF_001652005.2 Ceratina calcarata | reverse complement strand
AAGCGCAGTCGCACGGCGGAAGAAATAAGGCTACGTTTTTTCCCCCCTAACGTAGGCTCTGCATGCACGAGATGTTGAAAACGAGACGTCGAGTACCATCGATAACGAGATCAGCGATACGGGATATTTCGACGTTACCTGCTTGTTGCCTTGTAAATATTCCATTAAACTCCTTGATACTACACGCGATTAAGAATATATTGACAAGGCAATCAATTCAGGAATTA
>NW_017162757.1:0-227 GCF_001652005.2 Ceratina calcarata | reverse complement strand
GACTTTCGATCTTTATTCGAACGATGGGTGTTAGTGACTGTATAATACACTCCGCGACGACTATGCTCTTCGACTGTCGATTGAATACTGACTGAGCGATGAACTTGAAGGGTTGAACGGTTGAACGGTAGTGCTTCACGATTGGTCAGTTGATGCACGAATGGTGAGCGATTAGTTAGAGTGGTGGTACAGTACGGCGCGATAAAGTCTTTCGACGCGGTCTATAA
>NW_017162756.1:0-227 GCF_001652005.2 Ceratina calcarata | reverse complement strand
GGCAACGCACGAGGCGGTTATCGCGCTCCTGCCCGCCTTGTATACGAACGCTTTGATTGGTTCCGGTTTTTTGTTAATAACTCGATAACCACGCCTCGGACAACTGTTTTGCAAAGAAAATGTTGTTTAAAATCACCACAACTCCTCCCCATTTCGAGGCCTAACATTAGTTCTGGGACACCATGTATATAATTTTTCCCATAGAGTACATTCGTGCAGTCATATTC
>NW_017162755.1:0-227 GCF_001652005.2 Ceratina calcarata | reverse complement strand
TGGTCATTTGCATCGAAATGGCTTCTTAATTTTCCACGGTATTATGCACTAGATACTTATTATAATTTTCTTCTACTCCACTTTTAGTGATACTAACTTCTAGTCTATCACATGCTAATTTGACTTTTTACGGAAGATAGAAACGATTAAATGGCGAATTTAATTTTTCTTCCCGTCATTTTACAAATATTTCACAGGCAATGTTATTCTACAATACAGAATGTATA
>NW_017162754.1:0-227 GCF_001652005.2 Ceratina calcarata | reverse complement strand
CAAATCGATCGAAATTGCATACATCGCCTATTTTTACATTTACATCAAACAACAACGCGAATCGCAAAATAATTCACATAAAATAATTTATTTGAATATTTTAGAAACGACTCTACCTATCGCAGTTACATCAAATGCGATCGGTATTCCACCGGTCATTCTTTTTTTCTTTAAAAAAATTCTTGTACGTTTCTCTCGTACACATAATAATATCGAATTTAAAATTA
>NW_017162753.1:0-227 GCF_001652005.2 Ceratina calcarata | reverse complement strand
TGGTGCCAAGCTATACATTTTGGCGCCCAACTCGCCCACGAAAACACTTTTTTTTACTTTCGTGTCTCGATGCAACAAGTATCACTGTCAATGTTCATCGAGTCGAGATATTATTGCGTTCGAGTAAAGAAGCTTTTGATATTGTGAGTTTGTTTCCTCATGCATATTTTATGAACGTTTTGATTGTCCAATTTATTTTATGAAACCTACTACTTACGTAAAAATTC
>NW_017162751.1:0-227 GCF_001652005.2 Ceratina calcarata | reverse complement strand
GGATGGCCGATTCCGATTCGATTATTTAAAAAATTGATACTTCAAAATTCTGCAAAGATCTATTCTTTCATTTCGAGTTTTGCAAAATCGATTTTTTCAATTTCATTCTTGCAGAATCGATTCTCGGATTCCGATTCAGAATCGATTCTTTCAATTTGAGTTTTTGGAAAATTTGATTCTCGGATTCCAATTCAGAATCGAGTCTTTCAATTCGACTTTTGGAAAAT
>NW_017162750.1:0-744 GCF_001652005.2 Ceratina calcarata | reverse complement strand
GATATTGTGAAAGGATTGAAGGATGTCTTTGGTGAGAGGCGAAGTCGGATAGCAGCGCGTAGGGAATTCGAAGGTCGGATTTGGAAGAAAGAGGAGACGTTCGCGGAGTATTTTCATTCCAAAGTAATTTTAGCTAATCGAATTGGTGTTGACGAAGAAGAATTCATAGAATATGTGATTGATGGGATACCCGATCATTCGCTGAGGAACCATGCAAGATTGCAGAAGTTTAAGTCGCAGGCATTACTGTTGGAGGCGTTCAAAGAGGTGACCTTGTCGGCTACCGTGTATAAAGGTACGAGATCTAGTGTGGATACACGTGAACAGAATTGGCGAAGAAATACCGGAATACAACGTTCCGACGGTGCAATGCAACGTGGAGGTGTAGCGACGTGGCGTGCAGCGTCCGGATCCCGCNTGCATGTTGGTAGGTGAAAGCGAGAGCAGCATGAGTAGTAGACTGGACCCAGATGTTCAAAAAATGTTTGAGTTGGTAGAGTCAGGACAAGCCGAGGGTTTTACAATCAGGGGTGGTATCCTATTCAAAGAAATGGATGGAGACGTACGCCTTGTAGTGCCAAGGTCAATGCGGACCCAGGTAATAAAACGCGCTCATGAGAACGGTCACTTTGCGTCCGAAAAGACTGTAGCCTTATTGAAGAAGGATTACTGGTTTCGAAATATGAGAGAAAAAGTAGACAAGGTTGTGCGGAATTGTGTAGAGTGTATACTTGCAGAAAGAAA
>NW_017162749.1:0-227 GCF_001652005.2 Ceratina calcarata | reverse complement strand
AATATTATTGCAGATAAATAAGCTGCTGCGTGATTTTGTGTGTGTGTGTGTGTGTCTCGGGTATTATCGAAGTTGTCTACTTTTTCCCTCGTTGTTATATTATATTTCCGTATCATCATAGTACTTGTACGAAACAGTAACTCCGATAGAACTTGAAGGACGCGGCACGATGCCGGTTCTACTATTTTATTTTATAATACGTCTATAGTATTTACATTTAAACAGCT
>NW_017162748.1:0-227 GCF_001652005.2 Ceratina calcarata | reverse complement strand
AACTATTGATAATGTCACTATCATCGACAGTTTGGTCCTCAATCACCTCGTCCAGTCAGGAAATTATCAAATCCTTCTCCGCCGATGTTATGTGCGAGCGCACTAATTTCAGAGAATAACGTTGAAACGTTTTCGGTAACGTTTCGATTAACTACACATCCAGGCCAAATCCTTTTTCAGCACGAATTTAATGTGTGTTGTTTGATTTGTCCAATTGCTGCAATAAT
>NW_017162747.1:0-227 GCF_001652005.2 Ceratina calcarata | reverse complement strand
GCAAAAGTTTTGTTTGGCCACATATGAAAAAGGATATTGCTGGTTGGGCACGCCTGTGTATACCATGTCAAAGAAGTAAAATACATAGGCATAACAGGAAAGAGACTAGACATATTGACATTCCATCTGGAAGATTTGATCACATACATATTGATCTAGTTGGTCCACTTCCACCATCTAAAGGTTTCAGATACTGCCTTACAATAATAGACAGATTTACACGATGG
>NW_017162746.1:0-227 GCF_001652005.2 Ceratina calcarata | reverse complement strand
GCCTTTAGAAGTCGCAATTCCCGTCCATACACTCAAGTTCACGTCGG
Source organism: Ceratina calcarata (assembly GCF_001652005.2). Taxonomy (NCBI): domain Eukaryota; kingdom Metazoa; phylum Arthropoda; class Insecta; order Hymenoptera; family Apidae; genus Ceratina; species Ceratina calcarata. The sequence continues at coordinate 180 of NW_017162746.1, read as the reverse complement.
TAACATAAACTATACTCGGACGAAAATGTATTCCTGCTAACAGAAAGACTCGACAAGTCAAAACGTCTTAAATCGTCAAGGCGTGAACATCGAACGATTTTTCGTTCTCTAACATGTAAAGTTTCTCATCCAACAATTTTTTAAACATTAAAATTCCAAGTTTGTCAACAAAGTGTATTC
>NW_017162745.1:0-227 GCF_001652005.2 Ceratina calcarata | reverse complement strand
AGCGAGAGGTGGACATTTTATTACTGGATTGTTAAAATCAATGATAGGGGTGATGTGCTCTTTTAACACCAGAGACGTCCTCCTGAAATTTTTCTGAAGTACCTGCATGCTAATATTAAAACGGATCGTGTGTCATGACGTGTATAAAATTACATCTGCTCTATCCACATCTTTCTCAGGGGTCTAAATAAAAATTTTATTCAATTATTAATAAATTTCTCAGCTTA
>NW_017162744.1:0-227 GCF_001652005.2 Ceratina calcarata | reverse complement strand
TTTCGACGTCTCTCTTGCCTCGGTGCCGTTCACTCTGTCGTGTTCGGTCTTATCTTTTGTGTTTTACTTTTTCTCTCTTTTTGCCTCTTGTCCTTTTTCCGTTTCGGTAAGGTTGAGAGCTTCTGTTCTAATTTTGTTGACGTTGGCCGACGGTGAGCGTTTTTCCTCGACCTTCCTCAGTTTTTTCCTTGTCTTTCGTGCTTCTACTCCGGTGCGCCGCCCCAGGT
>NW_017162743.1:0-227 GCF_001652005.2 Ceratina calcarata | reverse complement strand
TGGTGTTATTATAGTACCAGGATACATAATGTATCGGAATAAATAAGACACTGGGTATAAAGGGTGTGATAAATGTTCGTACTTCTGTTGAATGTTAAGGTTGAACACTGTTGTTATTATAGTACCAGGATACTTAATGTATTGGAATAAATGAGAAACTGGATATAAATGGAGTGATAAATGTTCGAACTTCTGTTCAATGTTAAGGTTGAACACTGTTATTATAA
>NW_017162742.1:0-227 GCF_001652005.2 Ceratina calcarata | reverse complement strand
CCGTTAACAACCACCGAGGAGAGATAAGTAACTAATCTCTCCTCGGCAATTACAACTCTTCTTTACGACGGGGTTAACCCTTTGCGGACGTATTAAATTTGGACATGGGTATCATACTGGTCGGAATTAATTTTCTTCTGTTTCACTGTCGCTGGATATTTGTAATTGCCTTAAGCGCGTTTCCCACTGGCCGGCGGCGCCGTTTTGGCGTCGCCGCCGGCACGGAC
>NW_017162741.1:0-227 GCF_001652005.2 Ceratina calcarata | reverse complement strand
GCGATCGCTGTTAAAATACAATTAAATGAATAAGGGCTCACGCCAATTTCGTGAGTCGCACGTTGGATCAACTCAGCAGCATGCAAGTGGACTGTATAAACCGGAGGCTGTCCGCACTCCGCTTCGATCCTTCGAATAACTCCGAAAGGGGACCGAAACCGTACCTCCTCTTCTTGTTGCACTTTGTTGGAGTGGAAGCCCCGGGTGGAAACCTCAAGTCTCATATG
>NW_017162740.1:0-227 GCF_001652005.2 Ceratina calcarata | reverse complement strand
TACACGGACTCTTGCGAATCTACCGTGTAGCTGGCGGATTAAGGGATTAGCGAATTGTCTTCACATTCCTTCTATTGCTCGATGCTACGGATACCCGGAACATCAAATTCCCAGCGATTGACAATACTGTCAATCTTCCAGGAAGAAATGCAATATTTCTACGAAGCTCATATAACCCATGCGTAATCTTCGTATTGAATCCCGAATTTCTAACATTAAGCTTAATT
>NW_017162739.1:2423-2664 GCF_001652005.2 Ceratina calcarata | reverse complement strand
TACATCTCACGAATACTCAGCAGTAGTATCCTCAGAGTACAGTCCGTGATTTCAATGTCTGAAAGAGATTCTAATTTGTAGGAATTATAAAATATCCAAGAATTTAATCTACTTCACGAGACAAGCATTGAAAATGTATAAAATAATTCTAGAAATACATGAAATACAATAAGTAAGTAGTGAGTTGTACAAGTAATAAGTAAAGTAATAAGTAAGAAATAAGTAAGAAGAAGTAAGAGTC
>NW_017162739.1:0-899 GCF_001652005.2 Ceratina calcarata | reverse complement strand
TTTCAGATCCCGTTGATGTACCCGGTAATGAATTCAATATTTCCGACGATGTAGTCGGCATTTCCTCAATATTCAATATTCCACTCGATGTAGTCGGCATCTCCACAGTAGTTGATGTACTCGGGATCTCTTCAACGTTTAATATTTTTGATGTACCGGGTGCCATTTCCAAATCTAGAATAACCCGAGAATTTAAGTCATAATGAACGAGATTATCACAAAATAGATCACGAGGTAAAGGTTCATACTCTCAATCTGTGGCAAATTCTGTGATGGTAGTGTGCTGCATATTAAATACATATTTGAAGATTTGTCTTCCGGCCTGAAGTGTGAATGACAAACACGATAATTTTTGTACACTCGGACCGGATCCAAACTGAATAATTTTTGATTTCCTATTAAATTTAGCCACATCCTAGAACGTTTCTGGTCCTTCCCTGGATTAGGAAATCGATGTCTCGTTGACTCCTTATCACGGCATTCAGGTACACAACAAAGAAAATGAGATGGCATTTTTCTGAAAAATGAAATACAGTATTACTTTAAAATAATATCTTTCATTATAGGATATGACAGGATATGAAATATGCAAAATGATTAAAATGAATGAAATGTGCAAATGATCCATTATTATTATTACCCTGTTAGCAAAATGTACACAGATCGGCATCAGATTGGCAGCAGACAACGGCATAGATCTGTTTCCAAATACGCAGCCATCTGTGTCTGCATGTAAGTTCCATTTTGGAAGTAGATCCTGGTGCCGGAATGTTGAAGCAGATAGTCAGCAGATTGAAAGCAGCGCCAGGTGCCGGAATCTTGAAGCAGATTGGCCGCAGATTGAAAGCAGATCATGCAGTCGATCTGCGGTAACCTTGAGCCATTTAAATCCTGAATAG
>NW_017162738.1:0-227 GCF_001652005.2 Ceratina calcarata | reverse complement strand
GCGATCCCTCTCCTGCATAGACATCTTATCATGTATTGTTGGTCGCGTGCGGTGAAGAGAGCTCACCCTACGCTACCGACAGAGATATGCCACTACCAATAAAGGCAATGTGGCCGCTTTTCGCCACTGGCTAGAACTGAGGACTAGGGAGTTCGTCCCTCTAGCTACCCCTTTCCCGAGTGGCTCATGGTTCTACGCGTTTGAACTTGTTCGTAACGAGTTCGAGT
>NW_017162737.1:0-227 GCF_001652005.2 Ceratina calcarata | reverse complement strand
TGAGGCGACTGGAGTAACTTCAATACCATGACTTGCGACTTCTGACTCGCGACGTCGTCCTGGATCCGCAGTTCTTAGCTCGATTTCTGCGAAGCCGCACTGTAAGCACATGCTGACGCGATCAAGTTCGTCGTTCTTATTGACGCCCAGTGCGCAGCCAGAAAATCCTAGAAGACGAGCAATTCTTCTCGGTCTTTCACCCTCTTTTTCATAGCCGTTGGATATTT
>NW_017162736.1:0-227 GCF_001652005.2 Ceratina calcarata | reverse complement strand
GGCAAGAGTTCGCCGAAGACAAGCCTTTGCCTTGTCGATTGAGTTGCCCAACAGTATTCGTGGCAACTTCAATGGAAGCCACACGATGTATCTTCCCGTTTGGTCGCGGGAATGTGTGGCATGAAAATGTTCTTCGCACTCTAACTCCTCAGGAGTGAGTGTGGCTGGAAAATCGACAATTTCTTCCTGGGTCCAAAACCGAGTCATCAACTCCTCTAACGAGGAAT
>NW_017162735.1:0-227 GCF_001652005.2 Ceratina calcarata | reverse complement strand
AAAATGTCGGCTTCGTCGACGAAATAGTAGCTCGGTACAATATATATCATCGGCGGCGTGTTATAAGATTTCAGCCGTGCTATGGGACGCACTGTCCATGGTACTTGCAGAAACAGGATAGTGCAGATGAATGCGTTCGCTGCAAATTAATTCGCGTAAGTCACGTTCAAAAAATCGGAAATTCAGAGTCGATCATTTGTCATAAGGTATTAAATCAGCAAGCTCGA
>NW_017162734.1:0-227 GCF_001652005.2 Ceratina calcarata | reverse complement strand
TCGGAGCACACGGATACAGTGCGATAGTGTGCGTAAGTGGAGGGGCAGATTCTCGATGGCTCCCGTCCTCAACCTGGCCACACTGGACGGATCTCCTTGCCTTTTGGTGATAAAAGATTCTGCCTGAGACGGAATCGTCCCAATTAAAAAGGAGTTGCTTTACGACCAACTCCATAACTCCATAAATTTCTGATCCGAGGTTTTCGGACTTTGAAAGCGATTATCTA
>NW_017162733.1:0-227 GCF_001652005.2 Ceratina calcarata | reverse complement strand
AATTATCAATATTTCTTAGGAGAATGTTTATTTCTATATGTTTAATTCTTTTCGATTTGAGGCAAAACCAAATTCATTACGATCTGAGAAACGCCTGTGTTCCCTGTATACAGGGTATAAGTCAGTGACCTGCACCCGACGATTTTTTCCTTATCATCACGATCACTGTCACTTTTCCATTGACAAATTTTCACAAAACAAAAGTTGTCACTTTTACACTTTCCAAA
>NW_017162732.1:0-227 GCF_001652005.2 Ceratina calcarata | reverse complement strand
GGTGCACATACGCGTTCCGGCCTCAGCCAGAATGAATTTTGCCATAAGCGTGCCATCACGCTCCTGCGAATTCCCTAACTCAATACAGTGTATTTCTGCAGGCCAGGCCTATAAATCAGACTTCGTTCTAGTATTACCACCGCAACCGCGCACAGAGGAGCCTACGTGTGCTGATATCAGCTTCCCAGACAAGTGCTTCAATTTTTTCTGCTGCCAGCGCCACACTC
>NW_017162731.1:0-227 GCF_001652005.2 Ceratina calcarata | reverse complement strand
GAGCTTCCTTTCTTAATGCTTGAAGGTTCTGACTCCACCATGGAACGGTTTTCCTTTTAGGTGGTTTAGAAATCGGCATTGATGCGTCGCAGATTGTTTTTATTTTTCTATTGAAGAGTTGAATCGCATTTTCCACATCGTCAGTGGCTAGAGTCTGAATTGTGCGTTCATCGAATTCTTGTGCGCAAGTTCTATCAAACAGTTCCCAATTCGCCTTCTTCAAATTG
>NW_017162730.1:0-227 GCF_001652005.2 Ceratina calcarata | reverse complement strand
TTGAAAGAAGATGCTTACGAGCTTGTCTAAACATGTTCAGGACACCGGCAAGTAATTTTAAAAAATATTACAGTAACACAGTAATATATAACAAAGCCAACATAAACAGAATTGATAATTTTATAATAAAGATGACAAGAAACTACTTCACAACAACAGCCCAAATAAAAACCAATAGTCTAATCTTTCCGATACCTCACGCAGATGTAAACTATATTAAAAATACG
>NW_017162729.1:0-227 GCF_001652005.2 Ceratina calcarata | reverse complement strand
CGATAATGTCCCCAAGGTATTGTGCGTGTGGAGTTAGGTATAATATACCGCTTTTCGTCATATGGACTTAAAGCAAGTTTTTTTTCTGTCACGGTATAGACGTTGTGTAATTTCGAAATTATTCCAGACTGTTCACACATCATTTCAATTTCATTATGCAAACATTGAACTGAGTTATCGAATACTATCGTTCTTGCAATAACGTTGCTTTTCACACCTTTCGCCTT
>NW_017162728.1:2625-3384 GCF_001652005.2 Ceratina calcarata | reverse complement strand
GCGTGCACCGAACGTATAGATTAATTAAGTGGGCCTCCGATCTGTCTGTGATAATCAGCCCGATTGCCTACAGCGAATCGTACCGCGGATAGTCGAATTAACATTAACCTCATTGTGCCATAAACAACCTAGTCAACAGTGTTCATAAATATACGTCAAAATTTATTGTCAGTTAATTTATCTCAAATTATTCTGATTTCCCTCACTCCCGAGTCCTCCTCCTCCCAAGGAGACGCGAACTCCTCCCTCGCGAATACCATCCGAGGTATTCGGTTATAATTGGGAGCAATATTTTCATCAATAACGCATCTTCTGGTCCACTTGCATGGAAAAACGCAACCAGCCAATGACGAGGAATCCAACTGGTCCACCCAACCCCAACACATCCGAAAGCGAGGAAAGAAGGCCAATATCAGTAAAAGATCTGAGGGAAAGAATACAAAAACTTAGAGATTATGATAACGATTAAGGATAAATAATCAATGTACAAATAAATTTTGGACATTTGCCCAAAATTTATTTTCCCAAGGGAGGAGGTATGACGTCCGCGTCACGACGTCAGAGTATAGACAATAACAGTCGTTACGATGCAGTTAAAAAGTAGCTACCGTTAGTAGGCACCGCTATCCTACGTGATAGCGGGTACTACCCGTGACTCTATCACCCTTAGGGGCTTACTGTAATGGTAGCCGGGTGGTCTTGAGTCGCTCTTGTCACTACAAGTAGTGACGAGAGCTATAGACCGCTGCTTGTGGAAGG
>NW_017162728.1:0-697 GCF_001652005.2 Ceratina calcarata | reverse complement strand
CTCTTGATCCACTATTATTCAAAATACCTACATTCACCACGAAACAATGGAGTGAACAGTTCGAAAACTCTGTTGGTGATCTACAAGCTCTATGCATCAATAATAATTTGTGCATACCCGAATACCAACTAATCAACGAAGACGGACCCCCGAACCATAAAACCTTTACCTATTAATGTAAGATAACTATTCCCGAAGAAGCAGGAAGTGCAAGGACAAAGAAGCAAGCCAAACAACAAGCGGCGAAGAGAATGTTAGAAAAGTTAAGAAATCTAACATCCAATGTACTCCAAGAAGCAACGGAAGAAACTTATCAATCACAACCTCGAGAGACCAGGAATTAACCAAGTCAGTGTAAAAAGGGAACTACAAATCATCAAACTTTCAATCAAATTAAAAGTAACAAAGTGCTGAATAAAACTAAGAACTTTCAATCAAATTAAAAATAATGAAGTGCTAAACAAAACAATTAACAATTACCAACGAGAAATTAAATTACAATTTGTGCTCGACATCAAAGTTATTGATAATATCGACTACCGTGCTCATTTCTAATTTATAAGCCAGTGTAGAGGCCCTCCACGAAGAAATCGGGAATAGGAGAATTCCTACACTAAAGGCGAAAAACGAGTCTGTTTCATGGGAAACCAGGCTCATCCGAATCCGTTCTGAAATTCATCTCAAGCCGAACAAGGCT
>NW_017162727.1:0-227 GCF_001652005.2 Ceratina calcarata | reverse complement strand
GTAAAAATTTCATAATTAACGAGTTGGCCATTTATCTACGGAACCCCGTAAGATGATTTATACGATTTTAACACAGATTATGATACAATCTAATATAGATAACAACACTAAAATGTATGAAATACTGAAATTTGCAGCGTTACGTGGCATACCTGACGAAAGCTTTGACAAAAAACGTTGGTTATGAACCGAAGGCGAATGACAGCGATCTCGTAAAAATGTTCAGA
>NW_017162726.1:0-227 GCF_001652005.2 Ceratina calcarata | reverse complement strand
GTGTTGGACACTCGTGCGACTGTTTTATATAATTGTGATAAGAATTTAGATCTTATGTGTTGTCCAGATCTTTACCCATATGGAATATACGGTTAGCACGATGAAGGAATTGTAAAGTTACAAGATTTTCATTACATTAAATCTAGATTATCTTCGAAACATTCGGAATTTGGACAAAATATATAGTACATTTTCTATTTGCTATTTAACAATCATATCAGGCAAAT
>NW_017162725.1:0-227 GCF_001652005.2 Ceratina calcarata | reverse complement strand
TTATACTCACGGTGATCATATTTTGGATAGCGAAATCCAGGACGAAAAGGAAGGTGGGAATTGTAACAGCATACAAACGGCAAAAAATAACACAATACTTGTGTGACGGAGCATTACCGTCTCCGTCCCCACGTAACCGCGCAACCCGTCCGACACGGCGAAAATTGCAGCTGGAATAAAAAAGTATTGGTTCAGGATTTCTTTCAGAAAATGCTATTCAGTGAACT
>NW_017162724.1:0-227 GCF_001652005.2 Ceratina calcarata | reverse complement strand
TAAAATAAGATCTTATAAAATGATTTATAATACAAATTATGTATAAAACTGAAATGAAACTTAACGTAATTACTTTAATTATACATATTTAAGTTAAAAATATTTCTCTTATCTTTCTTTGTAACGTAAGACATTAATTAATATATTATATATAGATTAATTATACACATGATTTTTTTTTAGAAAAATTGATTATACAATTTTATAGATATTTATCAGTTCTTTAT
>NW_017162723.1:0-227 GCF_001652005.2 Ceratina calcarata | reverse complement strand
GATGATAAAGTTTTTTTTTTTTTTTTAGAGAATTCATGACACCGTGTTGGGTGTGGGGGCTGGTGAATTGTCCACCGGGCGGATTTTATTGGTTCCGGAGGGCTGCCCGCCCCGGGCCTTCAGTGATGCCGAGTACGAGGAGGTCGTCGGGCGTGTCAGACAGACAGATGACCGGGTGCTCGCCGAGGCGATCCGGTTCTACCATCAGGAGACCGGTATTACCCTGA
>NW_017162722.1:0-227 GCF_001652005.2 Ceratina calcarata | reverse complement strand
CTTCATGTGCGCATTGCCAGCTGATCATTTAATGGAAATGGTATGATTCTTTTAGTAATTTATATGAAATAATTTCAGTTTTGTATATAACGTTTATGAGTTTTTATTAATTAATTATTATAGAGTAAGAGAGTCATACAAGTAGCTTACGAATCGGAATGGTACAAGCGATCACTGGACGTGCAGAAGTGCTTACTGTTCATGACGATTCCTCGACCCCCAGTGGT
>NW_017162721.1:0-227 GCF_001652005.2 Ceratina calcarata | reverse complement strand
TTCTTTGTGCTTTTTCGATTATCGGCTGTTTTACAGCCTTGCAATTAATGGCGGGTCCTGTGCGCCTCCCAAGCTGGAGCGCGCGGCCGCGACTTCCACCGATCCCCCCCGATGTGCGGGGAATCGGTTTCTATCCCAGATTTCAACACCCCGCTCTGCCGGGGTTGCCACCGAAAGATTGATTCCCGACGGCGAGGCGCCCGCACGCCCCTCATTCTCTAGAGGCA
>NW_017162720.1:0-227 GCF_001652005.2 Ceratina calcarata | reverse complement strand
GTATTATAATATGAACAATTCATACGACCTACTGATAATTCATACTATTTATATTTCATTTGCTATTATGCTTTATACGTTGCATAATCTTTTTTAGTAATATTTTATTATTTGAGAGTAATGCATAACGAAACCAATTAACATCCGAATTATTGCATAATACTTGTATGCATTTTTTTTAAGTTTTGTTATAATTACATATATTTAGTTGTTCAGATGTATAATTG
>NW_017162719.1:0-227 GCF_001652005.2 Ceratina calcarata | reverse complement strand
TCTCATTTTTTGTTTTTAACATGATATCGTTTATAAAATGGTTTGTACATTTCTTTTTAATCTGATTATGTTTCAAATATTAATTTAGTTCTGTAACTTCTGCCCTAAATTTATTTACTGGCCTTAATTCTGATTGCGTTTTAAATGAATAATTCTTTACTTATTTTTATCGAGAGTACAAAGAGCTGTGAAAACTTTTTAATCGTAGCTTTATTTTTTTAATAATT
>NW_017162718.1:0-227 GCF_001652005.2 Ceratina calcarata | reverse complement strand
CTGAAAGACTTTATCATCAGTTCCGTGAATTATATTTAAACGAAATATCGTCGAGATTGAGATTGGTAGAAATCGTCAGGAAGAAAGTAAAGGTCGCTTTTTTTTTTACTTCTTCATTTGGGTTTGTAATCAAAATTCGAATAAAACTGTGTAACCGTTATGTAAAAGTAAAACACGTTGAAAAATTTATTGAAATTCGTCGTTTTCAGCACCTTTCGATTCTTTAA
>NW_017162717.1:1497-2450 GCF_001652005.2 Ceratina calcarata | reverse complement strand
CAAGTATATATATTTCTTTTCCCACGCTACCTTCACCCCTGACAACTGTCCCTGGCACATCCGGTATGCCTCTCTGTTGATCAAGTACGAACCGATAGAAACCGGCTAAAGAAGGAGACAAGAATCGCGTCACGCTATTTATCTAACTATTCATTTATTCACCAACAAATTGACTTGATCAGACGAAAGTAAGTGGCGTCTTTTCCTCTACTCTCTTTCTTTTCAACGATCAGCGAGCGAAGCCGATCCATGAATAATACACACTCTGAGAGAACACAGGAATATACGTGATTCGACAATTACACGGTGATTAACGGGAACGTTTTCCCGGTCAAAATGATTGTCTAGCAGCACCATAATCGGGAACGGATCGCAGGACGAGAAACGGGATACAAAAAGCGTACTCGATTTGTGTTAAAAATCCAGACTCGTCTTTATTTATTGTCATTGGTATCCTCACCAAAGATATGCACCTGATCTTGATCTACACAAATGGATTTACCCCAACAAAAGATCGCAAATGATGTATCCACCAGAGTATGTCTATCCTACCTAAAATTAAGATGTAACGGAAATAAAATTGATAACGTTTCAACGGAGTTCATAGCGTATCAAGTAACTAATTAATAATAGGAACGATATTACCCTACCCAGGAAATCGCTGAGAAATTCAGACAACAGCTTCTCCCTTTTTAAGCCTAACCAAAGGAGTGTGTTCACCTCACCTAAAAATTAAAACGATAATTTACCGAAGCACAATGGAAACGGAACTGATAGCGTACCAAGCAATTAATTAATAACGGAATAATAATATTACCTCGTCCAGGAAATCATAGAGAAATTCAGACAGCGGCTTCTTCCTAGCCAAAGGATTATATTCGCCCCACCTAAAAGTTAAAACGATAATCTATTGAAACACAATGGAAACGGAATTGATAGCGTATTAAGCAACT
>NW_017162717.1:0-1188 GCF_001652005.2 Ceratina calcarata | reverse complement strand
GGAATACAATTGATAACGCCCTAAACAACTAATAAATGACACAGACAATATCACTTCACCCAGAGGATCGTCGAGAAAATGAAATGAAACAGCGGCTTCTCCTTCAGGCCTAACCAAAGGCACGCACCTGACCTTGACCTTGTCAAATTGATCTACCACACTTTAAGGAGTGTGAACTATTTATCTGCAACAGTATGCTCGCCTCATCTAACAAATTAAAACGATAATTAATCGGAAATAATGGAAACGAAATCGATAGCGTACCAAACAATTAATTAACAATGAAGACGATATTACCCTATACAGAAAATCGTTGAGAAATCCAGACAGCGGCTCCTTCCTTCAGAGCTAAACAACGGAGTGCGCTCACCTCGCTTAAAAATCAAAACGACAAATCACTGAAATGGAAACGGAATTCATAACGCTCTAAACAACTAATAATAATGACGGAGATGATATTACCCTATTCAGGAAATTGCGGAGAAAATTTAGACAACGGTCTCCCCTTCTGAGCCTAATCAAAAGGTATACACCTGAACTTGACCCTGGCAAACGAGTATACTTCAACCAAAGAATCGCGAACGATACACTTGAGAGAACCCGCTCACCTGGCCTAAAATTGAAAATGTAAAATTATTATTCGAACGGAATTGGATTGGATTTAATAAAACTGTAATAATCAATTAGTGGCATGTTTTCTATAATACAAACCTGACCGAGGACCTTTAAACTTTGACCTTGAGGATACGGTACTTAGAAATTGTGGAGAGCCTGAGACAGCAATCGCTTCTTTCACGCCCAACTAAAGGCATACACCTCGACCCTGATAAACAGATTCACCTCACCCAAAAAAGATCTTGAATTCCACATCTATAGGGGGATGCTCACCCTGCCTAATCGAATTAAAAACGATAAATCACCGAAATACACTTGAAGTCAGAACTGGTTACGCTACGACTATTGATTTAACGGCGTTTTTCCCAATGTAAATCCATCGGAGAACGTAAAACCTTTCACCCTGACAAGGTGATCTTACCTTATTTGGAGGATAACGAAGAGCTAGTCGAAACAATCGCTCCTTCTTCTATCAAAGGTAAAATATCTGAATCCCACCAAGACGGTAACAACCCGGAGTACCTGGAAATTATTAAAGTAGTAGTAGAACGATGAAAGCGAAATCGATGATTT
>NW_017162716.1:0-227 GCF_001652005.2 Ceratina calcarata | reverse complement strand
TTATTACACGTGAGATCGTATATTTTCACCTAAAAGCAGCAAGATTGCAGATAAATGAGTAAATCTTTAATTCAACTGGACACCGATTGGCAATTAACTTTTGATTTTTTATTCGGATTTAACTAAATTAAGAACGAGAATTGTTTAACTAGCTTAATTGGAAGAAATTCGAATTAACGATTGAATTTTGATTCGTAATTAAAAAAGAGTATAATTGTTTATTAATT
>NW_017162715.1:0-227 GCF_001652005.2 Ceratina calcarata | reverse complement strand
TTAGCAATAATCCAAAGAAAATTTCATTGTGATCTGGAAAATAACTTAGAAAAAAACGATGATAAAAAATATTTCATGACTGATTTTAAAAAGGAGAACTGATCTTAAAAAAATGTTTCATGACTGATTTTGTAAACGAGTGTTTCTGTGACATGAAACGATTTTGAATTTCACTGTCTTAAGGATGTACTTAAATGATGTTAAGGTTTTAAGATAAAGATTAAGGA
>NW_017162714.1:0-227 GCF_001652005.2 Ceratina calcarata | reverse complement strand
AAAAATGTTTCAAATAAAAGTTGTTTTTCTTCTAATTTCGATATTTAACGAGTTACGTATGATTATTTGGCATTTTATTGATGTTGACAAAATCCGACCATCGCAGCGTCGAAACGGCGAACTTTTGGCAAAAAATTTCATTTTTCCTTAATTACTTTTAAACCGTTGAACACACGGAAAAATTGCATAGGACCTTTCTTGTAGAGGACGACGAGATCTACAATTCC
>NW_017162713.1:0-227 GCF_001652005.2 Ceratina calcarata | reverse complement strand
GTAATCAATCGCCATTCGCGTTTCGCCGTTTTTCTTTTTTACTAGTACTACCGGGTTACTGTACGGTGACGAGCTTTCGCGAACGATCCCGTTTCTTTGTCATTCTGAGACCAACTCCTGAACTTTGTCTTTATCGCTTTTGGACAGTCGGTATGGCTTGTGTACAACCGGGACACTATCAGTCAATTCTATTTTCATCTCCGTCTCTGACGTTCGTCCAAGCTCCT
>NW_017162712.1:0-227 GCF_001652005.2 Ceratina calcarata | reverse complement strand
GGAGAAAATTGGCCGGAAGTCGTGAATTTCTTAACAGCCCGAGACATAACGAGATCTTGCTCGAAATTTCACTGTAAATCCACCGAACATCGATTACTTTCTTAAAATTAGCGTTCGGTCGAATTCAATCAGAAATTGAAGACAATTAATAATTGAGCCCGAGCAAACAATGTATACTCGAGGCTCGGTTAACGATTCAGAATTAATCGTATCGATCAACGTGAATA
>NW_017162711.1:0-227 GCF_001652005.2 Ceratina calcarata | reverse complement strand
GGAGCCCCTGCGATTAGGTCTGACCGGACCTAGAATAAAATTCTCATTTGCACCACAGGTATCTTGGAGACATTTAACAATCTCTGAATGTATGGCGGATTGATCGAAACTGGTGATTAGAATTTCTTTGAATTTTTTGGGACATGAGATTGATATCTCATCTGGTGAGAAGAGCGAGATAATCTTGTCCCTGAGTATGGGAGCCATTTCTTTATCTTTGGACCTAG
>NW_017162710.1:0-227 GCF_001652005.2 Ceratina calcarata | reverse complement strand
TTCTGCGAAGAAAGGAACAAAACAAACAGAAAGAGCGGGATAAAGTGGACAGTGTCCTGATAGGATGGAGATCTATGTTGAAGAGACTGGGAGATATTTCATTGTATAAAATTTCACAAGACATTAGCAATCAATTGCACAAGGCAGTGTTGAAGGAGTTAAATAACAGAGAAACAGACGCTACAACTGTTCATTGAATAAATGTGTAGTATACATATATGTAATAT
>NW_017162709.1:0-227 GCF_001652005.2 Ceratina calcarata | reverse complement strand
CGGGCGAAAAACAGGGGAAGCGAGCCTCGAGGGAAAAATTATCCGCACGCTGGACGGCACCACCGCTGAGCGAGAGTCGGGTCGCCGTCAAGCTTTCTATTTTTCTCTTTTATTTTCAATTGATAACTTTGTATTGGTGCTGGGTTTTTCTTTCTAAATAAATTGGGTTCTTTTTTTTTTTTGGAAAACCTAGCGTACATTTATTAAAACAACCGTTTCTCCTCCGG
>NW_017162707.1:0-227 GCF_001652005.2 Ceratina calcarata | reverse complement strand
GGTGTGCTTTAGCACTTTAAATAAAGGCAAGGACCCGTAGTAGGACGTAACAGTAGAGCAAGAAGAGGACTTGCGAATGTATGTATATGTACATGACCCAGCAAAACACAAAACTGCGGGAAAAAAATAAGAGACAAAAGCACGGGAATTTATTAAACAACCCAATACATTGGGATCTCCAATTTCATATGTTGCATCTCTGTCACCTACCCGTGCTGCCAGAAAAG
>NW_017162706.1:2572-3199 GCF_001652005.2 Ceratina calcarata | reverse complement strand
GATATTCCGAATCTTCTACAATGTTATTCATTTGTCACTCCGAGCGATTCGTCCTCATTACACAAATCATTTGTTCAACTTATTACGCAATAAATATTCATCTTTTATGAGGTTTTGGCCGCAAGGTCTTTTTCCTCAGGGTTTACCCCCCAAATTACGATTTTTATTCATTATTTTTGCTTCCCCGTAAACCTGTCTTCCCCAATATTCCCTTTCCTATTATTAACAAAAAGTTGAAATACGCAAGTCAAGCAAACAGCTTATTTGCAATGTAACACACGCTCTGCTACCAATTGTTAGAAGGATTGGTACAGAACAGGAGACGTCTTGGTTTTAATCTGTATAAACTTTATTTCTTAAACTCACAAGTACGCCATACATGATCCTCCTTTAAGGGTATACAGGAGCGACGGGCCAACTCCAAATTGATCTTGAAGGCCTCGTGCGGAGAAACTGAGAAACTCCGAGTAAAGGATAGACTGAACTTTGTCTCTCCTGCATTGCTCTGTCCGAATCCGAGCTAAAAATCCTTTTCGGCCGTCTCGTGGCTATCGCGGCAGAACGTAGCAACTTTAGACGGTGCCCGCGCTTAAAAATTTTAACAAATTTTTAAATCTGCCTGAAAAA
>NW_017162706.1:0-1069 GCF_001652005.2 Ceratina calcarata | reverse complement strand
GCGATCTAACGATTGACAAACGATCGGCAGGCATTGTGAACACCGCCTTGATAGCGTAACGATAGCGAGAGTTGTTTACGATGTCAAGACAACCATAGAGTGAATTGTTTTAAACAAGGCGATAGCGGAGTCAGTTTTTCGCAGGACGACGTTAAGACGACAGCGGCTCAAGCTGCTTCTTTGTATAGTTATTTATATTGTTCAAAATATAATTCGTTCGTGTTTATTAAGTTTCCTCTCTAAAATTCAGCCATAAGTTGGAACTAAAGATAAGTTCCACACTTCACTTCCTCGAGTTTCGACTGAAGTCTCACCACTGAGAAATTCGCTCTGCCCTTCTTCTTCACATTTGCAACCGCGTTAATTAAGCTACGGCATCGGCGTTTGTGTTCCTCGATGTACTCATCGATTGGGACACCTTCTACCCAGATTTCCTCGGGTTGGTCTTGTTCCATCATTGTCACACGGTTCTTTCACAATCACGTACAATTTCACAGAACTGTCGGATTGGCGCGTTCGTATCACTCTCGATAGACATCCGGCTCGAAGGACCTTTTGTTAGGGGATAGGTGGCCCCTAACGGGTCCGAGGTGCAAACGCGAAATAAACCGGACACTGATTTTCACTGTTAATGCCGTTTATTCAAGAACGAATGGACGTCAGGCCTGGAGTTTTCCGGCGGGAATGGTTCGTCCCGATCTTTCTATCCAGCCGGCACCCTCCTTGGTCGTCCTCGTGTCCTCTGGTTCAACTCCTTAGCGTCTTCGACGTTCTGTATTTCTGGAAAGTTGCAAATGCGAATTAATGAGAATTTCGTCGCACTTCAAGCTCGTGCGGAAAGAGTTGCCGCTTCTGGGCAGAACTCTGCGCAGTGGACTGTATGATTTTCCCGATCTATGCAGCGGCTTCCCCAGCAAGTCCCTTGCCGTGAAACGGAGCAGAATCACGCTCAACGTTCGCCTCTCCACATCCCATAACTGGTGGAAGCTCGTAGCAACGAGCTTCGAGACCTGGCCTTATAGGGCGCGATGTAACTTACCGCACCAGGACGGCCTCGAGGATGACGAAC
>NW_017162705.1:0-227 GCF_001652005.2 Ceratina calcarata | reverse complement strand
TTAATGTACATAATGATATGTACAAGACCGGATTTGAGTGTTGCAGTTAATATTCTAAGTAGATATACTAACAAGAATAATAAAGAGTTGCGGCAAAATTTAAAAAGAGTATTAAGATATCTCAAGGGTTCAATTAATCGTAAATTGAATTACGTGAGAAGTAATTATAATGATATTATATGTGGTTTTGTTGATGCTGATTGGGGAGGTCATGATGAAAATAATAG
>NW_017162704.1:0-227 GCF_001652005.2 Ceratina calcarata | reverse complement strand
GAAAATAATAATATCCGCTCCTGTGAAAGCCAGCTCGCGAAAATCATGGAACGAACGAAGTAAATCGCTGAGTTCCCATTTCAGATATTTTGATATAATTGTTGATAAATCTAAATGAACTTGTGCACGATGAAGTGTGGAAAATCATGAAATCAATGTGAACGACAAGGTAAGTGTCATAACGTACATTAATATTCTCCTTTTCACTTACTAATGTAAAGGACGTA
>NW_017162703.1:0-227 GCF_001652005.2 Ceratina calcarata | reverse complement strand
CCTGGCAGTCCCGTTTTTTCTTCTCTAATCAATTTATATTCTTAATTTCGATTAATAAACGGTTTCGGGTTTTCTGGGGAAAACATTGGTGGATTTATTTATCTAAAATTCTGAAACTCCGGCTCCCAGTTAGATGAACCATCGCTAACAAGTTGCCCTAACAAAAACAAAATTAAGAAACAAATTAACAATAGAAACAGTAAGTGCAATAACAAGAATACGATTAG
>NW_017162702.1:0-227 GCF_001652005.2 Ceratina calcarata | reverse complement strand
GGGGATGGGAGTACGCGCTTTTCATCGGTGCGGAGCTGGCAGCCGCTCGAGAGCCTTATATGTTTGACCGCTTTCTCGATCCATCGAACGGTGTTGTCGTTTTCGCAAGCGACGAATCAACATCAATACGTGGTGGATGAGGTACCTAATGAGTTTCTCTCGTTCTTCTTCATTGGTCTCGAATTGGTGTCGGATCGTCCTCAGGGTGTTGACGATGGATTCGTACT
>NW_017162701.1:0-227 GCF_001652005.2 Ceratina calcarata | reverse complement strand
TTGATACACATTCGAAATTCTGTTACTGGGAAACCAGAGTCTCATAGTTTTGATGATTACACTTGAACTATTGAAGTTACAAAAAAATTGCATGAAACCTTATTTGTAGCTGATAACTTTAATTTGAAACATTTTTCACTCAAGTTAAAGATTAACGAGTTATTAACAATAGACTGGTACTTTAAAAAATAGTGTACTGAGGAATCAGTTTGTTACTCACGACGGTT
>NW_017162700.1:0-227 GCF_001652005.2 Ceratina calcarata | reverse complement strand
CTCCGCACCCTCTCTCCCATCTACTATACCTCTCTCCTCTCCTGGACCTCCGCTTCCGTTCCTTTCACTCCATTCATCCTTTCATTCCTTCTCTCCCTTCCCCTCTCACTATCCTCTCCCTCCCCCCTCACCCTCTCTAGTTTCGTCATCCAGCTCTCCCACTCTCCCCCTTCCCCTAATATCATCCTTATCTTTTCCCCACTGTCCCCTTCTTGCCTTTCTACTCC
>NW_017162699.1:0-227 GCF_001652005.2 Ceratina calcarata | reverse complement strand
GCTTAGTGGGAGGGGTTTGCTATACATTTTGTTGAATATCGGGCGTATTCTTCTCCGTATCTTCGTACCGCGGACGCTTTCTAGTTTTCGGATCGTCAAGATTGTTCAATGAGTGCAAACTCGATAATAGCGAGCTACCGTTTCACACCGTGTACTTCAGCACGTTTGTGCTATCAATCAAACAGATGTTTCTTTTTCGTTTACCTCAGATCTGACATCAGGTGGGG
>NW_017162698.1:0-227 GCF_001652005.2 Ceratina calcarata | reverse complement strand
GATAGGAAATTGCGTTCGCAGGGGACAAGTCAACAGGCAGTGCTTCGACGATGCCTTTCAAGCATACGCAGGTGTACCAATAGCGTTAGCAATTATATCGGAGGGAGTTGTTTATTTAAGCAACCAGGATAATAGGGAGAGACATTCCTTGGATATCATAACCCTGACCTTAGGAATACCTAGTTTCTTAGCAGGAGTATTCGGCTGCATCTACTGGGCAAAGAATC
>NW_017162697.1:0-227 GCF_001652005.2 Ceratina calcarata | reverse complement strand
CGGCTGTATTTTGACCAGGTATGAGCTAGAGGGTTAAAATACTGAAGGTCTGTCATAGTATACAATGGAGTTGTAAAAGAGGGGAAGGAGTTATTTGCTGGTTGATTTTCGGAGAGAATAAAATTATTCGTTGAAAATGGTTGGAAATTGCGGACAGCTGGCTTCCTTGAAATTATAGAAAGTTGAAATAATTTAGTTAAGGCGGGGTGAAAGTTATTAATCAGAAT
>NW_017162696.1:0-227 GCF_001652005.2 Ceratina calcarata | reverse complement strand
CCGTCTAAACCGTTGCTCGCCACGACCATTCACTGCCGATCTCCTACTTCTTCGCCACTGCCACCTGGTGGCGCTCGTGTCACCTCGTGGGCACGCAATAGGTGTATACTTGGATGACCGCTTATCTTTTTCAACACATATTGAATACGCGATGTCAAAAGCTGCTGGCTTTGTCAGTAATATTAGTAAGATCTTACCCAATTTCAATGGCCCGGCTGAAAATACCC
>NW_017162695.1:641-980 GCF_001652005.2 Ceratina calcarata | reverse complement strand
TATGCTCAAATACTTACCTTTACCTTTCCCTACTTCCTATCCTATACAGATGACTACGTTATAATCCTTACATCATATAATATTTATCTCCTCTGCAGTCCATCTGTATTTTAAATATCATACATTTCATAGGTGAGAAACAATACTATAATTCTCTCTGACAGTTTTCCTTTTATTTTATTATTTTATCATATTATTGACATTGAATATTATTATATAACCTATAACCTAGAATAAAATGTCCTATTTCTTTTACAAACAAGTCGACATACACTATTTTGTCTCACGACATATCTCTAATATAGCATATTTATTTCTATAACCATACAACATACTTTA
>NW_017162695.1:0-354 GCF_001652005.2 Ceratina calcarata | reverse complement strand
TCCCTATCCTGTGTCCCAATACCTCCTATGTTTCCTTGACCCAATGTGATGTCCGGAATGAATGGTGACGAATGATTGAATGAATGTGGCTGGCGCCCGTGTCTGTAGTGTTGGGAGTGCCTGAGATGTGCATCACCCCTTCGGGCCCTAGCCAGGGATTGTACATTGAGCTGGGGGGTCGGAGCCCCAGCCGCCCCGAGCGAGCTCTCCCCCGTCAGTATCGGGGTTAGTAAAGAGTCCCTAGAGGATCGGCAGAGTACTGCCGAAAGGTTGAGGCATCTCCCTTGGGTGTAGCCTAGTCCATACTGCCCGCTCCCTTGTACATATGCGGTACCGAAATAAATAAACATGGCA
>NW_017162694.1:0-227 GCF_001652005.2 Ceratina calcarata | reverse complement strand
TATAAAGTCTTCTGATGGGGGAAGCATAAATGAAATTTCTCACGAACATAGGCATACGCCCTTGGAGAATAATAATGCAACGTAAGTGCAACTAATCTTAGTTCTGGCGAATACATGCGTTTTATAAGTGTGCTTTGACTCTTTTCCAGCATGCTCTGAAGAAGTTCATTACACAAAGATATTCCTTGTAAGGATTGAACATGCTCACCTTCTAGCAAATTCTTTTT
>NW_017162693.1:0-227 GCF_001652005.2 Ceratina calcarata | reverse complement strand
CGAAAAGATATCCGTTGTTCCGTGCGCGCTCTAATTTATCAGTGATGTTCGTTAATAAATCAAAAACCATGGCTCACTTTGCGTTTTATCAAAGGAAATTGTTGTTCAGAAACATTTCCAGAATCACCCCTTATCGGTTCTAAAACTTTTTCCGGAACACTCTGTATACTATCAATTTTACCTTTGTTTCACCAAATGATATATTGAGGATATTGTCTTTGTCTATG
>NW_017162692.1:0-227 GCF_001652005.2 Ceratina calcarata | reverse complement strand
CAATTGAGAAATGCTGTTTAAATAATGAACTCTGCTCAAAAGACAGTAAATGTGAAAAAAAAACATATGTTATAAAAGAATATGGTCGGTGACGAGACGCGAACCTACTATGAAAAAGTACGCTGCGATTACTTTTTTTTTTTAAAGGTACATATATTTATTTCATAACAGATCTACAACTTATATTTACAAAATAAATATTTTTTGTACTTTCTTCATTGGCATTA
>NW_017162691.1:0-227 GCF_001652005.2 Ceratina calcarata | reverse complement strand
TCAACAAGGAATACGATGAGGCCAATGCATACAGAGAAAGATTTGTCCTTGCTAAAGTGACATTTGAAAACACTGTAGCACTTCTTACGTCCGCCTCTGGAACGACAGTGACAACTGGACAGATGAACGCGCCAGCTACGTCGAATGAGAGGAAAACATTTAAATTGCCGACCATAGAACTCGTGAAATTTGACGGCAATGTTCGTGAGTGGTTGCAGTTTTGGAGT
>NW_017162690.1:0-227 GCF_001652005.2 Ceratina calcarata | reverse complement strand
GTTATAGAACATACCACAAATAATGGTTCACAGAAAATCGACATTTCGTTCCTTTGTTCGCGCACGTAACCGAAATCTCCTTGAGCATAAAACGTCTCTACCTGTGCCTTTTTTGTTGTTACCCATCCTCGATGATCACCTGGACATTGAGGAACGGAAAAACAATTTTCGTCTGTGCAATTCGGTTCGTATCCCCAACAAGCTTTGGTATCTAAACTATCCTGTTG
>NW_017162689.1:0-227 GCF_001652005.2 Ceratina calcarata | reverse complement strand
GTGATCGAAACTGCAGCTTGTCACGGCGTCGTGGTCATATACCCGCTCTGCAACGATTCGTTGTAACCGGTGTTACGCCTGGTGCTAACTGGTGCATCCTCCTGCGTTAAGGCATACCGGTATCGGCCCGGGACCCCGGTCGCAGTAGTAGGCCCACCAAGGATTTCCACAGGAAATTTAAAACAGCATCCACAGAGGCGCGACGTGTTCGTTACTGAGCTCCCTGC
>NW_017162688.1:0-227 GCF_001652005.2 Ceratina calcarata | reverse complement strand
GGTTGATGGACAAGGGACTCTTCACGAGGGAAAGGTGCTTCAACGCCTACAAACGCCTGGGATGACGCAAATCCGTTCGCTTTTCGTGAACACGTGGCACAGGACCATTAGTCGGTCAATCTATGAGCCAGAATTTGCGTCGATCAGATCGTTGGGACCTACATCCTTCCGGACAGGCTGGGCGGCCCAGCGTGCTTGACGTTCGGGCAAGATATTCTTCTTCTGTT
>NW_017162687.1:0-227 GCF_001652005.2 Ceratina calcarata | reverse complement strand
CGGGAGAACAGCACGAGGACGAGAGCGGACGGCGCCGACGAGACTGACGACAACCGGGACGAAACCTTCTCCGGCAATTCCGGATCACAGGCCTGCCGTTCCTCGTCCTTTGCTCAAAATAAACGTCCTAAAAGTGAAAAACCCAGGTTCCAGTTATTTCGAATCCGGACCCGTTAGAAGCCACCTATCCCCTAACAATTATTGAACACGTGTTTTTATGGGAAATC
>NW_017162686.1:0-227 GCF_001652005.2 Ceratina calcarata | reverse complement strand
AGGTTGAAGCCAGCCTATATAGTGACAGTTCCTGAGGAGCAGGTAGTCCAACCGCAACCAGTTTCCGAGGAGCCGTCTTCGTTACCTGCGTCTATTCCAGATCCCCCGATTCGAGTCACGCGGTCGGGTAGACGTGTTCGATTTCCGGATCGGTTGCAAATACGGCAAATTTCATGTTTTAATCGTTCTATTGTTTAATTGTAGTTTTAAGTGAAAGCTAAAACTTT
>NW_017162684.1:0-227 GCF_001652005.2 Ceratina calcarata | reverse complement strand
GACTACAGGCTCCTCTGTGTTCGTTACGAACTTCGTTAAACGACCAGTTCGTTGCAGGAATTTCAAGAACGTTCCATGCAATTTACAAATATAAATGATAACATCTAATTGATTGGTCAACTATGTTTGTTAATATATCTTCGTAACGACGTTTCGGTGGTGTGCAACGTGTGGATGCTAACAAGGGTTGCGTTACGATTATTGCAGTCGCAAACTACAACAGAATG
>NW_017162683.1:0-227 GCF_001652005.2 Ceratina calcarata | reverse complement strand
GAAGAGGTGTACTTCCTGGTAGACGAAGAGTATTGTCTAGCAATTTCTTATGCAATATGCTATTTTTGAAAATCCCTCCGTCTGAAATGCGGCCTTGACAACCAACGTCAATAAACAAAAAATTATACTCGGCGTCCGCCATAGCGAATAAAACGATACTATAATAGCCTTTATAGTTGAAGAAATTTGATTCTCCACCAATTGGATTTTGAATCATCACATGTTTT
>NW_017162682.1:0-227 GCF_001652005.2 Ceratina calcarata | reverse complement strand
GATTTTGTCAATGCCAATAAAATGCCAAATAATCATACTTAACTCGTTAAATACTTGATTTAGAAGAAAAATGCATAGAATCTTTCTTTGTAGAGGATGTCAGTGCCCCTACAACTTCTGTACAAAAAGCTTTTCGCCAGCGTCAATAATTAATTGAATATTTTCTTCCATACTATTTATTATTAGCATTGTTCTCCCGACGTCTGATTTCTTTTTAATTATAGGAA
>NW_017162681.1:0-227 GCF_001652005.2 Ceratina calcarata | reverse complement strand
TAATCCTCTTACTCGTTTGCTCCAATCGGCTCGAAACGTATTTCACTCTTCACTTATAAAACTGTTGAACGATTCTGAATTTCACTTTTAATACTTGGCAAATAACACGACTAGTCCGTATTACGCTAAGTAAATGACTGTATCAAATTTGAGTATTTGACGATCGAATGTATATAAAGGTTTTGTGAGAATGTATACAAAATTACATGTTTACAATTCTTATCCAG
>NW_017162680.1:0-227 GCF_001652005.2 Ceratina calcarata | reverse complement strand
GCAGGTGAGAATGAAGCATCAGACCAGCGCGTTACCTGATGGCTTCATACACCAGATTTGAGATTAACTCTAGAGTTAATAATATGCATATTAGGGATAAACCTAGAGTACGCCACTCAGATTCATCCTATATAAGCCACCCATTGCGGCCACTGCCCACTAAAGAAAAAGAACGGCAAAATGACTTAGCGATTTAAGAAGCGATTTAAGAAGCGATTTAAGAGAAT
>NW_017162679.1:0-227 GCF_001652005.2 Ceratina calcarata | reverse complement strand
TGCAGCGTGTTACGTTATCCGAACACCTTGCAGAACTGTTATCTGGAAACAGTCTCCACCGGTCTTCTCCCATCCATTATCGATAAGGAGAGAAAAAAAGAAAGGCGGCGTATCCGATTGCGTGTATCGTGGAAACTTTTTTTATTCGTCTCGTTTCCTGTGAAAGTTGACAGATGGAAGGGTCCAGAAGAATTCTTCTTGCGATGTTAACAAGTATACGCGGAGTA
>NW_017162678.1:0-227 GCF_001652005.2 Ceratina calcarata | reverse complement strand
CAAGTGAAGCCCACCTGCTCTATGGGCAGACACATCTCTATTGTCATGTCTATAATTTTTGACATTTTTATTTAGGCCTTCCCTGTTATTTAAATAACTAACTAGTTCGGGACATTTGGAAAAATTTGCTGTATGGCCACCTCCACAATTTGCACATTTTGGAGAGACCTCCTTCGGTCTTTTGCAGGTAGAAGTGTGGTGATCTTCACCACACTTGACACATTTTG
>NW_017162677.1:0-227 GCF_001652005.2 Ceratina calcarata | reverse complement strand
GGATTATATGGTACGTTGCTTTTTACTATTTGAGTACGGAACATGAGAAAACTGTAGAGGCTTTATTGAATTATAATACATTAAATTCTGTCGATTTTAATTATGCAAAAGGTAACGTACAATTTGTACAGATCGCGATAAAAATTTAATTTTTATGTTCTCTTTACAAGTGTACATATTCATGAAAATATAGCAAAGGAAGGTAGAAATATTGATGAGAGTATAAT
>NW_017162676.1:0-227 GCF_001652005.2 Ceratina calcarata | reverse complement strand
ATGAAATACATAAAGAATAATATATCAAAATATATTACAAGCGAAAATGAAACCATCTTAGTTTTCGCAATCATCATTTCGTAGGATTTCCAAATTCCCAAAGGGAGCCCCAAAGACGCAATGCGTCAAGAAAATAGTGCGATCCTCGGTCTCGCATATTCATAGTACCTTTTCGATATATCGTGATATTAACTAAGCAAGAAATTAAATATTTTATAGGTGTTTTT
>NW_017162675.1:0-227 GCF_001652005.2 Ceratina calcarata | reverse complement strand
TTTAAACCCTGGAGTGCTCAGGGGGCGCGGGGCCGCGGGGGCATACGGTGGCGCGCGGGATGCACAGCGAGGGGGACGGGCACGTGTGCGACTTTCATAGTTTGCGGGGAGAGGGATCGCGAACGTACGCGGGCCCTAACGCTGTTTACCGGGAAGATGGGGGTCCTGCAAGAATCGCCGATCCTGCGAATTCCTCTTGCGGGTGTGAGAGGGATCGCGAACGTACG
>NW_017162674.1:0-1313 GCF_001652005.2 Ceratina calcarata | reverse complement strand
AATTGGGATACTTTTCTGCTTTTACACTGTGATACGGAGCATTATCCATAACAATGACTGCCCTATCTTTTAGCATGGGCAAGAAGCTCCTGAACCAAGTAAAAAACGTATCGCCGTTCATTTCGCTATGGTAATCGTCCACCCCTTTTTTTTTATTGAAAACAAAGGAGAGCTCCACCTAAAAATCCGTCCGATGATTCGACGTGTCCGATAATTAAGCGTTTACCCTTGCCAGAAGGTTCCGGTATTCTTGTGGACAGTCCCCTTTGTGCCGCGTTTGTTGGAGAGGTAATTGTCGTATCGTGCCAAATTCTTTTGTGGCAATCTCCAGCGTTGATCCACGTTTCGTCTAAATAATAGATCGGACGTACCTCTGATCGATATCGTTGCCGCCAAGCGACAATATTATGTTTATCGATTAACGCACTGTGGCGTCTGGCAACAGCCACGCTTCCTTTCTTTCTTCACACCTATCTTTGTTTAAAAGTTACTTCCGCTGACCGTGTACGTGATTTTTGGCACGTCTCTTTTCGTTTCTTTCTTTCTTTCTCTCCCTATCGTTCTTTATGATTATCTTTCTTTTCTATTAATCTTATACGGTCGATTCCTACCACCAGTCAGTCTTGATCCGACCGAGCATACAGANCTCTCTCTCTCTCTCTCTCTCTCTCTCGTTGATTCGTTGCTTGCAAAAGTCTCGAAGAGTCTCGCGACAAAAGACAATTTTCATGTATCGAAAGGGGAAAGCAATTATTCCCTTGATTAACGCTGTTCGGCAAAGTGTTTCTGAACACCGTCTTGCCGCCGACAGAGGAAATTTTCGGAAATATTTAGGCGTGTTCACGCTTTTCGACTGATTGCAGCTTTCTCAGCGAAAGAAAGGAATCTAGGAGAAACAGAGAGTAATAAAAAAAGCCGTTTCGTACGAGTACGTGTAATAATACTTGCCGAACGAGAAACGATTTTCTCTCGTCCGTCAATACTTTGCATCTCTGTTCTTTTTCTCCTACTCTTAATGTACTTGCAGTCAAGATATATTATTATGAAAAATGCGAATATACGTATTACGAATACATTGTAAGAGCCTACATATAATATTTTTTTATACAACATTCAATCCTTTCGCTACGGGCGGATTCTCCGTCGCGTTTTACTTCCGCTGAACGGAACGTCTCGCGACATTGAGAACTTTGTGTATTACAAGAATAGAGGAAATGTTTGTACGTTGCACATACTATTAGTTGGTCATTAGTGCATAATTTTAGAATACTTGTCGATTGTTTATTACTATCTATCTATTCCTATAGACAACA
>NW_017162673.1:0-227 GCF_001652005.2 Ceratina calcarata | reverse complement strand
TACTTTTCTTACTCATTCTATTCATATTATTCTACTCATTTATCTATTCTTTTTATTCTACGATGATAAGCTAAAGCCTAGCGATTCTAATTTAATTTAATATATAAAATAGGTAGATCTACATGACGGGCACAATCCCGACGATTCGACTTTCTCTTGTTATTTATATTTATCATAAAGCGGGTCTCCGAGCACAGCAAATATATATATTATTAGTACTATTATTA
>NW_017162672.1:0-227 GCF_001652005.2 Ceratina calcarata | reverse complement strand
TTCCGAAGTGCGATTTGAAATTCGTATTGTTTTGTGTTCTACATATGGATGATAGTATACAGTTAAAATCATTTATGAAACCCTTTGTGGATGCAGAATAATTATAAATTGAGAATTGTGCATCGTGCTGCACGATTCGCGCATCGCACAATTCGTCGACAGTAGACAACACGGACACGTGACCCGACAGGCCGGTAGGCGCATGTCCAGGAGTAGATGTAAGTGAG
>NW_017162671.1:0-227 GCF_001652005.2 Ceratina calcarata | reverse complement strand
TCGGTCTAACTCCATTTGCTGTTATGATATGTCCTAAATACGTCACTTCAAATTTCAAAAATTCGGCCTTATCGGTTTGTAATGTCAAACGGTGTTTTCTAATTACTTCTAAGAATGTCTGCAGGTGTTCTTTCATTTCTTCTAGTGTATTTGCAAAAATTACAACGTCGTTCAAATAAACATATAAGATTTTCCCGATTAATCTACCTAGGATCTTCTGCATTAAT
>NW_017162670.1:0-227 GCF_001652005.2 Ceratina calcarata | reverse complement strand
TTTTATTGATACAATGAACGGGCTCGACTCGTCGCTTTCAAACTCAACTCGGATCGAGTTCAATCGGTTGAGCCAAACGGCAGGGCAATACTACTGCCCGTTTCGATAAGAGTTCGCCAACCATCAGCCTGCCATCGTTGAACACGTAATACACTTTTCTACGATAAATGGCGTTTTTAACACTAGATTGCCCAAGGAAGTAATTTTGACTGCTTTTGGGCAAATGT
>NW_017162669.1:0-227 GCF_001652005.2 Ceratina calcarata | reverse complement strand
TATTTTACGAAAATAATTATACGAGCTTAAATCCTAATTCAATTCATAATGCTATGGTTTCAAGCTTAATGTCATAATGTTGGAAGCCGTCGATGCCATTCATCATCGTTGGATTAAGATAATCAGCTGCAGTTAATAACAATAAGGTACTTGAATGAAATATTTTAAAACTCTTTTTTACTTAGTCAGAATATTATATTAATTTCGTGTTTGTGAATATTAGAATG
>NW_017162668.1:0-227 GCF_001652005.2 Ceratina calcarata | reverse complement strand
TATCGCGGAATAATTAAATTCATGATTTCTTCAACCCGTTCGTCATATCATTTTTACGTTCTTCTATAAGAAATGAAAAAAAAACGAAACGTGGTTATTTAAACTGGCATTCAACTATCAGCGTTAACTATAGTGGCTTTCGCGAATGTCATCTTCCTGCACGACGCGCCATTATAGTGGCTTTCGCGGATGTCATCTCTCAGTACGACGCGCCACTATAGTGGCTT
>NW_017162667.1:0-227 GCF_001652005.2 Ceratina calcarata | reverse complement strand
AGGTCATGTAGGACTGCGATGTTTAAAATATCTAATCGTTTGTGGCTCAGAACGACATTGACCGATTTTGATAAAACTTCGTACATAACTTAGATCTACAAACGAGATGTTTTAAATTGTTGTTGGAGACCGTAATAAAATAATCAAAAAACGCAACGTTCACTTGCACATTACATAGTAAACTATATCTAAGATCCCAAAATATTATTATTAAAATTGTGGTGTTT
>NW_017162666.1:0-227 GCF_001652005.2 Ceratina calcarata | reverse complement strand
TGCGTCGAGTAAAAATTGATAGATGCATGTAATTTTATGTCAAAGAAAGGAATTTTGTCGAAAATTCTTGTTTACTGGTTGGTTCAGTTTGCACTATAAATTGGTAGATGACATTAGTTTATATGTATTGATATACACACTTGAAAAATACGTTGTTGATGGAAATATATGGATTTTGATTTTCACTTGAACAGCTTCAAGTATTGATGCTTTGCAATAGATTAGAG
>NW_017162665.1:0-227 GCF_001652005.2 Ceratina calcarata | reverse complement strand
GAATACGCAAAAGATTGATGCAATGCATGAATTGGGATTTGATTGATATGCATTTCAGAATTTCATCTTCAATAAATATTCTAGTAATGTTTTTGTTAAGTTATTGTAACTTTTGAAAATTTGTTCCATAAATATGTAAATAAATAAGATAAATGCAAAATATTATGAAGAAGCAAAAGATGTACGTATAATACAGAAGAATACACGTGAACAGGAAAGACGACATT
>NW_017162664.1:0-543 GCF_001652005.2 Ceratina calcarata | reverse complement strand
GATTACAACAGCAGCTAAGGACCAACCAGGAGGACCAGGGCCGAGTCACCGGCGGGCTCCTCTTTGGGAATTTTCTTTCTATTCTTTCTCTTAAAGTTTATTACTTTCATTTTTGTATAAAGGTGCAGGGTTTTTCTTTCTTAAAATAAATTGGGGATCTTTTTGTTGAAAGTAAACCTTGCGTCAATTTATTACAAATACCCGTTTCTCCTCCGGACTCCTTGTTAGGGCCACCTATCCCTAACAGGATGCATTTGATCATGAATGAATGGCAAACAAGATGGAACTTGAACATACATGGAAGAGAGACACACAAATTTATAAAACACGTCAATTTCACAAGAGAAAGAAGATGGTTTAGACCGCCTCGATTACTAGTATATATCTTAACAGGATACGGCTCTATAAATAGTTCTCTATACGGAAGAGGGTCGATTGAATCACCACAATGTCCACTTTGTGGACAACAAGAGTTAGTCAAGAAGTCAGTACTAAAGTACTACTGTCACACCCTCTTCGAAAAGTGGGCCGGTGTATTGTTCA
>NW_017162663.1:0-227 GCF_001652005.2 Ceratina calcarata | reverse complement strand
GGAAGCGGAAGTGAGCGAGAGGAATCAGAAGGAGGCTGAGGTCGACAATATCGAGTGAGAATCCCACGCGGCTAGGTCAGTACCCAAATTTTCGGTATTTGTTAAATTTTTAGAAAAAAGAGCTCAAGCTCTCACTATGGCGAATACTGAGCGAAAGGCAGAGAAGCGACCAGCTTCCACGTCTTGGTCGGGAGCTCAGACTCGAAAGGTCCTCCATGCTGGTTCGG
>NW_017162661.1:0-227 GCF_001652005.2 Ceratina calcarata | reverse complement strand
AAATTTTCATCGTTTCAATCGGTTTATTCTATCTCAATTTCTGTGTCGATTTTATTGACCGTAGGATCTCCGCTTCCTACTACCACTTCGTTTGCCGAGGGCTGATCCCCAGTTGTTTTTCGTGATTTCGTGGCGCTTTCGACACGTGACTCTTTTTCGGTCCGTATGTTAATTCTTCTATCCGGAATTTCTTTTTCTTTTCCTTTTAGTTGTTTATTTCTGTATAT
>NW_017162660.1:0-227 GCF_001652005.2 Ceratina calcarata | reverse complement strand
TTTATCTTCATTTTTCTTATCTTCACTTTTTTTCTCTTATTTTCTTCATTATTATTAATATTGATGTCTGTCTAATGTAACTAATTATTATTGAAGAAAATTTGAAAATCCTGACTGATTTTTTCTTTAATTTTTCTTCGATTCAACACGTCCATGTGGCTCCATCTCATTATACTTCATATGTTTCGAATCGACGCAACTGCGAAAGCTTTTACTTTCATTTTAAT
>NW_017162659.1:0-227 GCF_001652005.2 Ceratina calcarata | reverse complement strand
GGGGTCGTCTTTGTCAGCTGTGTCGACAGAGGCCGCGATGCTCTGCTACTTGTCGCTTACAAAAACTAAAGACTATCTTTCCTTGCTTTCTCTGGGAAACTACACATGGTCCAACATTTGTTGCAAGGATTAGTGAAACCCAGTAAAACCCAATCAGACCATTCAATATGCGTACATAACCACACACATATTATTATAAAATTAAACAATTTATTGATATATGATAT
>NW_017162658.1:0-227 GCF_001652005.2 Ceratina calcarata | reverse complement strand
TTCGGTTGATAGGTCTCTTCCATGGTTGATGTGGCTGTTCCTATTGCTCGTAGCTAGGGTAGTGTCGGTGACGGCTAAGCAGCCTGGTCTCATTTTCACGATGCCGGCGCCTTGAAGGTATTGGACCGCGATAGGACGGTCCCGGCAGATGAACTGAATTGCCTTCCTTTTTCCCGAGTAATACAGCCATGATCGGCTGTTTCCCAGGGGTTGCCACCAGTCTATGT
>NW_017162657.1:0-227 GCF_001652005.2 Ceratina calcarata | reverse complement strand
GTGATTTGGCATTGACATCCATACCGATGATGAGTCTCTCTCTTGAAAGTTCTCTGATTACAGTCGACATTTTCTCTATATATTTTTCAATCTTGTCAGAGCACTGGAAATAAATGCTCGCCAGATATATTCTGCCGTGCGATCCGGAGACCTCGACGCAGGTACAGTGACTGTCACTTAGGTGAGCGATTCTGAGTGAAGTGAGGGTAGGGTTCCTGATTTCTATT
>NW_017162656.1:0-227 GCF_001652005.2 Ceratina calcarata | reverse complement strand
GACAGACGAACACGACCACGGTCGCCATGTGAGTTTACATGACAACATATACTCAATACAAACGGCAAAATATTTTATCATCTCACATGCCTGTACCAAATTACTCCCATCGAAGCTTCGATCTTTAGATATCAATTTTAATTTTTGTTCGTTCATTTGTCGATATTGCAGCGTATAGTAATTTCAATATGTACGATAAAATATCATTAAATCAACAGCACCATGCG
>NW_017162655.1:0-227 GCF_001652005.2 Ceratina calcarata | reverse complement strand
GTACTTATTTATCCAATGCTATGTTTCTTCGTGACGGCTATTATAATTAGTCTTGGGATACTCAGAATACTTCATACATAGAGAAATATCAGTACAAGAATTGGCTGAATTTATGCAATACTTAGAGGCTAATCATTGGCGTCGATTTTTGTGGCTGTGGTATGTGTGTAGTTTTTTTTCATTCGTTTCTTATTAGTTTCTTTGACCTTTTTTTAATTCTGGTCTTT
>NW_017162654.1:0-227 GCF_001652005.2 Ceratina calcarata | reverse complement strand
GTATATAATTGTAAAAACGATAGATCGTACGACCCGGATCCTTTTCATGGAAGCGCGCTGAGATCTTTGAACCTCAGCACGCTCTGTCGAAACCGATCCGTGTCCACAAAGTTATCGATAAATAAATAATCGATAAAACGAGTTTGTCGCTCGTCAAGAAAGACACCTCGAACAGTACGCTCGTTGTAAGAAAAACGAAAAGAGCCATTGGCCAAGAAGAGCTTTAA
>NW_017162653.1:2182-5306 GCF_001652005.2 Ceratina calcarata | reverse complement strand
GGGAGCGATAGTGCAGTGTTCAGATGTTTTGTTGATCACTGCCACCGTAACCAAATTAGATGCACGTACTGTAGCTAAATGGGAAACAAAACTAGGGTTGGCAAAAGAATTGCCATCCTATAATCAACTTCTTGAGTTCATGGAAATTACTGCCCGAGTGTGGGAAAGCTCGGAGAGTGCTCGCCCTATCTCACCCTCTACGAGCAAAACATCTCTTAGATTGACATTTCCGAAGAAATCGAGTGGTAAACCTGCAGTCAGCTATGGTGTGTCTACTCCCTCAGGCAATTCCATTGAGAAAACTGCCTTCCAAACCGATTGTGCTGTTTGTGGCCTTCAGCATTACGTTCTTTGGTGTCCAAAGTTTAAATCGTTGTCTACGGATGAGAAGGTAGCTACTGTTAAGAGACTGAGACTATGCTTCAACTGTCTTGGCAGACACGCAGTTCAGAACTGCACCAACAAGAACAGGTGCCAGAAGTGTGCAGGTATGCATCACACGGAGATACACTTTGATGATCGATCGAAAGTCCAGCTGCAAAAGAGTCAATCTCAGGTTTCTCTTGCGAGTCTACCGGCTCACACTGAGTCGAGTTTATGTGAACAGAGTAAGTGACTAGGTAAGAGCCCCTCATCAGAACCCCGAGACTACAGAGACTTATCTACTAAACCGACAGTTCTTCTCGCTACCGGTAAGGTATTAGTTGTTTCTCCACTCAGAGACCCAGTTGAGGCTAGAGTCCTTGTTGATTCAGGATCTGAACTCTCATTCATTTCTGAACAATTCTTTAGGAAACTGAGAATACCGAAAAGGTCATCTAACTTATCCTTTAAAGGGATTGGCAATTCTTCCGGTGGACATACACGAGGAGTTTGCCTTCTACAACTTCAATCAAAATATTCTGACCGGTTCATTTTTTCCCAAGTGTTCATTCTGAGTTCGCTTACAGTTCAATTACCTTCTGAGACTATCGAATCAGCTAATTGGCCTCATCTTCAGAATCTTGAGCTAGCTGACCCTGATTATTGTACTTCTCAACCGATAGATATTTTGCTGGGAGCTATTCCAACCAGTGAAATTATGTTGCCGGCGGTTATAAGAGGAGATAATGGAACTCCTATTGCTCAATCTACTATCTTTGGTTGGATCGTTTATGGAATTGTTCATCCAGGTTACACTCGTAATCCACCTTATTGTCACCATTCATCCGCGAATGAGGAGTTACAATCGTTGATTAGTAAATTCTGGACTCAAGAAGAGGTTCTTGAGTCAACTATTCCTGAATTGAGTCATGAAGATCAACAGTGTGAGGAACACTTCACACGAACACATTCTAGAGACGAAACTGGTCGGTATGTTGTTAAGTTACCAGTAAAGTCTTCATCACTTGCACTTGGGGATTCCTTTGGTAAAGCGAAGAAATGTTTATTAAGTCTCCTTCGACGGTTTAAAAGTAATACTGAGTATAGTAGAACATATTCTGAGTTTATGAGGGAATACGAGAGCTTAAATCACATGAGAAGAGCTCCTCCTGACCTTTCAGAGTCCTCCATCTACTACTTACCGCACCATGGAGTGTGGCGAGAACAAAGCACCACTACCAAATTAAGAGTAGTCTTTAATGGATCCAGCCATACTACTTCTGGCATTTCATTAAATGACTTGCTACATACTGGTCCTAAGATTCAACTGGATATGGCTGACGTACTGTTGTGGGTTCGTCGGCATCGTATAATTTTTGCCACAGACATCACTAAGATGTTTCGTCAAATCAACGTCCATCCGGACGATTGGGACTTACAGAGAGTGCTCTGGATAAATAAGGAGAATGAAATCATCCCCTACCAGCTCACTACTGTGACTTATGGAACGAGAAGTGCGCCTTATCTTGCTGTTAGAGTGCTACTGCAACTTATTGCAGATGAGGGTGACAAATATCCACTCGCAGTCGAGCCCTTACTCAAGGGACGATATGTGGACGATATTTATGGAGGAGGTGAGTCCATTTCTGAAGTTGTTACCATAGCTGAGCAAGTAACATCCTTGTGTGCCGCTGGAGGTTTTTCTCTGGCAAAGTGGGCAAGTAACTCACCAGATGTTCTATCCAAGTTATCTCCCGACAATAGATTGACTACCGTTAATATTCAAGAAGACAAGAATTCAGTTAAAGTTCTTGGCCTCTCTTGGAACCCGTCAACAGATACGTTCCAATTTCAGTATTCTGAGTCTTTCGCAAGTCAAGTGACTAAGAGATCCGTGCTATCTGAAATTGCTCGTTTGTTTGATCCTTTAGGCTTTCTGGTTCCGATGGTGGTGAGAGCAAAAATGCTAATGCAAGAGCTCTGGTTGGAGAAGGTTAATTGGGATGAACCCATTTCCGAGGAATTGCTCCAAAAATGGTACAAATTTCGAGAAGATCTAACGAGAGTTAACATTATTCGAGTCCCGAGATGGTTGCACCTTACGTCATCATCAACTGTAGAGATTCACGGATTTTCCGATGCTTCACAATTAGCAATGGCAGCGGTAGTTTTCGTGAAAGTGATCAAGGAGTCTGGAGAAAGGGAATCTACTATTGTCTGTGCTAAATCTCAAATAGCACCTCTCAAGCCTGTTACTGTACCGAGGCTTGAATTGAACGCCGCGGTTCTACTTACCAAACTGGTCAGCCATGTACAACGTACTCTGGAAATCCCCGGGTCGAAAACTTATCTTTGGACTGATTCATCTGTTACATTGACCTGGTTGCGAAGTCCTCCCTCAAGATGGAAGGACTACGTGAAAAATAGAGTACATCGAGTTCAAGAGCTTCAACCAAATGCCACGTGGTTGTACGTAGCTGGAAAACAAAACCCGGCAGACTGTGCATCGAGAGGTTTGTCCCCCGAGAAACTAAGAGATCATTTGCTTTGGTGGCACGGGCCCTCATGGTTACTGAAATCACCAGCGGAGTGGCCAACATTCAATCTACCCTCGATATCGAGTGTTAATCTAGAAGAAAGACCAGGTCAGTGTTTTCTTATGAGGAAGTCTGAGAGAAATCCATTCTACGAGTTGCTGGAGAGAAGGTCAAAACTACTAACTATTCTCAAAATTACGGCCACCTGCCTGCGAGCTATTCTA
>NW_017162653.1:0-2164 GCF_001652005.2 Ceratina calcarata | reverse complement strand
TAAGTCTCCTTCGACGGTTTAAAAGTAATACTGAGTATAGTAGAACATATTCTGAGTTTATGAGGGAATACGAGAGCTTAAATCACATGAGAAGAGCTCCTACTGAGCTTTCAGAGTCCTCCATCTACTACTTACCGCACCATGGAGTGTGGCGAGAACAAAGCACCACTACCAAATTAAGAGTAGTCTTTAATGGATCCAGCCATACTACTTCTGGTGTTTCATTAAATGACTTGCTACATACTGGTCCTAAGATTCAACTGGATATGGCTGACGTACTGTTGTGGGTTCGTCGGCATCGTATAATTTTTGCTACAGACATCACTAAGATGTTTCAACGTCAAATCAACGTCCATCCGGACGATTGGGACTTACAGAGAGTGCTCTGGATAAATAAGGAGAATGAAATCATCCCCTACCAGCTCACTACTGTGACTTATGGAACGAGAAGTGCGCCTTATCTTGCTGTTAGAGTGCTACTGCAACTTATTGCAGATGAGGGTGACAAATATCCACTCGCAGTCGAGCCCTTACTCAAGGGACGATATGTGGACGATATTTATGGAGGAGGTGAGTCCATTTCTGAAGTTGTTACCATAGCTGAGCAAGTAACATCCTTGTGTGCCGCTGGAGGTTTTTCTCTGGCAAAGTGGGCAAGTAACTCACCAGATGTTCTATCCAAGTTATCTCCCGACAATAGATTGACTACCGTTAATATTCAAGAAGACAAGAATTCAGTTAAAGTTCTTGGCCTCTCTTGGAACCCGTCAACAGATACGTTCCAATTTCAGTATTCTGAGTCTTTCGCAAGTCAAGTGACTAAGAGATCCGTGCTATCTGAAATTGCTCGTTTGTTTGATCCTTTAGGCTATCTGGTTCCGATGGTGGTGAGAGCAAAAATGCTAATGCAAGAGCTCTGGTTGGAGAAGGTTAATTGGGATGAACCCATTTCCGAGGAATTGCTCCAAAAATGGTACAAATTTCGAGAAGATCTAACGAGAGTTAACATTATTCGAGTCCCGAGATGGTTGCACCTTACGTCATCATCAACTGTAGAGATTCACGGATTTTCCGATGCTTCACAATTAGCAATGGCAGCGGTAGTTTTCGTGAAAGTGATCAAGGAGTCTGGAGAAAGGGAATCTACTATTGTCTGTGCTAAATCTCAAATAGCACCTCTCAAGCCTGTTACTGTACCGAGGCTTGAATTGAACGCCGCGGTTCTACTTACCAAACTGGTCAGCCATGTACAACGTACTCTGGAAATCCCCGGGTCGAAAACTTATCTTTGGACTGATTCATCTGTTACATTGACCTGGTTGCGAAGTCCTCCCTCAAGATGGAAGGACTACGTGAAAAATAGAGTACATCGAGTTCAAGAGCTTCAACCAAATGCCACGTGGTTGTACGTAGCTGGAAAACAAAACCCGGCAGACTGTGCATCGAGAGGTTTGTCCCCCGAGAAACTAAGAGATCATTTGCTTTGGTGGCACGGGCCCTCATGGTTACTGAAATCACCAGCGGAGTGGCCAACATTCAATCTACCCTCGATATCGAGTGTTAATCTAGAAGAAAGACCAGGTCAGTGTTTTCTTATGAGGAAGTCTGAGAGAAATCCATTCTACGAGTTGCTGGAGAGAAGGTCAAAACTACTAACTATTCTCAAAATTACGGCCACCTGCCTGCGAGCTATTCTATGTTTCAGAGGTCAACCACAATCACTATTAACTAACCCATTATCCACTCGTGATCTGACGGCTGCAACTTTGGTCCTGATCAAGACGACTCAAGCAGTATTCTTTTCCGAGGAGTTGCTTCTATTGAGCAGAGACAAGATTCTTCCAAAATCAAACGCTCTCTGTAAATTGACACCGTATATTGATCACGACGGGGTTTTAAGAGTTGGCGGTCGCTTAGAGAGAGCCGATCTCTCTTCTGAGGAAAAGCATCCGGCAATCTTGCCTCGCAGTTCCTCCTTGACTTCCTTAGTAATTGCTGAAGCACACGAGAAAACCTTGCACGGAGGTACGCAACTTGTCCTATCTTACTTGAGACGAACTTACTGGATCTTAGGAGGGCGAGTTCCAATTCGCTCACACATACTTCGATGTATCATTTGTGCGAGAAATCGAGGAGTTCGAGCGCAACAACTGATGGGTCAGTT
>NW_017162652.1:76054-76661 GCF_001652005.2 Ceratina calcarata | reverse complement strand
GTTGACAGTATAACACGCGGAACTGCAGCGACATCTGTACTTATTGAAATACAAAATAATATGGTTTGAAATTGAATGTACCAACAGGAAATAATCAACGACGTTGACACCACGTAATTATAACAACAACAACAATCCACTGTACGAAAACCGTCGATAGCTAAAAGCCGATTAATAGGCTACCGGTCCATAAGCGTTGGCAATCGAGAAGCCTAAAAATAGGCTTCCGGTCGATAAAGTGTTAATACACTAGTGCGTCTGGAACATTTATATATCTGGAAACTTCAAGGGAAAAATCTGAAAAATTCTCAGACATGTCCAACCACACTACGAACATGTCAGAATTTTTTCAGGTTTTTCTCAAGGCGTTAAATAAGGAAAAACCTCAAAAAACTAATTTTTCGAATTTTCCCGATTACTCCCCCCCTGGTTGAGTTATAGGGCTAAAAATTGGAATGAATGTTTCTGTTTTTATATGCTATCGAATGGCGCAAACTGCGCTTCATTCGGCTCAAGGGCACATTTGACCCCCTTATCCAGCTAGATCCTTCGTGTCGCTACCTCCCGGACTACAAGGTATAGCATATTATTCCAACCTTGTATACAA
>NW_017162652.1:73449-74516 GCF_001652005.2 Ceratina calcarata | reverse complement strand
GCTACGTTACGTGTACATAAAGTAGGCTACTTGTCAAAAAATTATTCATAATTGGGATTTTAAAACTATAAGCGGTAAATAATTTTTTTATTTATTCAATATTAATATTTCAGACCGCAAAAATTGTTTAAAATTGTATTCGTATAATACTTATAGACGGTAGAACGCCATAGACTATGATCATAATATAGAGGCATAACCGCGAGAGCGATATTTCATTCGACTAAAAACTATCGACTAATTAGTCGATAGTACGTTGCGATTATTCCCTAAGTAGTCGATACTTTAAATTAGTCGATAGTGCCCATCACTAGTCCCAACGACTCGCGGCGGCCCTTGATCATCGACACCATCCGCGGAGCTCGATACATTGTCTAAACAATATCGACTCCGCTCGGATGATCGCCGATAACCCGCTTCCGCTAACCTCCGTGGGCCCTCTACGCGCCACCTGACGACACGTGGCCACACAACATCCTTACATTCCCACATATGTATATCTTTTAAGCTTGCAGAGGTCTTAAACTTTGTATTCCAATTTAAAAATCAAATATTGGCGTGACGTGGTATAGATGACAGCACAGGTTTACCATAGTAAAATGACTGAAGTACGCTGTAGCAGGGTTCTCATAATTTTTCGCGCACGGCTCGCTTCCTCTCTTTTTTGCCCGTATTTCGATCCCCACTACTATTCTCCTCATGCGCCTTCGCTGACCATGCCTAGCATAGCCCCATCAAGTACCAGTTCCAACCATGGTCGCGTCGTCCCCACTTTCCGACCGAGCGAAAAATTATGAGATCCCTGCGCTGTAGAGGCTAAATCTCCTTCCATCTAAATTTTTCTTTTCAAATAATATACAGGCCGTTATAAATGAGATATATAAACGAAATTAAAATTACACGCCTAATATTAGACAAAGAAGCTAAAAATAAATTATAGAGAAATTCGCCCCGTAGGGAAAAATGTTTTACTAAAGGAGAGAGGATGAAAATGTGAATTTTGCATATTAGACGCTGCGACGGTCCTTGGTTGGATTATTCATCCAAAATTAAAAAGTTACCGAGAT
>NW_017162652.1:66631-73361 GCF_001652005.2 Ceratina calcarata | reverse complement strand
TCGCATCTCTTGGGAATAATACACTGGCCCAACATTCGTTGCACTGGATTAGGGAAAACCCAAGAGAAATCTAATCAGGCCACAAATCTTAAATTAATACATTTCAAATTTCAATTGTTAGTATTTCGTTTTTGCTTCCAAACCCACTCCAATCCTGAATTCCAAAAATTTAGGTGTTGGTACTCGTTTTGTCAGCGCATCTGCCAGCTGATTCTCTGTGGGAATGTAAACTAATTTAATTACATTCTTCTCGACTTGCTCTCTCGAGAAATGATATTTGATATCAATATGCTTTGACCTCTTATGACTCGTTGGATTGTTGGCAATACAGATACAACCAGTATTGTCTTCATAGATTATTATAGGTACTGTGATATTTAAATTAATACTATTTGATAATGATTTTAACCAAATTGCTTCGCGAACTGCTTCAAAAAGAGCCACATATTCAGCTTCTGTTACAGAGGCTGCTACAGAGGTTTGTCTTTTAGTATTCTAGCATATAGTACAACTTTCAAATAATTTAAATAAATAGCCTGTTGTACTTTTTCGCTTATCTTTATCATTCCTCTCGGTATCATCTTTTCCTTCCCAATCGGAATCAACGTACCCAGTTAAAATGTTGTTGTACTCATTTTTGTTATAAACTAACTTGAGATCAATTGAACTCTTCAAATATCTCAACACTCTCTTTAAACATTTCCATAGTTCAATATTATTTTTATTTACATATCTACTCAGAATGCTAAGTGTTGTACTTAAATCTGGTCGTGTACAAACCATCAAGTATATCAAGCAACCAATAACATTTCTACAGGGTGCGTTATACCATTCATCAGAATTTAGTTTTTCAAAATCTAGTTTACTTTCAAGTGGAGTAGCTTTTGGTTTGCAATCATACATACCAAATTTATTTAAAATCTTTTTAATGTATCCACTCTGATCTAAAGTTATTTTTCCTTTTTCTCTGCAAATTCTGATTCCTAGAAATAATTTGATTTCTTTCAAATCTACCATTTCAAATTTTTGCATCAAATAATTCTTAAAACTGTTCATTGTTTCAATTTTAGCTGTAATAATGTTAATATCGTCTACGTATAATACTGCGTAAACATTTTCCAAAATATTTCCTCTGTCTAAAATGTACATACAACGATCAGCTTGTGAGCTTTTAAAGCCTAATCTTAAAAGTTCACTTTCAAATTTCTGAAACCAGCATCTTGCTGATTGTTTCAGTCCATATAGAGATTTATTTAATTTGCAAACTAGATAACTAGGACAAATGATACCCTCAGGAACTCTCATGAAAATTTCCTCTTTTAATTCTCCATTGAGAAAAGCAGTTTTGACATCCATATGATGTACCAATAAATCAAACTGATTGGCAAATGCAAGCATAAATCTGAAACTAGAAATCCTAGCTACTGGTGCAAAAGTTTCATTATAATCTACTGAGTATTCTTGACTAAACCCTTTTGCTACCAATCGTGCTTTGTACTTGAGTGGGTTTCCATGTTCATCATGTTTGATCGCAAATACCCATTTACAGTCAACAATGTTCTTATTTTCAGGTCGCGGTACTAAAATCCACGTGTTATTGACTTCAAGAGAATTAATTTCTTCTTGAATAGCACGTTCCCATCGATCTCTATCATCTCTACTCTTTATTTCATGATATGACTTAGGAATGCTAAACACTATCGACTGTGCACACATAAGATATTCATTTGATATTTTATCTTCATTATATGATACTCGCGGACGCTTTGCCAGTCTGTCACTCCGTCTAGGTTCTGAGAGTACTTGTTTATTCTTCGTTCCGTCAGTTACGACCGGACCGTTATCACTACTCGAGTTCTCTGAATTGAATTTACCCGATTTACAATTACCCGTATTTGGCAAATTTTGTACTGATTTTGACCTTGCGTCAGAAACATCAGTTTCATCACCTGAACTTTCATAGCCTAAAACATCTGATTTACCACCATCAGACTCGTGAGAGTTACTTATTGAGCTTGACCCACTGTCAGAGGCATCAATTTTACTACCAGACTTAATTATTGAGCTTGATCTTACATCAGGGGCTTCAATTTTACCATTCTCATTGATTGACCTTAACAACTTGTCAGAGGAGTCAATTTGAGAACTTACACCTGGTCTGGATACTACAAAATTCGTCTCGTCGACAATGACATCTCTCACTACATAATACTTTTCTGTTTCTGCGTTCCACACTCTGTATCCATTTGGTTCATACCCTACGAGAATACCCTTCCACGATTTTTCGTCGAATTTCGATCTACTCGTTTTAATGTGTACGTAAACTGTCGAACCAAAAACTTTTAAATATTTAATTTGAGGCTTTTTACCGTGCCACAATTCATACGGTGTTTTATTTTCTTTTATCGCCTTCGTTGGTGTTCTGTTTATCAAATAAGTGGCAACAAGCACCGCGTCACCCCAGAATGCTTTATCTAAACCGGCACCAACGATCATTGAACGAGCCTTTTCGGTTATTGTTCTATTCATACGTTCGGCTACACCGTTTTGCTGCGGAGTGTGTGGAACCGTCAGGTGATAACAAATACCTTTTTCTTTACAATAATTTTTCATCTCATTAGACAAATACTCTCGACCATTGTCGCAGTATAAATTGGCAATTTTCAAATTGAACTGAGACTCACTTTTACCGACAAAATCTTTGAAAACTGAAAATACTTCGGATTTTGCTGTTAACAAATATGTAACGCAATAGTGAGTGTAATCATCAATAAACGACACGTAATAATTTTTGTTATTATTAGCGGGTGGAGTGACTGGACCGCAGACGTCTGAATGCACAATCGATAGAGGCCTTTGCACCTGACTTTTATCTTTAAATTTGTTGAATGGCAATCGCGCTTGTTTACCTTTTATGCATGGTTCACACAAATGCTCACTTGGTGTAATTTGATCGATTAGCTCTACATCACTAATCATTTGTTTATGTTTCAATTCTAAAAATTTGTTCTTACTAATATGACCCAAGCGCTGATGCAATAACTCATAATCAATTTTCTTAACAGTGTTTATGTGAGAAATAGAATTGATTTTACTGATTTCAGATACAAAGTCAATAGCAATTAGATTATTTACCGACTTACCCGTCGCTACCTTCTTACCACCATGGAGAATTTCAATTCCTTCTTTGTCAAAAATAATCGTCATACCAGCTTCACGCATTTTGTTGACTGACAGCAAATTGTACGGGACTTCCGGCGAGTACAGCACATCGTGTAGCGATCCCTGAATTCCCAGATTAGTTGTGATCTTGAGCGTACCTTTCTTCGTCGCCAATACGAAAACTCCATTTTTCGCAACTGATATTTGGATTGGATTTTTCAGCATCTTGAAATCACTGGTCAAGTCCTCACGATTAATCACATGATCTGATGCTCCCGAATCCAGCAGAAATCTGACTTTATTTTTATCAGTTTTATCAGCTCTGAAATTTCCAGCCATAAACGCAAATCCAGATCCCTCACTGCTACGCTGTGAATTATCAATGCACTGCACTGTTTGTAGCGCTCTCGGTTTTTCCTTGTTTCTACGCTCAACTTCCTTTTTGTAATAAATACAGTCAATTTTGATGTGGCCCTTTCTACCACACTGGTAACAGCCCTCTCTGGAGTATTTCTTGTATTTGTTATTTCTGAAACGATTGGATCTGTTTCCTGGAAATTTGTAATTTGGCCGATTTTTCCAACGTTTGTTTGAATCATGACTGTTCTTCTTTACTTTGTCATCCTTTGCTTCAACATGAAGTACTTTAGAACTAGTATCACTGTTTTCACTCATCAGTTTCACCTCGTGATCCAATAGACGTGTCTTCACAAAAGCCAAGGTCAAATTTTTTTCTGTGAGCGATAATGTTTCGAGTGACGTACTCACAGGATTGTAAGAGGACGGCAGTGTTAAGAACAAATGAGATATTTTATCAGCCTCATCCACTTTAGTACCTGCTCCTTGCAATTCAATTATTAGTTCATCAAAGGCTGTAAAATGTTTTGTCAATGTTGTGTCACCTTCCAATTTCAAACTGAGCAACTTCTTGCGATTAGCAAGTTGATTTAAGACACTCTTCCGCTCATACAAATCGTCCAATTTCTGAAAAATTTCTTTCGCAGAATTCTCAGGCGTTATTATCGAAATCAATGAGTCCGAAATATAATTCAAAATAACACTTTTCGCAGTAGAATTATTTTTGTCCCAATTGGTATCTGTGTCACTCTTTTCTGTATCAATTACTGAAATCACTTCGAGATCTGTTAACAACGCACGAATTCTGATTTTCCAATTAGAGTACTTTTCACCATCAAAAATCTTGATGTTTCGCTTGATTGGTAATTTCTCCATTGTCTTGAGTTTTCAATCACTTATGCAGGAAACACAAAAAAAAAATGTTTCAAAGAAAATTTCTCACTGAGCACAATCGAACGCGGTGGACTACAACGCGTACCCTGGGCCCATAACCTGTAGAGATTATTGGTAAGAAGGGTATATTAATAGCGACACTTTCAAATTTCTTTTGAAATTATTCTTTTATTAAAAAGCATACAGAAAGTATGTCTTTACTCTTAGCTCTCCTATCGACTAACGGACGTGACAAACTTTTTAAAAATCATGAGCCCTGTGTGACTCGTTATGTCTCCTAACGTTTTATATAAAATCAATTAAACAATATATTCATTTGTTAGAATACATCTTGGTAACCAAACAAGATAAAGGAAGTCGGCGATTGGTTTTTGATCATATACCGCAACTATAATAACTCCAATAATCGATCATTCACAATTTTTTTATTAAGCTGCCTAAAATCTATAAACAGCCGCCTTTTTCTTTACTAAGACTACAGGACTAGCATAATCCGAACATGAGGGTTTCACGATGCGTCGATATACTAGCATAATCCGAACATGAGGGTTTCCGTCGCGTAACCATTCTTCAATGAGTACGTTAACTTTTTCTTTTTCGAGGGGTGATAACCGCCTCGCCCTTTGGTAAACAGGTTTCTCGTCTTTAAGGACTATCGTTATTTTAAGATTCACCTCTCCGGTTCTGGCGGGTTCATACGCTATTCACTTCGCGGTCGTAATC
Source organism: Ceratina calcarata (assembly GCF_001652005.2). Taxonomy (NCBI): domain Eukaryota; kingdom Metazoa; phylum Arthropoda; class Insecta; order Hymenoptera; family Apidae; genus Ceratina; species Ceratina calcarata. Next base: position 68,225 of record NW_017162652.1, on the reverse strand, counting down.
AACGCTTACTACGTCGGTCATGTCGCGACTATTAGGTGTGACCTCTATCTATTCTAGCTACATGAACATTTTCCCCCTTCACCTTAAATTCCGCTGTATCCAAAAAGTCTGTGCACAACAGTAAATCATCGGGTATTACTCTGACTGCTGTCGGATGTTAACGATGCTAAAAATTCACCTAACGTCGTATTTTCGTCTGATCCTATTCCTCGGAAATGAATTTCTCTACGCCGAAATTGTGGTACACCCAATCGAATTTATTTGTCTGCACGCATTAAACATATATCGTTATCGGTATCAACTAATGCTGTCATTTCCTGACCATTAACCGACACATCCTTATAATATTTACCGTGAGCTGGTCGCATGACGCTACAAGTTTCTTTCTTCAACTGTCTTTTCGGACACTTTGCTGGAATATGTCCATAGTCTTTACATTCGATACATTTTACCCCTTTATCCCTCGTTGGACAAACAGCAGCCAGATGATCACGCCCACTGCATAGATGTCATCTCTTCTGGACGACGTTCTTCTCTCGCCTCTGGTCGACGTATCCTTTCCTCATTGCGTCGTCGGATTTTCGCTGCTCGAAGCCTTTGACGTTGCTGCCTTCTCTGCGTTTCTGTATTTCCTCTCAATGTCACCTTCTTGACGGCTTCAAGAAGAGACAGCAGTGTCAAATCTCTGAATTTGCACCCAATCTCGAAGTGCCAAGTGTGTATGGGATTTAATTAAATAATCTACTATCGTCGTCGACAGGCACGATTCGCCAGAATCATTTTGTGGATTTTCTCATGGAAGGAACAATTCGCTGAACGGCTCTCCTCTCTTCCACGATCGCCCTTCAACTTTCTTACGACACGAGACATTTCTCTCACCAATTTGTTCTGTCGATGATAAATCATACTGCTCAGGTGCATCAGGAACTCTTCGAATGGCATGTTAATAAATTCGGGTTTTGAATGAAACCATTCACTGACCGTTCCCTTCATTCTTGAATTCATTAAAATCTTAGCCTGATTATTCTCAAGATGATACATTGATTTCAAGAATCTTACTTGGCTTTGCCATCTCTCGTATCGTTCACGATTCTCATCGAAATAATCGAGAAGATCCGAGATCGCCATAATTTCTATTTTCGGGCGCACAACACGGTTCGTTATTTGATCACCTACAGACTGATTTACTCGCTGAGCTCTTTGTAACAACTCGATTTCTGGACACACTAATGCGAGTTCTATTAATTCAGCGTGCTTCTTCATGATCGCCATTTCACGCAAATCATACTGCTCCCTAGTGATGGGCACTATCGACTAATTTAAAGTATCGACTACCTAGGGAATAATCGCAACGTACTATCGACTAATTAGTCGATAGTTTTTAGTCGAATGAAATATCGCTCTCGCGGTTATGCCTCTATATTATGATCATAGTCTATGGCGTTCTACCGTCTATAAGTATTATACGAATACAATTTTAAACAATTTTTGCGGTCTGAAATATTAATATTGAATAAATAAAAAAATTATTTACCGCTTATAGTTTTAAAATCCCAATTATGAATAATTTTTTGACAAGTAGCCTACTTTATGT
>NW_017162652.1:54857-65342 GCF_001652005.2 Ceratina calcarata | reverse complement strand
ACCAAGAAGTAAGTCTAACTCTCATTATTTTCCCATTTTTTATGCTTTACATACTGTGTAATTTATAAAGTTGTTAGTTATTTCATTCAGTATGTTACATTTATTGAGCGAACGTGACTAACGACTAATTGCTTTCTTTTCTGTAATATTTCATCAATTTCTTAGTTTCTTTTTGCATGAAACTTTTGTTCCAACCTGTACTCTTGTCGTGAGCGCGACATACGGGCGCGGCAACGCACGAGGCGGTTGCCGCGCTCCTGCCCGCCATGTATACTCGCGCTCTGATTGGTCGGGGATTTTTGTTAATAACTCAATAACCACGCCTCGGACAACTTTTTCGCAAAGGAAAAAGTTGTTTAAAATCACCTCAGGAACCACCTATTAAAATATGTACCACTAGTCCTGGGACACCCTGTATATGAACTTATATAAACTTCGTAAAAGGACGCTGATTTATTGTTTTATTTTCCTTAACAATACTAATCCATTTCTGTTTCCCATAATCTTTAGATTTCTAAATGTTTAAATAAGTTCCGTGCAGTTTGAAATATTTTAACTCATGAGAATTAAACAAAATCTATCTTTTCTTAATAAATACATTATCCGATACTGCCGAATATGTTTGATAATAGAATTCCTAATAAAAAGCCATTCAAAACATACTAGAGTATAGGTATCTCTTCCTTCTTCAGTCTACTTCCACGATAGTATTGATATATATTTCAATCGTTTGGATTTTTGACCATCGAAACATCGAGTGATATGTACATAATACTATTTCAATCGTTTGGGCTTTGGACTATCGAAATGTTGATGATTATCGAGCAATATACTGTATTAGTCGTCTGAACTTGGACCTACCGATGCTACCGATAATTTAGCCATCTGAAGTTGGTTCGATGTAGTCGATAGTATCAGAGATTTAGCCGACTAAAAGTATCGTTGGCTACTATCGACTAAATCGATAGTTTTTAGTCGATGGTGCCCATCACTAATGCTCCCTCGTGGCCTGACCACTCATACATGATGCATTGTTCTCCATACTTGATACTCGTACTCCGTTGTCTGCGAGTTCACTGCCATCGATTTGCAAAATTCCGCCAGTTGAATCCACTATCACAAGCCTATTAATTAACTCCGCTTTTGTTCCACTAGTACAGTGTTGGGATACGGGCCGGGTTTTCTCGCGCATGCGCGGCTTTTTCAATAACGTATGTTGGCACGTGTGGAGATTTGGAACCTGTGGAGATTTTAGTGGTTCCTTAAAATCTCTATGCGTGTTCAGTCGGCGAATAATAGACGTGGCACTGATTAAACTATGTATTTTTAATAACAATAAACAAGTACACGAAAAGTACAGGGAAACTGTGCTTGATGTGCAAAAACGAGGTAGCCAGGCTGGATCCGAAACGCGCGAACAAACGAATAACGTCATTGACGCTAAAACTCCAGACGCGGAACTAAGCTGCTGTTTGTGAGGCGGTCTTGCGCGCCGCACTGTCGGTAAGGCAGAGCGTGGCAAGCTGGCAGGAGCCGCCACAAACCCAAGGAGTTCTTGGACTCCTGGAAGTAATATTGGCGGGAAAAGACCGAAACGAAAACTGTTGCCGGTAATATTGACGGGAGAAGACCGAGACGGAGACAGTTGTCGGTAAAATTGATGTTCAATTTGTAATCGTTTTCGCAAAATTATGCAGGGCGATCGTGGCGCCCCATGTTATCAAAAATTGTACTGATACTGAAAAAGCCGCGCATGTGCGAGAAAACCCGGCTCGTATTCCAACACTGCACTAGTATTCAACCTCTGTTAACCGATTCAACACTTGAGAGGAAAAGAAGCTACATGAAGGGAGGTTCGTAAGGAATAAACAATCGGGATTGAATGACACGTGTACAAAAATTTCCCGTTGAACAAATACACTTGATTAGGCATAAAAACCCCCTCGAAATAGGGGGAAAAGCCCAAGCAAGCAACATTCAACTTTATTAAATATAAGAAGACCAAATGACAGTACAAAACAAACTACGTAGTTAATAAATAATAGGTCTTTCCCTATGGCTAGGCCTAGAGAGCTCTCTTACCAACGCCCATACGCCAGTGCGAGATGGTCCTCTCCAAGTTGGTACGTACTCCGACGCTACCGAAAGCTACGTAGTTGGCCATGGCCGCGCCAAGATCGCCGCACTGCGAGCTGGGATCAATACCCTGGTATTTTCCTGTTCACCACCAACCATTCGCACGACACTAACAATAATAAATGCACTCTGTACCAGAGTTGCACTGTTTAATACAACTAGTGTACCCCACACTGGGTCACACTCTTCGAGACACAAATATCAGTAGAAGATTCACACTTCTAACAACACGACTACACGGCTGCGATGTTAGCTACTCGAGCGGTAACATGCAATTGCTCCTTTGGAAAAACCTTTTTCTCCTGCAGTGGGAAAAACGCCCTTTTCCCACACTTTTTCTAAACTGGGTCCGCAAGACCCTTAAAAAACCCCGCCTCTGTCAGAGGTAGGCACACCCACTTCATGACATAGGAGATCTAACCGTCCCAAGCCTGCAGATGGTCAAAACACTCAAGGCCCGAATGACCCGCGCTGGTACGGCTCCGCGAGCTCGCACCCTGGGTCTGGTTTATCACCCATACCTCGACGCAGAGTCATAAACCAATTCTCGCCATCCGCTTGCCCCGACCATCCCAGCCACTTGGCCGTTGGGACCCCTAATATGCTTAATGGCGTTTCCTATCTTATATTTTTAAACGAGACACAGCTCTTTCCTTCACTCAACCACTCACAACTGCCCAACATCCTTCGCTTTCTCTTCACATCCGTACTTCCTCACCCTGTAATTTATTGCCTACCCTAAACCGATATAACACAAATAACCTAACTAGACAATAATAAAGAAAAATACTAAAAAACACCCTGAGCGGAGTGAGCCGCGAACAACGTCAACGGTCTGAATTTGTCTCTCAAGTCACAAATCTTGAATTTGCTCAGCTCTTCTCTAACTTCACTCATGAGACATTCCAGTTATCGACATGCACTTCACCAACCAATCTAATTTAATCGGCATCGTTTCCTTTGTTAATCCCGGCCGAGCCTCCAAGTTGTGGGATTTTTAGGTGTACTATAAGGAAACGAACGTCCGATTAAAGTAGGAATTGAATAAGAGAACTTTAATACATGAATCATTACGTAAAATGATATCAAACGGTACAATACTTCGTAAGGTCTATCTACACTAACGTAACGTCGACGTAACGTCGATGCAACATAATTGACACGTAGGGTCTCCGTAGATCGTAGGACGTACGTTCGGCAACGCAACCAGTGCTGTAGTCTTTAGGACAGGGTATAGGAAAAAGCGTAAAAACAGAGAGCTCAGGGACCCACGTTTGACACCGAATCGACAGGCGGACTGCTTGCTGTTTAGGGGTTCTTTCACTTGTTACGAGGTAACCGCGCTGATAGGGCCCAGGCGGTGACTGAGTGGGTTGCTCAGGGTAATTTATATGATTTGGAAAAGACGCGCAGGCGACCCGGATCTAACACTTCGTGTTATCTCCAGTAGCTGCGGGACATGGACGACCAGGGAGATTCTGTCCCCTTTGCCACTTGGGTTATAGGTAGCGGTTGGTTCAAAACCAATGGTCGAGGAACGTAGACGCGCAGATGACCCTCGTCTAACACTTTGTGTTAGCTTCGGTAGCTGCAGGACGTGGACGACCAGGGAGGTTCTGTCCCATTTGCCACTTAGGAAATAGGAACAAGTGTTTGCGGGTTACCAGTGTTGATATGTCTCGAGCGGCTGAGACGTATCGGTTAGTAGCATACTCCTGATATCAAGCTAATTGGAACAGGGAAGCGACAGAAATGAGACTCTAAACGAATTCTTCGTTATGAAATGCAGTCGATATTCTCTAATAAATACAAGTACTGGTCAACTCTTAACAGTAAGAGAATTACTTCTTCAATTTACGCAGTGAAGCCGCGGGGAAAAGCTAAAGTTATTACTAACTGACTCACAAAACTCACGTCGCGGAGAGACAGGGCCTTTTCCTGCACGAGAATTCTGAACTAGACTAATCCAAAAGGCTATGGTTTTAACCGCTTTTTATACCCAAATGAGCTCTTCGCCTGGAGTGGGAGACGACCATATAAAGGCATTTCATAGAAACTTCGGCTCGCCTCGGCTCTGATTCACCCGCGCAAAAGATGGGTACATGACCAGGTCCGAATGTTCTGGAAGCGTCGAGGAGGCGTACGTAACACGCTCTTCTCTACATATTTCGCTTTTTCATACGATACGACCGACTGACTCTTCGACGGTTATTCGATTGCTGTCTTTTGTTCTTCGGGGGTTTCCTGTAGGGGAAGTGGCGGTTTGCCACTCTAATCGGTTTTCCATGCCAAAACAAAGCCAGGACTCTACCATAATGTAATAAATATTCGCCGAATATTCGCTACCCCACATAATTATCTCGTTAATGTAATAATGAGCGAAGTCGAGTCTTTGTAATACCGTATTCATGAATCTTAGGAATTTCTGAGCAACATTAGCATTAATAGCATAAGCATAATCCGAATGTCATTACATTAAATTCAGAAAGCCAAGAAGGACGACTTTGCGACCAGATCTACTTCTAAATTAATAATTTTTTCCTACTATTTGTGTTTCAGATGATTTCGTCACGAGTTATGGGCTATTCACATTACCATAACCGTAACCGTACAGCTAGTAACAATGAAATTAAGCCAGCTATGTGCATGTGTTAGTTTCTCCTAGGGGACAAAATTCAAAACTAGTAATAAGTCTACGTCTTGTTTTTTCAATGCTCAATCTGGCATCGATACTGTTGGATTTTAACATCATTTTGACGCGTCAAAATTGAGCATTGAAAAACAAAACGTAGACTTATTACTCGTTTTGAATTTTGTCCCCTAGGGGAAACTAACACATGCACAAAGCTGGCTCAATTTCATTGTTACTAGCTATACAGTAAGAAAATTTGTACGTGGTGGAGGCTGATGTTTTGTGCTCGAGAGATACTTCGGCGTAAGAAAAAGTAGCGTAGGAGAAAATTGAAAGTATAGGGAAACCCATGTAAAAGCACGGGGGCTTCAGAAGGGCCCACCACCAATGGGTCAATGGGTCCACCATCCGCTGTGCAGCTTCGAGTAGCTGCTAGACTTTTTTTACGGTGGACTCCGTAAGTTTCTGGTCGACTCGACCGTAATTTCGATACATCGTGTGCCACGATCTTTTCCCACCAGAACCACCGTAAAATATCTCACAATCAGATACAGCAATACATACTGATGTTTGACAACTTTATGTATTACGTATGTGTGTAAGATGTATAATGTATAAAATATATTATACAGGGTGTCCCAGAACTAGTGTTAGGCCTTGAAATGGGGAGGAGCCATGGTGATTTTAAACAACTTTTTCCTTTGCAAAAAAGTTGTCCGAGGCGTGGTTGTCGAGTTATTAACAAAAATGACCGACCAACCAGAGCGTTCGTATACAAGGCGGGCAGGAGCGCGGTAACCGCCTCGTGCGTTGTCGCGATCATATGCCATGCTCGTGACGAAAACATAGGATTAAAACAAAACTTATATGCAAGAGTAACTAAGAAATTGATTAAATATCAGAGAAAAGAAAACGATTAATCGTTTGTTATATTCACTGAATAAATGCAACATATTCAATGCGATAACTAACAACTTTATAAATTGTATAGTAAGTAAAGCATAAAAAATGCGACGAAATATGAACGGGACAAGACCGATCAACAGATGCGATCATAAACTAGTAAAAAGAACAGAAACGCCTATAGATCAGCGTTGAGTTATTTTTACCCACGACGCTCGCTTCCCCTGTTTTTCGCCCGTATTTCGATCCCCACTACTATTCCCCTCATGCGTGCTCATGCGCGTTCGCGAAGCTCTCCGCAGCGCTACCGTGAAAATCACTACATACCCCCACCAACTATTGGTCCCCCACCATGGTCGCGTCGTCCCCACTTTTCGGCCGTGGGTAAAAATATCTCAACGCTGCTACAGATGTCGTGAACTACTTTCAATTCTCCCACTTTCACGACATTTGTGGCAGACGAAAAATAAAAATTATTTCACAAGCTTTAATCCAATTGTTTTCATACATTCGACGTGCTTTGCTGGTTTTAATCCTTTTGTTAGAATATCTGTAGGATTTTCGTTCGTAGGAATGTATCGAATCTCCACCAATCCTACTTGCACCTTTTCTCTAACTATGTAATAACATATGTCAATGTGTTTGGTTCTCGTATTATCTACTTTACTCTTAGAAAAATCAATTGCGGCCCTGTTATCAGTGAACATCTCGAAACTTGTAAAACAATTTAATAAATCTAATTCTTTAAGTAACATATTGACCATATAATTTCTTTAATTCCATAAGACATTGACACATATTCAGCTTCCATCGTTGATGTGGAAACACATCTTTGTCTTTGCGACCTCCAGTGGACAAGGTTACCAGCAGTCCGTACAGTTAAATCCGAGAACGAATGCCTATCTGTCAAATTACTACCCCAGTCAACACCACAAAACACTTCTATACTTTTACACACACTGCGTTTGTATTCGATTCCATAATCTCGTGTTTTACTCAAATATCTTAGTATGTAATTTACCTGAGTCCACTGTTCCTTACCTGGTCTGATGTTATATTGTGAAAGCTTCATCACGGCAAATAATATGTCCGGTCTAGTACATGATGCCAAATACATTAACGAACCTATGGCTTGTTTATATGGTATTCCGGACATTTCTTTTCCTGGACTGGACAATTTTATTTCAGGTTCTAATGGCGTTGCAGCACCACGACATTCTTCCATACCATATTTCTTTAAAATTGAATCTATATAAGCCTTTTGTGTTAGATGCATGCTGCCCTTTATATCTCGCTCAACTTTAACCCCTAGTATAAAACTAACTTTTCCTAGATACTTGATTTCGTACTTGCTAGAGATTATTTCTACAATTCTGTCGATAAATCTATTTTCGTGAGAAAAAATTAAAATATCATCAACATAGACTACTAATATAATGTCATTAAGTAATTTATACACGCAGTTTGAAGTCTTGAGTCTCTGGAGACCACAACCTGTCAGGAATCTGTTCAGTTCATCATTCCAGTTTCTGCTTGCCTGCTTTAGACCATATATAGAACGCATTAATCTTGCTACCTTTCCGTCCTCTTTTTCAAATAATAGATGCAATCTCATAAATTTCCACTTCCAATTTTCCGTATAGGAACGCATTTTTAACGTCGGTATGTCTTGTTTTCCATTTAAACGTTATTGAAAAGGCTAACTAGGTACTAATTGTGAAGAAATTCACAACTGGCGAATACGTCTTACCATAATTCTCTCCTTTTTCTTGACCAAAACCTTGTGCCACCAATCTAGCCTTGAACCTGGTTGGTTCTCCATCCGAATTGGTTTTAAGTTTGAAAACCCACTTGCATGCACTGCATTTCTCGCCTTTGGGTAGATCCGTGACGACCCAAGTTTTCCTATCTCTCAAGCTCTCTCATTTTTTCGTTGATGGCTTTTTTCCAGAACTCAGCTTGAGGTAAGTATAGTGCCTCATCCACACTCTCTGGTTCTATGATTTGCAACAAATTTGCTTCAATATCTGTTGAACGTTCATCTACAGGGTATTCCACCTAACTTGACCACCTTAAATATATCGCTTATTTTTTGTGATAGAAAAAATGTCAAGGGGAGAGAATATTCTGTTGGAAGGCGCCAATACGGTGATGGACCGAATTTTTTTCTCGAGGTCATTTTTTTCGAGATATCAAGGTCATCGTATTTTTTTTAAATGGGACTGCATATTTTCGCTATAACAGTCTTATAGCTTATAAAAAAACGAATCCATCTAGGTGCAATATGTTGACCTTCACGTGACCTTTAACGAGAAAATTATGTTTATAAGGAGAAAAGATAAAGACGAGATTTGTATTATTCAGTGCACAATATTTATTTCAAGAGATTTTCAAAATGTGCACCATTAACTTCAATACACTTTTGGAGACGGCAAATGAATGATTTTTTTACATCATTAAGCACTTCTATGCTAATTGATCTACATTCGTGTAAAATTCTTTCTCGCATATTTTCTGGTGTTGTGGGAGGATCATTATAAACTTTATCTTTTAAGTGTCCCCAGAGGAAAAAATCAAGCGGCGTAAGATCCGGTGATCGAGCTGGCCAACAAATCCTTGCACCTCGTCCTATCCAACGATCGGGAAACATTCTGTTTAATGCATTGCGCGCGATAAGAGCATTGTGAGCTGGACAGCCGTCATGCTGGAACCACATCCTTGATCGATATTGTAATGGAACATCTTCTAACAATGCGGGTAATTCATTGGTTAAAAAATCTGAATATTTTTGTCCATTTAATGTTCCTTCGATAAAGAATGGGCCAATAATTTGATGGTTGAAGATACCGCACCACACATTCACACTCCATGGGCGTTGATTCGGAACTTGCCTCAACCAATTTGGATTTTCCACCGACCAATAATGCTTATTATGCTTATTTATTTGTCCGACATTTGTAAACGATGCCTCGTCAGTGAATAACATGTAATTAAAGAAACGTTGGTTATTCCGCAGTTGCTCGAATGCCCAATTACAAAACTTCCGTCGTCTTTCAAGATCATTATCATCTAGTGCCTGATGTAATGAAACATGGTACGGGTGGAATTTATGCCGCTTTAAAATTCGCCAAACGCCTGTGCGAGACAAGGCAGACTCGTGTGCAATTTGTGAGCAACTAATGTGTGGATTTTTGTGTACCGCAGCCAAAACTGAGATTTCAGCTTCTTCGTTCGTTTTGGTCTTGGACCGATTTCGTTTAGGTGGAACGACACTGCCTGATTCAGTAAATAGTTTCACTATACGGTCGAAATTTCGTCTGGAAGGAACATGACGATCAGGATGTCTTTCTGCATATAACCGTTGGGCATGCATGGAGTTTCTCCCTGCTTCTCCGTAGATTAAAATCATTTCAACTTTTTCTGCTGTAGTGTACATGATGGATAAGCTTATTGTACTGATACCGATGTCGTAGCTTGTTGTGCTGATACTGATTGTAAAGCGAGAATTTTCTGCGAAGATTATCGATTTGATAATAATGCTTGTAAACATACTTCAACCGATGAAAGGACAATAACGCGGTACACTGTTTCAATGAAATTGAAATTCCTTCATTTATTATCCCCGAACGCGTACTGAAGTTACTGACAAACATTTCATAATTTCCTCGCTAAAGGTCACGTGATGGTCAACATATTGCACCTAGATGGATTCGTTTTTTTATAAGCTATAAGACTGTTATAGCGAAAATATGCAGTCCCATTTAAAAAAAATACGATGACCTTGATATCTCGAAAAAAATGACCTCGAGAAAAAAATTCGGCCCATCACCGTATTGGCGCCTTCCAACAGAATATTCTCTCCCCTTCACATTTTTTCTATCACAAAAAATAAGCGACATATTTAAGGTGGTCAAGTTAGGTGGAATACCCTGTATATCAGTTTGACTCTCTTGTTTGTCATCCTTTGATTTCGGCTTCCCTTTTCTGCCATATGGGTTTCTTATTTTCTTCGGTGGTCTACCTTTACGTGGCGTCCCACTTGTTCCCGATTTTTTTTACCCTCACTGACTATCCAACTTCCTCCTCTGAATTACCTTTAAATGCTTTATGCTGGGTGTTTGCTTTATCTATAAACTTAATGGAGTTTCATTGTCAGTTCTTGATCGTGTCATTGTTAATATGACAGAATCTCTTGTGCCAAAGCATTTTATGCCCGACGTTCACCGCATGTGATTCTAAAATGCTGTCATTATCATCGCCCATGACTGTTCTCACAACATACAGGGTGTAAACCTACTAGTGGGCAATATTTTAAGGACGTGTTCTTTGGTCGAAAATAAGTCGAAAATCAAGAGAGAAAAAATTGCGTTTAGGGCTTCGTTAATTAGTTATTAACATTTAAAAATTCGATGTTTTTGCCCCTAAAATTGACAATCCGCCTTGCACCGACGGACGTTTTCGGCATACGCTCAGCTGATCACCGCCGGTCGATGCATGTCGATAACCGAAAGTAGGACCGTACCTATAAGAAATTTGTGGGCTTACCTCGGGTGCTGGAGATGAGAAAGTATTTTCAAACGATGTATCTTGGCATTCAACCTAATCACTCGCTTAATCCGCAAGAGCGTATCGACACTCGCTCTATGGGATTTTCGAGTCAGGAGGGTGAATGCCTTTTCTATGCGTCGAAACGAAATATCCGCACGAGTACACATGTAACGAAATTATCCCGTCCGTAGTGTCCACAAGACACGAAACACACAGTCACAATCCACACTAAACACTAAGCGCAGAATGACTCCGATAAATTCTTA
>NW_017162652.1:52125-54617 GCF_001652005.2 Ceratina calcarata | reverse complement strand
TCATAATACGTACTCTATATTTGGGCTCATGTACAGCTAGTAACAACGAAATTGAGCCAGCTACGTGCATGTGTTAGTTTCCCCTAGGGGAACAAAATTCAAAACGAGTAATAAGTATACAAATTATTTTTTCGATGCTTGATCTGACATCGATACTGTTGGATTTTATTATAATTTTGACGCGCCAAAATAAAAAGAATTTTAATGTAGGTGGTGGTAATGTGCGTATGTTAACATTATTTTTATTTTGACGCGTCAAAATTATGTTAAAATCCAACAATATCAATGCGAGGTCGAGTATCGAAAAAATAAGATGTTGACTTCTTACTCGTTTTGAATTTTGTCCTCCTAGGGGAAACTAACACATGCACGTAGCTAGCTCAATTTCGTTGTTACTAGCTGTACTTGCTCAATCTTCTTGTGCTTCAGTGCAGTCTTCAATATGGATCTGTTGCTCTGCATGTACAAGCAATCCAATCATCGCGAGGGCTCTATCATTGTTGATAGTGTATTGCGCTTTTTGCTCTGCAGTTTCGTTCAATGGGCGCACAATATTTCCAAGGGCGTAATCTAGCAACCCTTTATCGTTCAGCATCCACTTCATTTTAATCTTCCATATCTGATAGTTACTCTCCAACAATTTGGATATGAGGAATTCATTTCTTGAAGTGTCGGCAAACATCTCGATATAATCACTACCGAACACACGTGACCAGATTGAGGTTAAATTGTACGTTACCGATATCTACGCGAATTTTGGACCCATGAACATAAAGAAATTAAACAATATTTATTTATAAAAGTACATGATTTATATTATAAACAGAAACTTATATTTATGAACATATTGAACTTAAGTATATTAACGCATTCAAACGTGGCATGTCGAACACTACGTTGCACGAACGAGACAAGACCGAACCAGCGTTGAGATAATTTTTCCCTCACGGCTCGCTTCCCCTCTTTTTCGCCCGTATTTCGATTCCCACTACTATTCTCCTCATGCGCCTTCCCTGACTATGCCTAGCATACCCTCGTCAAGTACTAGTTCCCACCATGGTCGCGTCGTCCCCACTTTCTGGCCGAGGGAAAAATTATCCCAGCGCTGGACCGAACAACGGACGCAATCATAAACTAGTAAAAAGAACAGAAACGCCTACAGGTGTCGCGAACTACTTTCATATTATACATATATGTAATATATGCTTATTAAATAAAATTGTCAAATATCAGTATGTATCGCTGTATCTGAGATATTTTACGGTGGTTCTGGTGGAAAAAGATCGTTGCTCATGATGTTTCGAAATTGCGGTTGAGTCGACCAGAAACTTACGGAGTACACCGTAAAAAAAGTCTAGCAGCTACTCGAAGCTGCACAGCGGGTGGTAGACCCATTGACCCATTGGTGGTGGGCCCTTCTGAAGCCCCCGTGCTTTTACATGGGTTTCCCTATACTTTCAATTTTCTCCTACGGTACTGTTTCTTACGCCGGGGTATCTCTGGAGCCCCAAATTTCGCCCTCCACCACGGAAAATTTTTCTTACGCTGCGGTTACGGTTACGATAATGTGAACAGGCCATTATGGTGGACACCGCAAAACGTATTTGTTTGAAATAGTCTTCGTCAATTCGCTCTCATTGGCTTGTTTGTGAATATTTTTTGACAAAAAACATTACTGAATGTTCTTCAAATGATTTCCTTTGCGAAAAAGTTGTCCGAGGGGTGGTTAAGGAGTTATTAATAAAAAACCCCGACCAATGAGAGCGCTCAGCTGGCGCGAGCTCCGGCTTGGGAGCGTTGGCTCGCGGCCGGACGCTTGGCTTTTGACGCGTGAACAAGCGCTCTGCTTAATACGAAGCGGTTTAAGAAAATAACGAATAATAAACTACATGAATGACAATGCAAGGAAATAAATAGCAATTAATACATTTTACTATACAGATTAGACACACCCATTCAACCGCAGCACATGCTCCGAGGAATCATGGTCAGTGGGTCAGAGTACCGATTTTTACCGCTCGTAGGTAAAACAGATGGTCGGCCACAGCTGATGTTCAGAGCAGGTCAATGACCTGCACTTGCTGTTCTCTTCCTTCCGCGATCACAGTCCCTTTCTCACTGTTAATTCTTTCTATTTTACGTCTTCTTTTTCACTTTTACTTTATACTCTGCACTGTACGATTATTTTTATTTCAAACGGGTTCGAAAAGAAAAAGTGAAAGTTTATTATTCGTTATTTTCTTAAACCGCTTCGTATTAAGCAGAGCGCTTGTTCACGCGTCAAAAGCCAAGCGTCCGGCCGCGAGCCAACGCTCCCGAGCCGGAGCTCGCGCCAGCTGAGCGCTCTCATTGGTCGGGGTTTTTTATTAATAACTCCTTAACCACCCCTCGGACAACTTTTTCGCAAAGGAAAATGTTGTTTAGAATTGCGTCAGGAACCTCCCATTTCAATATCTTACACTAGTTCTGGGACACCCTGTATATATATATAC
>NW_017162652.1:45486-51750 GCF_001652005.2 Ceratina calcarata | reverse complement strand
GTCATATTGCATCCTGCAATTTAAAATTTGCATACACGTTTTTATTCCAAGTGTTTGTTCCGATTGGAATACTGTTCGCGGAACAATTCCACTGCCGCTCTCGGATTATAACTCATTTACGTGTAAATAACGAACATATTAAAATATTCCGTGTTCGTTATGACACCCACCGTTCTGTTTAGTAACGCAAGGCAAAGCTAAATGACCGCTCGCTCGAAGATTTTCTTCGAGAAAATCTTTCCCCACTCGGTGGACAAGTTCGTTACAGAAAATGTGTTTGTATTTTTCAACTACACCAGGCCTTCGTTTACTTGTCATCCTTAAAAATTCTTCACGTGCAGAACACTCGAACCGATGACAAGAGACAGTTTCCAGACTTGCACATACCAGATGCCAAGTCCGAATTGCACTTTCTCATACACACTCTGCTGGACGCATGGATCCAGTCCATGGCATAAAATCGTAAAAAGGGAAGCTCTGATTCTCTTCGATTACTGTTAAAAAAACTACGACAACAGGATGAGTACGATAAAAACGCAAATTCAGTCGTTCGCATCTGGTAAGTGCATGTCTGGATGCTGTCTCTTGTCATCGGTTCGAGTGTTCTGCACGTGAAGAATTTTCAAGGATGCCAAGGAAACGAAGACCGGGTTTAGTTGAAAAATACAAACACATTTTCTGTAACGAACTTGTCCACCGAGTGGGGAAAGATTTTCTGGAAGAAAATCTTCGAGCGAGCGGTCATTTAGCTTTGCCTTGCGTTACTAAACAGAACGGTACGTGTCATAACGAACACGGAAGATTTTAATACTCGTATCCTTTATTTGTATATTCGTTATTTACGCGTAAGTGAGTTATAATCTGAGAGCGGCAGTGGAATTGATCCGCGAATGGTATTTCGATCGGAACTAACACTTAGAATAAAAACGTGTATGCAAATTTTAAATTGCAAGATGCAATGTGACAGTGGATTTATGAAATGGAAAGTGGCAGTGAATTTGGAAAGTGTAAAAGTGACAATTTTTGTTTTGTGAAATTTTGCCAGTGGGAAAGTGACAGTGATCGTGATGATAAGGAAAAAATCGTCAGGTGCAATTCACTGACTTATTCCAAGCATCAGCTGTTGCGAGCCATGTGTCGCATCTTCGAGTGCTGGAGGTCGACCCATTGACCCATTGACGTTCTTCTAGGAGCAGGTGCATTGACCAACGAAGATGTAAGTCCAACTCTGATTTTTTTCGCATTTTTCATAATTTTAGCTACTCTGTAATTTGTAAAGTTGTTAGTTATTTCATTGAGTATGTTACATTTGTTCACTGAACGTAAGTAACGACTAATCGCTTTGTTTTCTCTGACATTTAACCAATTTGTTAGTTCGTTGTTGCATGCAATATTTCTTTAATCATATGTTCTCGTCACGGGCGAGGCAACGCACGAGGCGGTTGCTGCGATCCTGCCCGCGTTGTTTACTCGCGCTGTGATTAGTCGAGTCTTTTTGTTAATAACTCGACCACCACGCCTCGGACAACTTTTTTGTAAAGGTAAAAGATGTTTAAAATCACCATGGCTCTTCCCCATTTCAAGGCTTAACACTAGTTCTGGGACACCCTGTATTCTGAACCGTGTAGAGGGAGTTCGCTTCGACCTCCACCATCTTCCAAGCTGCGCGAAACGCTCCTATATAGACTCTCGGGACTGCAGGTATTGAAGCTTCTACGCTAGCTTCGCCCCGTGGCTCACCTATGCGACGGATGCGTACGTGACTATATCTATTTCCCGAGTGACTAGGTGCCTTCCGCGCAGCTTGAAAGGTGGTGGGGGCCGCAGCGAACGTCTCGGACCTCCCACCATGCGTTAATCGCCGCCTCACCGACCACGGTTCATTATACACGGTAGGACAATAAGAAGGATGAATAGGCAGGATAGAGAATTATACACGTGGATAAGAAATAGTCAAATATTTAATATTTACAAGGATTCAATGAAACATGTAATAATTACGATACTAATGTTCAATGTTGCGCAAAATATAAATGTTGATACTTTTCAATAACTGTCAAAACAGTACGCTCTATATGTTGTATCGTATGATACCGCGTGAAGTCAGAACGGAGATCTGATGTATTGGGAAGTGGTAAATATGGATGAGAGATGCGCAGAACGACCGAAAACTGAACCGTGCCGACTCGTAGCCACTCGGGAAATAGAGTATAGTAGCGTGACCGCAGTTTCGTACCTCGGTGTACGGTGGCGTCTGTGTTCCGGATTACTGTGTTACGTATTTACTACTTTGGTTGTTTATCGTCTTTTATTTTCGCGATTCTACTTTATTTTATCCGACGGCTCTTAATTAATTAAAAAATTGAATAGGGTACTATAAATCTGAGTTATCTTTACTATTTTGTCGGATTATTAATAATCGTTCCCCGCGCTTGTCTCTCGTCTTATCTCTTACAATTAGTGCAGACCGCGCGTTGTCGTGTACCGGCCTGTTTCATACCGTCCTGTCAACTCAGCCATGAGCCAGCCATTTTGAACGTTGTTAAGACAAGACACGTACCTTAAATCTTACATATAGCTGGATTTTCCCTTGGCTTGTTATTTTTTCGCTTTCGTCTCCTTTCTTGTGCTCTGTGGATTCGGATCGACGTACCTATTTGACATTCTTCTAAATCGAAGGGCCTCGTATTTCGCATTTACTAAACGTAACTCTTCCGCGTGACGTCACGTTCTAACAGTTGAAATTTTGTCTCCTTAACGTATTTAAAAACTATTGCGCGTTGGTTCTTACCTGTCAGTCTACTTTAACAATAACCATTAACAATTTGTATTTGCGCACTCCTATACTTTTTACGCCTTTAATATTTCTTTAAATTACTTTAAAATACGGAGCCGTTTTGTGGCACGTCAGTTCGCCGCGGCGACACGAACCGACTCCAAGCTGGTATAAGAGTCAAGAATAGCAAAAACGGTAGCACGTTTGTCGAATGTGTGTTATCCGATGGACGTCCCGAGATTGACTGGCGAGGCTGCTTTGTCGATGCACAGCGTCGCTTTTCGGGGGTGGTGATTATTTTGATTATTTTGTCCGGCAGTTTGCGCGGCTTTGTTTCTCGCGTGATTGAGATAAGGTTTATCGGTAATGTGTGTGCTTTATCTCTGGCAGTTCCTGTGTCGTTCGTTCCCAGCGCATACCTATCTTGCCGCGTTATCGGCTGAAGAGTTTTGGCGGCGGCGACCGCTTTGTCGTGTTGCACGGTGGTCCCACTGTCGGTTTCTGAGAGCGATATTTCGCTCTTGCTGGTTTCGTAAACACTTGTACGGAATGTGTTTTGACTGGCTGATTTGTTCGTCTCACTGGCGTGAGAATTGTTCTGAGGAATGTTCTCGCCATCGTCAGCGAACGGATAATTGTTAATAAATACCTCTAGTATTTCGTCCATCGTTTGCTCCACTTCGGCGTCGTCGGTGGGCTGAGCTTCCACGACTCCGTTTTGGTCAAATAGCTGGAGGAGATTAAAGTCGTCTTCGAATTCCTGATTGAATGGCGATGTCTGATCTCGGCAAGGATCGGTATCCTCGGGTTTCATTGGTCGCGCGAGTGCGAATAATACTGACTTCGAGTACCATGTACCGTTCGTTCTTACCGCGGTTGTAGCTGCCTGTTTGTCAGCTTGAGGCGGATCGTCTCGCAGATTCGGGTCGTTCGTTTCCATTGTCTCGCTGTTTTCGTTGAGAGACTCTAGAAAATCGTCGTCCATATGTGTTTTAACAGGTTGGGGGTCGTCGTCCCATCGTTCGATCTCCTCGTCTGAATACGAGGGGAGTTCCTCGTAAGCGTACAAATCGTCTTCCAACTCCACGTTGGGTAGTTCCTCTAAGTAATCGAAGTTTGTTTCGACGGAGTCCGTGTACACCTCGAAATCTTCGTCTGGGTTTAGGAAGAAATCTGGTTTGCGGAATTGTACATGGGCGGTTCCGGGGTTGGGGCGTGTGAATGGTATCTTGGTTCCCTTCAATGTTACGCAATTGTTAATATATGAAATTACTGCTCCCCTCTCGAAAAAGTCTGTTCCCAAGATTCCTTCCATTTGGACTGGAAAACTGTCCGGTACAACGTAAAATTTGGCGGGTTCGGCGTTTATTGTTATGTGTTATTTCCTAACGTCTTTACAACTNCACACACACACACACACGTATGTATATGTATATGTGTATATACAGGGTGTCCCAGAACTAGTGTAAGATATTGAAATGGGAGGTTCCTGACGCAATTCTAAACAACATTTTCCTTTGCGAAAAAGTTGTCCGAGGGGTGGTTAAGGAGTTATTAATAAAAAACCCCGACCAATGAGAGCGCTCAGCTGGCGCGAGCTCCGGCTCGGGAGCGTTGGCTCGCGGCCGGACGCTTGGCTTTTGACGCGTGAACAAGCGCTCTGCTTAATACGAAGCGGTTTAAGAAAATAACGAATAATAAACTTTCACTTTTTCTTTTCGAACCCGTTTGAAATAAAAATAATCGTACAGTGCAGAGTATAAAGTAAAAGTGAAAAAGAAGACGTAAAATAGAAAGAATTAACAGTGAGAAAGGGACTGTGATCGCGGAAGGAAGAGAACAGCAAGTGCAGGTCATTGACCTGCTCTGAACATCAGCTGTGGCCGACCATCTGTTTTACCTACGAGCGGTAAAAATCGGTACTCTGACCCACTGACCATGATTCCTCGGAGCATGTGCTGCGGTTGAATGGGTATGTCTAATCTGTACAGTAAAATGTATTAATTGCTATTTATTTCCTTGCATTGTCATTCATGTAGTTTATTATTCGTTATTTTCTTAAACCGCTTCGTATTAAGCAGAGCGCTTGTTCACGCGTCAAAAGCCAAGCGTCCGGCCGCGAGCCAACGCTCCCAAGCCGGAGCTCGCGCCAGCTGAGCGCTCTCATTGGTCGGGGTTTTTTATTAATAACTCCTTAACCACCCCTCGGACAACTTTTTCGCAAAGGAAAATGTTGTTTAGAATTGCGTCAGGAACCTCCCATTTCAATATCTTACACTAGTTCTGGGACACCCTGTATATGTTGTATCGTATGATACCGCGTGAAGTCAGAACGGAGATCTGATGTATTGGGAAGTGGTAAATATGGATGGGAGATGCGCAGAACGACCGAAAACTGAACCGTGCCGACTCCTAGCCACTCGGGAAATAGAGTATAGCATCAAACTTTCTGAAAACGCGCAGTGTTGTATACGTAACAGTAATGTTTACGTATTCGCGTAATATATGGGTTCTTTGGTTCACGGTTGATCTCGTGCAAACCAGCTCGACTGTCACAATAATACTGGCTTGAAGCTTTGGTATACCGTCTAACAGACGTCCATTTCTTATATCCACTTTTTTATGTCCAACAAGCTGTAATTTTCTAAGAAGTCTGCGTTCAAAATTGGGTTTTTAATAATCAACGATGAATTCCGATCTAAACATCCGTCGTAATCGTAGATCTCCCGTTAGGGTCTTAATTTCGCATATATTTATTAGGGTCCCGTTTGCTACATAAAGTTTAAACTCGTGCGTTTCACGACTCGTTCTTCCAAATTCATCGGCAATACCCAAACGTCCGCTCTTGTAGCCACTAGATACTTGATTCCGTTTTCACGGTCTCTGATAATCAGGCGGCTTCCAAAATAACTCCCTGCCTCAGTAACTGCCAAATCTGGTGAGAGTTTTAGTTTCTCAACTGTGCAGGAGGATTTTCCATGCACAAGGCTTCTCATATCTCCACCCTTTCCGAACCTACTATGGAAATAACAAATTATTGCGTAATCTGGATCCCGAACGACTTCTGTCACGTCGTAATCTTCGTTCTTGCCACGAGTTTTGACGTTCTTGTAGCTTCTATCACGTTATTTATGGTATTTTGTGTTTGGCTGGAAATTTTACTCGTCTGTTTCACCAGAAGTTAAATGGCACTCTACAAACACGTTGTGTGCGTATTCTTTTCCAACTCCTAAACCGATGTTGATGTGATCTCGACTTTATTCGCGCTGTAAATTGGGTCGCTTTTTTCCATCGCCTTGTCAACTACACTAGCGAGTTTTACAAGTTCTACCCCCTGATCAATCACTGATAAGAGTTCTTGGGTTCTCTGTGTGTTCTTTAATCTTTTCTTAATAAATACATTATCCGATACTGCCGAATATGTTTGATAATAGAATTCCTAATAAAATCCATTCAAAATACACGGCATATACAGGGTGTCCCAGAAC
>NW_017162652.1:33981-44160 GCF_001652005.2 Ceratina calcarata | reverse complement strand
TTCTGGGACACCCTGTATAGAGTATAGGTATCTCTTCCTTCTTCAGTCTACTTTCACGATAGTATTGATATACATATATTTCAATCGTTTGGATTTTTGACCATCGAAACATCGAGCGATATGTATATAATACTATTTTAATCGTTTGGACTTTGGACTATCGAAATGTCGATGATTATCGAGCAATATACTATATTAGTCGTCTGAACTTGGACCATCGAGCTATCGATAATTCAGCCATCTGAAGTTGGTTCGATGTAGTCGAGAGTATCAGAGATTTAGCCGACTAAAAGTATCGTTGGCTACTATCGACTAAATCGATAGTTTTTAGTCGATGGTGCCCATCACTAGGCACTACACCATCGTTCACGGATCGCCGTCATGAAGGTGCTTATCTCGTAGTCTCCCTCGAGACGCGGGCGATTTTAATCGCGCGAAACGTTTGCGATGTCTAACACTTCTAGACATCTTTTATTCTATGCTTTTAAAAATTACAAGCCTTCGGTTAATACGTCGGCTTCCATGCCTTCCGTAGAGATGTGTTCGATGTTTAATAACCGATCCTTCAATGTTTCTCGAACGAAATGATACTGAATATCGATGTGTTTGCTCCAAGCATGAAAAATGGGTTTTTCGGTTAGTTTTTTCGCTCAAAGATTATCGTTATATATTGTTACCTGTCCTAGATTCCTAAAACTAATTTCTCCCAAAAAGTTCCGAAGATATATCGCTTCCGTGGTTGCCTCGGCCAAGGCTGTATAGTCAGATTCCGTTGAAGACAGAGCAACAGTTTTCTGTTTCCTTGCTTCTCACAAGACCTCCGCTTACAATAGTGTTAGAATAAAAGAAAATCCAGTGTAGAATCACTTGTCATTCAAGCAATAATGCTCAATCCGCGTCAACGTAGTCCTTCATTGGATTGTTGTCTGGTATGAACATCAGCCTCAGAGTGCCCTTTAAACACCGAAGGATCCTCTTAGCTGCTGTCCAATAAGTTCTACTGTAACATGTAGTGAACTAGCTCAAAGCACTTGCTGGGAATGCGATGTCTGGCCTGATCGTTACTGCCAGATACATCAACGCACTAACTAGTTCTCTCTATATGGAAATTTATTTTCTCCTTTGCTGGGTTTTCTATGTGCTCTCGTTAATTTCACACTGACATCTATCGGAATTAGTACTGGCTTTGAATCAGCCATCCCGAAACGACTTAGAATTTCGTTGATGTATCCTGTTTGACACATGCCGATTCATTCTTCGTCTTGAACAAATTCAATTCCCAGGCAATAAGAAACGTTGCCAAGATCCCTCATCTCGAATTCCTTCGATAAACGTCTCTTAATTTCCCTTATTTTGTTCAGATGTCTTGACATTGCAAGCATGTCATCGATCTAAACGATAATTATTAACTCGTCTCTCCCTGGATCTAAGAAATACACTACGGTCCGGCGTTCGATGATTTTACTCCTAATATTCGTAAGACTTCATCCAATCGCGAGTTTCAGTTTCTTCTGACTTGACTGAGGCCGTACAGAGCCTTTTTCAGACAACATATCTTACCTCGATGTTTTAATTTTTCTAACGTGTTTGTCGCTCTTTTTTTAGACCGCTACTCCTTTCTTCGGACTGCATGATATTCTTTAACCTTTCTGTCAGTAATTTTGGGACTTCCATCAATATCTCTTAATCGATTACGTCATTTAAGTAAATCATGGTAACATCAAACTGCCTGATAAACATTCCGCTTCTAGCCGCTACAGCTTTAAGGAGGCGCATAAAACTTAAAAGAGCTACTGACGTAAATGTTTCGTTCAAATGCACTCCAGGACGTTGTGCGAATTCTTCCGTCACTATACGAGCCTTCCGTCGTTCCGACAACCGATCGGTTTGAACGTATTTCATCGAACGAAACGGCTCCCGACAACGACGCAATCATGGACGATTGATGATTTCTCACGTATCATTTTTGATAACTGATTTGACTTCTTCTGCAATTACTTTGGTACTACTCGTCTGCGCGAGTACCGGTAATTACTTCTTTCAGCGAAACTTTTGCTAAGCCTGCAGTTTCGGATTCCATCCATTCGACATAAGTGCGTGTTTCTTGATATTGTTTACGCGGTCTTCCTCTCCGACTGGTCAATATCTTTCTCAGTTTTCCATGACCTCTTCATGGAACCATGTCGGTGATCTTGCTTTGATCATCGTCCACACGATTTTCCGGCTGAATGATATCCACAGGTCTAATGTTCACTTCGCCTTGCTTGTTCTCTACAGTTCACATATTTTCCTGACGTTCATCCTTATGATCTTCTGGGATGAACTCTTGAAAGTCTCCGGTTCGTATACTATAATCTTCCGAAAAGTTAACATCTTCCGTTATTTCGAGTTTCTTCTCTTTCTGGATTGTTCTGAATATTCCTTCCTTGACACGTTCATCGAGCTTTCCTCTTCCGGGTGCTCTATTAAAAAAGTATGCTTTACATCTAAACTCTCGTATACGGCTCACATCTGATGCACTTTCAGTCCAGATTTCGAAGGGAGTTAGGCCATTCAATACTTTGGTACTAATTTCTTAGGTAATTCGAGGCTAAGATCGCTTTCCCTCCAAAAAATGATGAGAGATTCAATTGAATTAATAATGGACCTAAAGGACAGAGCATTGTCGCAGTAAGGCGTGACGAAATATGTAAGGGAAGTGCAAATCCATGGGACCCATTGGCGCATGCGCTCCCCTCCCCATGCAGCAAATTGCTAGTCATATTAAGCGCGTTTCCCACTGGCTGGCGGCGCCGTTTCGGCATTTCGGCGCCGCCGGCCAGTGGGAAACGCGCTTTATGGTGCACCCTAAAAGGTTCAGGTATTTTCAGTGCATCCTACAGTTGAAAATACATATTATAGATAGATATGCGCATGCTCACATGACCATGCAAACAATGGGCATGTGCGAAGCTATGCAACAGATTCAAAATAGTCCGCGGAATATTGTAGATGGCGCTAAAGTCTCTGACTAGCAAGTTTTTCCCTTCCATGTTCCCCTCTCAGCCTCTTGAATCCCTCGTCTAAAACTCTACCTCATGCTCCGTCCTTTAGATCCATGGTTTTATCCAAATTCAATTCAAATTGAACTCACATTAAATCTGAACTTAAGTCAAATAAAAATTTCTAACCAATATCGAGTCAAGAGACATAACAATTCAATGAATTAAAAAGATTAAAAACCTCACTCTCATCTCAATTTAACTGTTCCTTAATTAGGTATTGATCAACGACACGCTACCCCTGAAGATATGCATCGACTGCTGCATTCTCTTAAATCAATGCAGCGAGTTCGTCGAGCGAACTAACCAAGCCCAACACTCCCTCAAAGAGCTCCTAATCGGTGCCAGCAAACTCGATCCCATACAACAGCAACAACAACACGAACAGCAATTAGACACGGAATTGCAGTACATCTCGAAAACGTTTCCCAAAGAGGAGATAAAGGAGATAAAAGAGTTGGTGGAGTGCCACCTGGGCTCGGATTACGCGAACGACGAGAGCAATTCCAATTTTTACAAACAAAAGAATAATAACAATAAAAAGTGCGAGGATGAGGAGGAGGAGGAGGACGAGGATGAGGAAGATTCGGGCAGCGCGAAGAAGAAGCGGCAGGCGAGGAGGGGCGGCGGGAAGGGCAGGAGGAAAGCGAAGAGGAGGGGGGAGGGCAAGAGTGGGGAAGATAGTTATAGGAGTGGTGGGGAAATCGCCGCTGCAAGTGGCCACAGGGACGCTGATGGGTCGCTTAAGAAGGACTTGGACGGGGCTGGGAGTGGAGACAGAGAGAAGGGGAGGGTCAAGATTCCGGATAACTACATGACAGGTTAATTTTTAGTGCTTATAGAATTGCGACAATTTCAACTTTTGAAAAATTGTATTGCTCATAGATTTTAAACAATTCCATTGGTGGTGATTGATTTGTGAAAAGAAATCTATTACTTAACAGGAGCAATTCCAGCGTTTAAGGTAGTAACGCAGATGTTCGTCTAGTCAAACTAACGAATTGCCGCGTTTGACTAGTGTAGTGTTTAGATGTGGCAACGTTGCGGAGCAGAACAGTCTGTAATGGCCCATTCCCACTGCGATTTGTCGCTCAGTCCCGGCGAACGAAATTGGGGTACCCGAGATCGGAAATACGGAGAAGCCAGTACCGTAGTTGAGGGAAATGGAGGTATAGGGAAAAGCGTGTATAAGAAAAAATGTCATCTGAATCGCGTATGTGTTTTATACATATATGTTAAGTTTGAGTCAATTCTAAACGACAATTCTGACGTCTGCGTTACTACCTTAAGTCTCATAATTTGACTTTTTAACAGTGGGAACTCCAATTTTGAAACAATTCCATTGTCAGCAATGCATTTATGAAAAGAATCTCATTATTCAGCTCCTATTCAAGTCTAGTTTTTCGATCTTTAACTATTACAATTAAAATTTTGAAGTCCTGCAATTCCATTCTTGTCAGTCGCGACGATTCCAGCTTTGAATTTTCATATTCTCAATTCGATTCATCCTACATCTGAAATTCCAGTTGTCAATTGTTGCAATTTCTGTGTGATTCAATTCCACTTAAAAATTTCATATTTCAAACGACTATTGTCATTTTCTATTAATGTTTATATCAAGGCAATTCAAATTTGAAATTCCATATTTCAAATAGCGATTCCAATTCTCAATTCGTTTCATCCTTCACCTGAAATTCCAGTTGCCAATTGTGGCAATCTTTATGCGATTCAATTCCACTTCGAAAATCCATATTTCAAGCGACTATTCCAATTTTGAAATAATATCTGTACCAATATAATTCCAGTTCGATATTCTATATTTCAAACGACAATTCCAATTTCCAATTGGATTCCACTTTTATTTGAACTTCCAATTATCAATTGCGACAATACCGATTTCATGCAGTTCACAACAGAATTTGAAATTTTTATGTCATGTTCTGAATTGTAGGAAACTGCAATTCCATGCATTGAATATCGGCCATCTTAAATTAAATCTGTTCCGACTGGAATTTCTACTAACTGTTTTTCTGAGTAGGTTGAAATTCCAATTGACCATCCAAACAATACGTAATTTTTGAATTCTCATATGAAGTGTCAATTAAGTTCAATTCCAATTAAGAGCAATTCCATTATTTAATCAGAACAATATCAATTTTTAAAATGTGGAATTCAAACTAGTAATTGGTATTTCTTATTTCTGATTCATACAATTTCAATCTAGAATTTGTTGATGTCATATCAGGAGTTGTCATAAACTACAATTTGGAATTGCATTCGATTAAAAATCGGCTAGCTTAAATTAAATCTATGTTTTCCAATTCCCAATTCGGATTTGTGTCAACTGTTTTTCTCACTAGGTTCAGAATCTGATATCGAAATAATAGAGGCTCACACGATGGAATCCCAAAAGTTGGGCCGCATGAACAGAGTCGAGAACATGATCCGGTTTCCTTGGCTCTGCACCGATTGCAACGACAAACTGTCAAGCTTGGAGAAACTGGAGGAGCACCACGAAGTGGTTCACAGCCAGAGGCCTAAATACATGTGCGTACTCTGTTGCAAGGTCTATGACAAGTACTATGGATTTTTGACGCACGTCAAGAGACATAAAAACAAAACCAAGTTCAGGTAAATATACAATGTAACAAATATTGATTGATATTTTGAACATCTGATTGGATCTTAATGAATCGATTCTAATTTCTTTTCCTGAGTACAATTCGGAAATTGCAATTAATATCTTACAATATTACACTGTTACAATGTTATGATGTTATCATATTACGATGATACAATGATGAAAGGCAACTATATCTCTTAACTGTTATTTCGTAATGGAATTCCAATTTAACTTTGATGTTTTCGTCGTTTCTAGTTGTGACGACTGTGGAAAGTCCTTCGTCCACAAAAAAGTGTTGGATTCTCACAAGGCAATCCATAGCGAGGAACGGCCGCATGTTTGCCCTACGTGCGGTAAATCGTTCAGGCAACAGAGTGCCCTCTACATTCACAGTCGCTGCCATCTCCCCGACACGATGAAAAACCGATTTCCCTGCGACCAGTGTGACAAAAGGTAAATAAAATAATGTTTCCTTATTTGACTGAAACAATTCCATTTTTTAAGACTGCGAAATTCCCACTGGAAATTGCATTTTCTAACTATAACACGGTTTTAATTTGAACTTAAAACAGTTTCCAAGTGTTAAAACGGAATTTCAATCTTTAATTGCGAAAATTACTATTTTTAAACCAAGCAAATCCACCCCTTAAAAACGCATATTTCTATTATTGAACTGCAAGAAGTCTACGTTTCGAGAACGTGTATCATTTTATTATACATATAAACTATGACAATTTCAATTTTGTAAATCGTACAAATCCGATCATTGTTGCAACAATTGCAGTTATGAATATACATTAATCCCATTATTTAGCTGCGATAATTCCATTATTTAGCTATGATAATTCGAGTTTTAAGTTGTGAAATTCCAATATTGAATTGCAATGTCCTCTAAAACTGTAATTGCAATCTGAAACTTATCGAGAATCCACGCAATTCCAGTCCGAAATACAGTTTGAAGTTACAGTTTCTAATTTCCTTCTTCTTTAATTCAAGTTCTTTACATTTACTTTACGTAGATTCTCGACAAAACCGAATCTCGTCACGCACAAGCGGATCCATTCGGGCGTCAGAAATTTCACCTGCGACCAGTGTGGCAAAAGTTTTATCCAAAAGGGTAATCTTGAGGCGCATTTCTTGACGCATTCCGCGGACAAGCCTTACAGTTGTACTCAGTGCTCGAAGGCTTTCAAGACGCCATTACAGTTGAAAAAGCACGAAACTGTTCACACAGGGGCGAAGCCTCATCAGTGTGCCGTTTGTGGGCGAACGTTTAGAGAGAAGGGTACCCTTCGCGAGCACCACAGGATACACACGGGCGCCATGCCATTCACCTGCGAATTCTGCGGCAAGAGTTTCCGGTTCAAGGGAATCTTAACGGTAAGCCCTGCCATGTTTATTATAAATCAGAAGATGTACTGAGTAATATTTTCTTTATGGATTTTTCTTTGATTATTTTATACTTTTAATTATTATATTATGAAATGTTTTTAATTACACCTATCATTTTTTAAAATCATTTTACAGACTCATAGAAGGCAGCATACAGGCGAGCGTCCTTACAGCTGTCACGAATGTCAACATCATTTCACGAACTGGCCCAATTATAATAAACACATGAAACGGCGCCACGGTATTAATACGTCGCATACGAAGAATTTGACCGCCCAGGCCCAACAGGCACAGACCCAAGCCCAGCAGCAGGAGCAGAGAGCCGCTGATAACAGTGCAACACCTGTGGACGGCACCAATATTCATGTAAGGGATTGCCTTCTTGGAGTAATTATTTGCACGATTTACATTTGCATGTTACATTGACATGATGGTAGGATGATATAGGCGCACGATCGTGCTGTGATATGATGATACGTTGATAACTGACGACATTTAAAATAATTGTACATAATTGTTACAATGTAACACTGGTACATTCGTAGAATGTTACAATGTAACAATAATGTAATTGCACAATGTTACAATTTAACAATGATATAATTCCATATTGTTACAATGTAACAATGATACAAAGATAAAATAGTATTGATGATACAAAAATTCGAACGAATATATAAATTATAAAATGACATAATGATGTAATGGTACGGTATTACAATGACAATGATGAAGTGTGTCATATCGATACTGTGCACATCGATCCTGCTAACAGTTATAATGCCATAATTTAAAAAAACGATGTTACAATGTAATGACACAAAAACACAATTTTCATTTGAAATTCCCATGTCTATATCGAGGTAATTGTCCAATAATATTCAGACGTAAGGATAGTCTTAATTTGAAATTCCAATTTGTATATAAAGGCAATACGTATTTTAAATCCCATATTTCAAACGACAATTTCATTTTGGGATTGTATTATCAATTATTGATCTAGAATCAATATCTAGAACGATGCAGTTACAGTATGATACAATGTTACAACAGCATTTTTTATATGAAAATGCTAATGAAGAAAGTAATGATATTATAACTCAATGATACAGTGTTACAATAATGCAATGATACACTGTTATTATCGTCGAATCCAATCTTTAATTACTATAACTTGAAACGATGGAATTTCAGATAGAAATTCCAATGTCATTTTGATGGAATACTCGGTTACTTTTCATTAATGGCAATTCCAATTTTGATCTGAGACAATTCTAGTTTTATAATCATACAATTCTGAATTCGACTTGATACATTTCGCATTTTTATGTAATGCGATTCCATTTTTACTTGGGCACTTTGATTGATACATTGGATATTCCCATTTCGTGATTTATATTTGATCCTAATTTGGAACAACCTATTTTCCACTGCGATTTCGGTTTGTGTTCGATCGATGCGATTTCGGTTTGTGTTCTGTGTGGTTTTAATATTTAATTGGGATCAATTCCAACTGACAATTGAATGTTTGACTCGAATGTAATCTTCACTTGGAAATTACACTTAAGGTATGTATGTATAGGTTTATAATATCAAGTGACAAAATTAAGTCTTGGTGTAATGACGCAAGGATGCGATTCAGTTTTGAATTGGAGCGATTCCAATACTCAGGTAGTACAATTCCAAATAACATTTTCTGTCCTGATTAAAATTCCCGTATTAATTCTCATTTAAATATTCGATTTTCAGATCACTTCTCCCATCATTTATTCCAATTTTCAACACCAAAGCCTGCAATTTTAGTATGAAATCGCCATTTTTGACCGGAACGTAATTCCAATTAACATCTGAAATTAATTTGAATCTTCAAGCATCCATACTCATCTTCAGCTTCAATCGAATGCGTCAAACAGAAATTCCAATGGTCCGTTGAGACAGTGCCAATTTCTAAGTCAAACAATTCTAATTTACAACACCAATTTTTGAACTGGCGTCTAATTTTCATTTGTGACGATTCTCACTTTCAGTTGGGTACAACCTCAACTTGAAATTCGAATTGTCCATTGAGATAATTCCAATTTGGAATTCCAGTTTTTTAACTGGCATCTAATTTCTTTTTGAGATTTCAGTCGTCAGTATAAGCTCAATTTCCAGCTAGGTTCCATTTCAGTTTGAAATTTCAATTGACATCATAATCGGACAATTCCAAGTTGAGATTCTAGTTTCTTGGGATCCAATCGCAATTTGAAATTCCAAACGATAATTCGAACTTGAAATTTCATATTTCAAACGACGATTCCAGTTTTCAGTTGGTCATACACACTTTGTAATTCGACATTTCAGTTTTGGGCAGTTCCGAATTGAAATTCCAATAGTTATAATATAATAATACGATCGCAGAGTGGTTCAATGGTACAATGATACGATCCTACAATGATACAGTCGCAAAATAATGCAATGATACGCAGATACAATGGTATTAATGATAAAAAAAATTCCATGGAATATATGTATAAATGATACAATACTTAACTCCTTGGCTACGGTAGTACCAGACCGGCTATACCAGACAGTAGGAATTCAGTTACAACATAGGTCGAGAACAGCGAAATTTTGGGTAGGGATGCATTTTTGTGAAAATATATTTTAATAATCGAAAAACTGAATTTTTCTACATTAAAATAATATTATTTATTTCTTTGTATTTTGAACCGAATTGCTACTATAGAGGGTGTCCCAGAAGTAGTGTTAGGTCTCGAAATGGGGAGGAGCCATGGTAATTTTAAACAACTTTTTCCTTTACAAAAAAGTTGTCCGAGGCGTGGTAGTCGAGTTATTAACAAAAACCCGGGACCAATCAGAGCGCGAGTATACAACGTGGGCAGGAGCGCGGCAACCGCCTTGTGCGTTGCCTCGCCCGTATGCCGCGCTCGTGACGAGAGCATAGGATTAAAGAAGTATTGCATGCAAAAACGAACTAACAAATTGGTTAAATGTCAGAGGAAAGAAAGCGATTAGTCGTTATTTACGTTCACTGAACAAATGTAACATACTCAATGAAATAACTAACAACCTTATAAATTATAGAGTAGCTAAGATTATAAAAAATGGGAAGAAAATTAG
>NW_017162652.1:27874-32541 GCF_001652005.2 Ceratina calcarata | reverse complement strand
ATATATATACACATGACGTACCTGTGCTGGTTAACAAACCATTGCCAAGCCACGGTCGCAGATACTGGTACTCCAAACTTTTGTCAATATGCACGCTGCTGCTTAGTAGTGGTTGGATCGCCTCGGATTTGTAGAGGAATATGAAGGGCCTCATGCCTACCCAGACTAAGTACATCCCTTCAAATTCCCTACCCCATTTTGTCATCTTCTTAAACGCCTCTGGAATGATAATTAACAATTTTTTAATTCAGGTGTATAGTGCTGTCCATTGAAATACAAGGTGTCCCAGAACTAGTATTAGTCCTTAAAATGGGGAGGAGCCATGATGATTTTAAACAACTTTTTTCTTTTCAAGAAAGTTGTCCGAGGCTTGGTAGTCGAGTTATTAACAAAAACCCTCGACCAATCAGAGCACGAGTATACAAGGCGGGCAGGAGCGCGATAACCGCCTCGTGCGTTGCTTCGCCCGTATGCCGCACTCGTGACGAGTGTTACGTACGCCTCCTCGACGCTTCCAGAACATTCGGATCTGGTCACGTACGCATCTTTTGCGCGGATGAATCAGAGCCGAGGTGAGCCGAAGTTTCTATGAAATGCCATTATATGGTCACGCACCACTTCAGGGTGACGCATCCCTTAATTCCACGGGAGGACCATGTTCGAAGCGAGCATAGAAACTTCTAGAAAATGCCCTTATATGGTCGTGACCCACTCCAGGCGACGAGCTCAGGAGCATAGGATTAAAGAAATTTTACATGCAAAAACGAACTAACAAATTGGTTAAATGTCAGAGGAAAGAAAGCGATTAGTCGTTATTTACGTTCACTGAACAAATGTAACATACTCAATGAAATAACTAACAACCTTATAAATTATAGAGTAGCTAAGATTATAAAAAATGGGAAGAAAATTAGAGTTAAACTTAATCGTTCGTCTTTAAGTTCACCTGTTCCTAGAAGAATGTTACTGGGTCAGTGTGCCGAACCCCGGTACTTGAAGATAAAACATGGACAGCAGTGATGTTTAGAGCTGGTCACTGACAGATATGGCCATGTGTTTTACTTTCGAGTGTCAGGCTTCGGCACATTGACCCACTGAAATTCTTCTAGGAGCAGGTGAACTTATAGACGAACGACTAAGTTCATCTCTAATTCTTTTCCCATTTTTTATAACTTTAGCTACTCTGTAATCTATAAAGTTGTTAGTTATTTCATTGGATGTGCTGCATCTATTCAGTGAGAAATGACTAATTGCTTCCTTTTCTCTGATATTTAATCAATTTCTTAGTTGCTCGTGTATTTAAGTTTTGTTTTAATCCTATGTTCTCTTCACAAGCGTGGCATAAGGCCGCGGTAACGCACGAGGCGATTATCGTACTCCTTGTATACGAGCGCACTGATTGGTCCCGGTTTTTTGTTAATAACTCATCAACCACTCCTCGAACAACTTTCTCGCAAAGGAAAAAGTTGTTTAAAATCACCATGGCTCCTCCCCATTTCAAAGCCTAACACTAGTTCTGGAACACCCTGTATAAGCATTAAAAATTTATTTATTTATTCGCGGATATGTGCCTATAGGTGCCCTCAGTGTTACAAACGGAAAATTTCTAAGCGCCCCTAGGCACCCACAGTAGCCTAGAAGTTAAATGGTACGATGTTACAATCGCACAACCTTTAAATGATACAATGTTATAATCATATAATGTTTCATAGACATAATGTCAGCCACCACCACGGTCGTATACACAGGTCGGGAAACTCCGATGGTGGGGGTACAGCTCTTATTTGCCACAGTTGTAATTATAAAAGTCGCCACTTGGTCGCCACGCGTTGCAATAAAGTCCTCACAATTGTCGTAGTCACGGTCGTATACATATAGGATCACTCTCAACTGAACTCAATCGCAGCGCACTACGTATCGTGGCGAATTAGCAAAGTTTGACTGGCAACTCCTAAGAGCTGTACCCCCACCACCAGAATTGACTAGAGTTTCCCGACCTGTATATACGACCGTGGTCACCACCGAGGAGAAATTACTAAAGACACCGAGGAGAGGTTACTAAAGAGTGGCAGCCTTATGGGACCTCGCGGCCCGAAAACCGGTCTGCAATTTTTGACGCCCTCTAGAATGAGCTGGGCCGAAAAGTAAGAAACACGAAGCAAAACTGACGTCGGTTCTAAACTGCATTACTGTGTCAGACGTGTTATCGACGAGTCGTCGATGCACCAGTAACGAAGTAATATCACAAACGAAGTATACATAAGTAGAGATTGATCAATGCATTTCCTTGTGTACTGTCGATGTGGTTCTAGCTCTAATAGAGATCGAACGGGATTGTTCATAGTCCCAATTAGTTATTAAATAAGAAATGTTTTGCTATTATAATTTCTATTGTAATGAAAAAGTTATGAAATTATCCACAGTCATTGAAAGTATTATTCCATACAGTTTAACATAATTATGGTATTTTTATTTTGTTGAAGACAGAACAAAATTCCAGCTAAATCCACCACTAATGGAATGGAAACATTTACATATTCTTTTGTGCAAAAGCTGAAGTCAATGCAAGCTGATTCTAATCGTAAATGTAATTATAACAATTAATTGCATTCTGTTTCATATAATTTTTTTGCCGTCTGCTATCGGGGGAAGCTGATTTTGCTCACCCCGAAGTTGAAAATTTTTACTGTGGCATTACACTTATTCTTCTCGCATGTCTTTCATACCGTTTTTTTGACCTGCTCTGTTCCGAAACATCCGGAACAGGTAAAGTCCCAACACGGTCACAATTGGTAAGACGAGCATGGCGCATGCCATAAATTCGAGAAGGACAGTGCTCTCTTCACTTTTCGCCATCCGAGCAAAAGCGGCTTCCTCCGATAAGAGCCAGACCCATGAGAAGTTCACCGAGTATCTCAATCCCATCCTGTTCTATTTAAATATTATATTCGCAAAATATNTACAGCCTACTTTAATACATAGCCATGCTGAGAATAAAATGGCAACACCGCGAGAGTCCAGATTTCGTGTAGTGCAACCACAGCCGACTGTGGTGGCACGAAGAGAGTCGAAGAGTCAGCTATGGTTGCACTACAGGAAATTCGGACCCCCGCGGTGTTGCCATTTCATTCTCAGCATGGCTATGTATTAAAGTAGGCTGTAGCGGCTGTAGTAGTAGCAAATACGAGAATTTAAAACTATTATCCAATAACTGCATGAAAAACTTAATTTTCCACTTTTGTATTACCAACATGAACAACAATGTTTAAGATTTACCATGAACTCAACATTGAAGATTCTGTTTCTACAATGTATATAACGAATTACGCTATTTTGTGGATATAACAACAATTCAGAAACTAATTTCAATTAAACACTGATATTCATTGAGATATTAAATGCCAATTACTTTTATTCCTACTTCAAATGCAAAATATGGTGTGCACTAATGAAAATAAAGTAATAGAAGTGTGACAAAATTTGAAAATGATAATTATGCTCTTTCCGAAGTACGAATCTCGAATCAAGTATAAAGTTGATAATATCAACGTTCTACGGTTACCTTTTACCTATCGTGCTGGAAAAAAGCATCGGCACCAGCATCGGTGAGCCTGAAAGTCGGTACACTCCGGAACAGTCATTCTATGGGATTTCATGAATCTATCTTGCCGGTTCGAGCCCTCTTGGGCCCTTTTTTCGGGTCGCGCGTTTACACAGGGGCTGCCACTCTTTACTAATCTCTCCTCGGTGCTAAAGAGTAGCAGTGCCTGTGTTAAAGCGCGGCCCGAAAAAAGGATACAGGAGGGCTCGAAAGGCAAGGTAGATTCATGAAATCCCACAGAATGACTACTATAATATAGTTGGCGCGGAATATTAACGTTCCTTAACCATTTTGGCGAAACTTCCGAAAAGCCTCGTTCTTCGAATTGGCTGAAACTTTGAAAATAGGTTCTTTTTTTATAAAAAAACATGATTGCGAGAAGGATTTTTGGCGACTCGAAAAAAATTTTTTTACCGTTTCAAAGTTATTTCCTATGTTACCAACACCGTATTGACTTATAATTTGTTTATTTCTTAATTTGTTGCGTATACATATTTGATGTCCTCGATTAATTGTAAGAATGGGTCTTTTCCACTTCTCTTCACTTCATAACGCCAAAGAAATTCGCACATGTGGTCAATTAAATTATCTTCTCTGATGCCACCTCTGCTTAGTCGAGCCCGCAATGCCCGCCATGACGACTCGATATTTTGAGTATATGCTCCGCTTTCTGGATCCACAAAATGTGTACTATGATTTACAGTTTTGTGGATATAACCATATTTATTTAGATTTATGTAACCCCGCCAACAATCCGTATGAATTTCTGTCCCTAAAGCTACGTGTTTCTTAATTAAAGTTAACAAAGTCGTCTCGTCGCGTTTGTTATCCGGGCATATCTCTACGCGATATTTCCGTCCTTCTCGTTCTATCATACCTGTCGAAAGTTTTTAACATGCAACAAAGAATAAAAATGAAGGTAAATACAATATTTATTTTCTATGTTGATTAAGTTGAAATACAATAACTATAAAAATAGTACCTAATACCCATACTCCTTCACGCAACCGTCCTCTTTCAAACTTTCTTCGTCCAATCTTACATTCGTCAATCTCGACTATAACAC
>NW_017162652.1:25273-27756 GCF_001652005.2 Ceratina calcarata | reverse complement strand
ATGAATATCTTATCGAATATAAGCTTTATGATGGGAGCAAATTTAGATTCCGAGGGAGCAAATTGGGAGCAATTTTTTAAGATAAAAATGGTTAAGGAACGTTAATATTCCGCGCCAACTATATTATAGTAGAATGACTGCTTCGGCGTGTACCGACATTCAGACGCACCAATGCTTTTTTCCAGCACGATAGGTAATAGGCATGTCAGCATCTGGTCGTCTATTGAAAAAATCGTTACCAGTAAACTCATTCCTTCTATATCTTCATTTTACTGCATTTTACCCCAAAGACTAGATCAACGACAGTTTTGCTTGGTGTTTCTTACTTTTCGGTCCAGCATATTCTAGAGGGCGCCAAAAATTTTTAGGGCCTCGAGGTCCCATAAAGCTGCTACTCTTTTTTAGTAATCTCTCCTTGGTGCAGTCACATAATGACCATGGATGTAGGAATACAGGGATGGAGCAGAAGCTTGCGGGGGGAAGCCATCTCCGCAGTGAAGGGAGCGTGGCTTATGGAACGCATTCTTGATTGGTTAATATCGCGTAAGCGCAATCTGCTTTTCATGCCATTCTTTGACAACCTTAGCCTATAGCGTTTGCAAGAGCATGTCCGGCGGTAAGATACAAAAATTGTGACCTTAATAGAAATTATGAATTCATTAAAGAAGAACAATTAGAAATTTTTAAATTCCAAAGTTTTCTAAACAATCATGTTGTGCATTTAACAAAATCAATTTATCAAAAATATATAAAAATAAAATTACGTTATATTATTAATCAAAATGAGAACAATATTTTAAGTATACGATCAATGTACAGTAAATTTTAATTTTATTTTTATTCTATTGTAATGGTACTGAATAAAACTGATTTCATTATCAATAAGTTTGGTATTTATTTTATTATTTAACTTCTTCTATTGCCTACCAGATATACAGGGTGTCCTAGGATTAATGGTACATATTTTAATGGGAGGTTCCTGAGGTCATTTTAAACAACTTTTTCCTTTGCGAAAAAGTTGTCCGAGGCTTGGTTATTGAGTTATTAACAAAAATCCCCGCCCAATCAGAGCGCGAGTATACGCGGCGGGCAGGAGCGCGACAACCGCCTCGTGCGTTGTCGCGCCCGTATGTCACGCTCGTGACGAGAGCATAGGATTAAAGAAATGTTGCATGCAGAAACGAACAAACAAATTGGTTAAATATCAGAAGAAAGAAAGGGATTAGTCGTTACTTACGTTCACTGGACAAATGTAACATGCTCAATGAAATAACAAACAACTTTTCAAGTTACAGAATAGATAAAATTATGAAAAATGCGAAAAGAATCAGAATTGGACTTCTTCGTTGGTAAGTGCACCTGCTCCTAGAGAACGTGAATGGGTCAATGGGTCGACCTTCGTACTCGAGGACAGAAACACATGGTCCGCAGCAGCTGATGCTTGGAGCAAGTCAGTGACCTGCCGATTCGTTCCTTATCATCACGATCACTGTCACTTTCCCATTGAACACAAAACAAAACTTGTCAGTTTTACACTTTCCAAATTCACTGCCACTTTTCATTTTACAAATCGACTGTCACATTGCACTTTGCAGTTGAAAATTTGCATACTCGATTTTATTTTAATTGTTAGTTCTGATCGGAATATTGTTCGCGGAACAATTCCGCTGCCGCTCTTGGATTATAACTCACTTACGCGTAAATAACGAACATATTAGAATATTCCGTGTTCGTTAGCACACGTATCGTTCTGTTTAGTAACGCAAGGCAAAGCCAACTGACCGCTCGCTCGAAGATTTTCTTCCAGAAAATCTTTCCCCACTCGGTGGACAAGTTCGTTACAGAAAATGTGTTTATATTTTTCAACTGAACCCGACCTTCGTTTCCTTAACATTCTTAAAAATTCTTCACGTGCAAAACACTCGAGCCGATGACAAGGGATAGTTTCCAGACTTGCACTTACCAGATGCGAACGATTGAATTTGGCTTTTGTCGTACACATCTGGCTGGACGCGCGCTGTTCGAGACCTTGCCATAAAATTGTAAAAAGAAAAAATCTAACTTTCTTCGATTACCCTTAAAAAGACGTTAACGACAATAAACACTGTTTCCTAAAAATTCAGCGTTGCAAAACATATTGTTATGCAATTGAGTTATGAATTTTTTTTTGCAAGGGAAAAATTACATTACTCATTACGCGAATACAACTTGTGAGTGTGCCTCACGTTCGGCAGTACTTATACGAAACGTAGAAAGTAATCCTTTTCTGCGGTGAATTTTTGGAAGGCAGTGTTCTTTACCGTCAACGTCTTTTTAATAGTAATCGAAGAGAATCAGAGCTTCTCTCTTTACAATTTTATGGCAAGATCTCGAACAACGCGCGCCCGGCATGCTGTGTACGACAAAATCCAAATTCAATCGTTCGCATCTGGTAAGTGCAAGTCTGGAAACTATCCCTTGTCATCGGTTCGAGTGTGCTATAC
>NW_017162652.1:20175-25231 GCF_001652005.2 Ceratina calcarata | reverse complement strand
TCATAATTTTATCTACCCTGTAATTTGTAACATCGTTAGTTACTTCATTGAATATTTATAGTTACATTTGTTCAGTGAACGTAAGTAACGATTAATCGCTTTCATTCCTCTGATATTTAACCAATTTATGAGTTCGTTTTTGCATGCAACTTTTCTTTGTCGTCACGAGCGCGGCATCGCACGAGGCGGTAGCCGCGCTCCTGCCCGCCGTGTATACTCGCTCTGATTGGTCGGGGATTTTTGTTAATAACTCAATAACCACGCCTCAGACAACTTTTTCACAAAGGAAAAAGTTGTTCAAAATCACCTCAGGAACCTCCCATTAAAATATGTACCACTAGTCCTGGGACATCCTGTATATACACAATATTTTATTAGTTAATAATTTCATTTTATTTAAAAACATATGTCCATAAACTTGTATATAAATATTTTATACATTTTTTAACATTGCTGATACTGTTGAGCATTGGCGGCAGTGGAATCAAACGTGGATTCCATGTTTAAGTAAATAAAATATTAATATATGCATATTAATTATATTTTTTTTTATATATATTTATTAGTTAATTATAGTAATTATATAGTAATACAAGTAATAAAGTTCAATGTGCAGTTTTGAACTTTCGCGCTTTTATGTTACAATGAATCATGAATGCGTTCCACAAACCGCGTGACTGTACCTCCCTTTACTGCGGAGATGGCTTCACTCCCCTCGTCTAAAGTACAGGTTTATGCTCTATCCCTGTATTCCTATATCCATGATAATGACACAGTGCCACAGTCATACAATGACAGAGTTACAGAACAAATGAGACAATAATGCAATAGCATTGATGCTAAAAGAGTTCAGTCGAACACATAAATAATACAACGATGCAATGTTTGAAGGACACAATATGACAATGACATAATGAGTTACAGAGTTACAAAACATAACATTTATCCAAAAACCATTAAAAAAAAACGATTTCCCTCTATCATAAACATTTTTCTATTTGATCAATCCTCTACACTCGAGTATTTTTCTCTAGGTGATACAATCGTCCGCATCTCAGCCAATCGTTGTCCACGCGATCCCCACTACGACTCCAACAAGCAGCAACTCGACCACCAGCAGGAACAATAACAACAGCAGTAGCAGCAACAACGAGACAGTCAGCACCGCCAATCAGAGCCAACCTAACATCCAATCGGAAGGTCCCGGGTCAGCCGTACACGCGCAGCGTACCGCCGCGAGTTACTTCAACGCGATGCCGGCCGCCCTACAAAACTTCCTGCCACCGAACCTTTCTTACAATTTTTACAACATCTCAAACGTTACATATAGAGATTAGAAGATTCGACGTATAATTAATTAAATAGGATTTGTTAATTTATATGATTAAGTGTATTATATTGCTTTTATTTGATATTAAATAATGAGTGTATTTAACAATCGTTTATTTTTTATTAAAAATTTGAACAGTTTTATTTCGTAACCTAATCTGAAATTTTCAATCGACCTCTTAAATTGTAGAACTGCAATTTTCTGAATTTTTCCGATTTTATTTTGCATTCAAAAAATTTGAAGATTCTTTCAATTATTGAAAACTTGTCTTAAATTTGTTAACACCACAGCTTTTATTATAGATGAAGAATTTTTATAAATTGTGTAAAAACTGTGGTGTTAACACAATTTATAAAAATTCTTCATCTATAATAAAAGCTGTGGTGTTAACAAATTTAAGACAAGTTTTCAATAATTGAAAGAATCTTCAAATTTTTTGAATGCAAAATAAAATCGGAAAAATTCAGAAAATTGCAGTTCTACAATTTAAGAGGTCGATTGAAAATTTCAGATTAGGTTACGAAATAAAACTGTTCAAATTTTTAATAAAAAATAAACGATTGTTAAATACACTCATTATTTAATATCAAATAAAAGCAATATAATACACTTAATCATATAAATTAACAAATCCTATTTAATTAATTATACGTCGAATCTTCTAATCTCTATATGTAACGTTTGAGATGTTGTAAAAATTGTAAGAAAGGTTCGGTGGCAGGAAGTTTTGTAGGGCGGCCGGCATCGCGTTGAAGTAACTCGCGGCGGTACGCTGCGCGTGTACGGCTGACCCGGGACCTTCCGATTGGATGTTAGGTTGGCTCTGATTGGCGGTGCTGACTGTCTCGTTGTTGCTGCTACTGCTGTTGTTATTGTTCCTGCTGGTGGTCGAGTTGCTGCTTGTTGGAGTCGTAGTGGGGATCGCGTGGACAACGATTGGCTGAGATGCGGACGATTGTATCACCTAGAGAAAAATACTCGAGTGTAGAGGATTGATCAAATAGAAAAATGTTTATGATAGAGGGAAATCGTTTTTTTTTAATGGTTTTTGGATAAATGTTATGTTTTGTAACTCTGTAACTCATTATGTCATTGTCATATTGTGTCCTTCAAACATTGCATCGTTGTATTATTTATGTGTTCGACTGAACTCTTTTAGCATCAATGCTATTGCATTATTGTCTCATTTGTTCTGTAACTCTGTCATTGTATGACTGTGGCACTGTGTCATTATCATGGATATAGGAATACAGGGATAGAGCATAAACCTGTACTTTAGACGNTCCTCAACGTGAAAGGGCCTAGCTGAATAAGCGGGTCAAATATGCCCTTCAGCCGAATGAAGCGCCGCTTGCGCCATTCGATAGCTTATCAAAAACGAAACATTCACTACAATTTTTAGCCCTATGTTTCAACCAAGGAGGTAGTAATCGGGAAAATTCGAAAAATCAGTTTTTTGAGGTTTTTCCGTATTTAACGCCTTGCGAAAAATCTGAGAAAATTCTGACATGTTTGTAGTGTAGTTGAAAACATCTGAGACTTTTTACAGATTTTTTTTCCCTTGCAAAATGTAGTTATAAAAAATAAAAAAGTGCGTAAAATAATTCGGCTCAAGGGCATATTTGACTCGCTTATCCAGTTAGACCTTTTTGGAATGCGCCATTCTGCCGGCCATATTTCTAATTTTTTTCAAAATGTTTCTATACAACAGAGCTGTACATATAAAATTAAAACCGATTCTCAAAATCCAAAATCCAAATTTTGAAATACGAAAATTCTCCTTTAAATCGAATTATTTTTACAAAATCGATAACCTAATGTTACCTGAACAAACTCCTGCGAAAGTAGTCGCCATTTTTCAACAATTACGGTAGCTCCGTAATAAGGAACAG
Source organism: Ceratina calcarata (assembly GCF_001652005.2). NCBI lineage: Eukaryota > Metazoa > Arthropoda > Insecta > Hymenoptera > Apidae > Ceratina > Ceratina calcarata. The sequence continues at coordinate 22,009 of NW_017162652.1, read as the reverse complement.
GTATAGATAAGCCGTGAGTTTTGGCAAAGGCAGCCACGTTTATGTCGTGTCCACTGTACAGCCAAATTTTCGTTTTATTCCCTCTATTTTTAGTATTATTGGCTTCCATGTTGTTGATCACCTCTTTGACAAGATGGCCGCCATACATTCTCTTCATATGAGGCGTGTACGATTGTAATTCGTAATCCAAGATTGCAACTTTTTCTATTTCGTCCTGAATTTCTTCTGTTGCCCAATCGGGGAGGGGGATGCCCATACTTTTCTGCAATTTCAAATGTTTACGATGCAGTGGTACAATACAATGATGCGATGATAGAATGACACAATAACACAATAATACAACATTTAAATGATATAACGTTCGAATGATTCAATGTTACACGGCATGGATCTAAAGGACGGAGCATTATCGCGATAATGCGTGGCGAAATACGTAAGGGGGGTGCAGCAGACCTATGGGTCCCATGGGCACATGCGCTCCCCTCCCCACGCAGTAAATTGCTGGTCATATTGTGGTGCACCCTACAAGTTCCAGTCATTTTCAGTGCACCCTACAGTTGAATTTAGACGGTATTATAGATAGCGTATTATAGATAGCGCATGCTCACATGACCATGCAAACAATGGGCATGCGTAGAGCTGTGCAACAGATTCAAAATAGTCCGCGGAATGTTATAGATGGCGCTACAGTGTGACCAGCAATTTGTTCCCCTCCATGTTCCCCTCTTAGCCTTTTGAATCACGCCCTCCCTCGTCTAAAACCCTACCTCATGCTCCGTCCTTTAAGTCCATGGTTACGACGACACAGTAACACGATAACGCAATAACCTAATGGTACACTGACACAATGGTATAATGAAACAATGATACAATGATGCAATTGTTAACCTGGCTGGTTAAAAGATGGTAGAGATAAACTGTTTGGAGAATGGGATCCTGAGACATGTCCACTCCAGTGTTTTTGCTGAGGTAATCGAAAAAGTTCTTGTGCGTCGTTATAAATTTATTCACGCCAGGCGACTGTTTCAATTTTATCAATTCCACTGCATACCTGTAACATTTATGATAAACACACGTGATAGTCAATCCATCGTTCAAATTATCATTCGTTATCATACATGCTATTACACACATCATTAACACAGTTTATGCTGACCTTCGGCAATATAATGGCAGGAAAACGGCATCCACAATTCTTGGCAAATATATAACAGGCACAACATTGATTTCATTGTTGTTATCTCCAACTGGTGGGTAGAGTCCACGGAGTACTAGTTCTAGGGACATTTTAGTCCGGTCGAAGTCACTGCTGACTGCGTAGACGTCGCCATAATTCAGTGTCGGGCCCAGAAATTTATCGTAACGGTCTCTCAAGAGTTTTCCTAATTGCAATTCCCTTGTTTTGCCTTTCTACAATGTACATACAGGGTGTTCCGGAAAGATTGTTATAGCCGAAAATGGCAGACGAGGAGGAGCATTGTGAACAACAATGTCCTCTGGCAAAATACGAAATGGGGCTTGGTTACCGAGTTATTAACAGAAAACACGGACCAATCAGAGCGCTCGGTTGAGGCGGTCTCCGTTTCAGGAGCGCTGGCTCGGAGTCAGCCGGCTGGCTTTTTGTTAGTTGTCTGTCGACCATTCAAATTACGAGCGTATATTATAGAGGCGCTAGTGTATTTTAACGGATGATCAACCCATCTGAACGATCGTTACACTCTCTCAAAAATGGATCTCGAGATGATACGCAATTCTGTACACGTGGAAGTATTCAATATATATGTATCACTATAATTAAGTAATAAATATAGTTATTAGCAAATACTCTGCAACA
>NW_017162652.1:14187-19115 GCF_001652005.2 Ceratina calcarata | reverse complement strand
CAACACAGTTAACCGATAGAATTGATAAATTAAATGGTAATTGTTTGAAATGTGCCGAGTTTGATTGCTGATTTCCGGATCGGATGTTGTTGAGTTCGCGATAAAATAATTGAGCACGTTGTGATGTTTAAAGCGCGTTTAATATATAAAAAAGAAATCACATTTACAGAAGTCGGTTGATTAAATATAATGAGTGAACACGCGTCGCAGAGTTTAACCCGAGTTTTACCTCACGTGATTGTTCCGATGATGATCACGATGTTATTGATCGTGACCGTTACACAAGAGTGTGATTTAAACTACCGAGATTCACAGAAACTCGGCCCGTGAAATTATAATAATCACACGGAATTTGAGTTCGATTGTCCCTTAGCGATAACTCAAAAAGAGTGAGAGTAACAGGATCGCGAGTACAAGAGATTTGAGAGTAAATCCGAACACGTCCGCACTAAGTAACACCTTAATGAGCAGTAAGGATCGTTGGCCGTGATAAATGGCTAATCCTTCTTCCTGCGCAATCGATATTAATAGCGCGTGATGCGCATTGACGTGACTCATCGTGATTTGTGCAATCGATCCTCGCATCGATCGCGATGATTCTAGAGTTTTCCATCGAGTGCGCCTTTACCCTGGAGTTTTCATGCGAGTGCGCCTTTGGCGGTATATCCTAAAGGCTCTTTCTCAAACAGTAATAATTATCGGTCATGAAAATTTAATATGCGGATGGCTTTAATACAACGCGAATTATGGCAGCACGTGACTGGCGAAGTAATAGAACCGCAACTAGAAGGTGAAGCTAAAGAAGTATTCAAACGCAAAGAAGAAAAGGCATTAGCGGCAATCGCATTAAGCGTTGAGCCTGAACACCAAGTTCATATAATTGATTGTAACAAGGCATCGGAAGCATGGGACATGTTAACCAAAGTTTTTGAACCGAAATCGAGACCTAGAATACTACAATTAAAAAAGCAAATGGTTTCAATAAAACTCGAACGAGATGAAATAATGATGTCATATTTAGCCAGAATTAAAACGTGCAGCGACAGTCTAAATGAAGCAGGATATGATGTACGAGACGATGAAATAGCTTATGCCATGTTATGTGGTTTGCCTAGCAGTTATGAGAGAATCATAATGGCTCTGACAAATTTAGATGATGATAAATTTAAACCATCTGAAATAAAGGGCATATTGCTTAGCGAATACGAGAGAAGAACAGCAAAAGAACCTAATCATACTGAAGAGAAGAAGGAAGCTTATCATCAAGTAAAGGAATCGCATTACCATCCTAAGGAAACGACATGGAGCATAAAAGAGAAGAAAGGAAATGCTTCAATTGTGGAAAGGTAGGACTCCTTTGTCACAATGTTGTGCCAACACTTGTCGAGCGAGGGTTCAGCATACCAAGGCAAACTGGAGAAGTACCACATCGACTCAGCGTAAGCATAAAGATGCGTTCTTATTAGAAATAAATAGTATTCAACTAGATGATTGTTGGTTAATAGATAGCAGTGCGACTCATCATGTATGTAAACATAAAGATTGGTTTGTAAATTATAAAAGTATAGTCGATGAGAAAATTTATTCAGCAAATGATGAAGCAGAGAACAATTTAAAAGCGATAGGCGTAGGTGACATAAATATAGAAACATGTGTAAATGGTAATAATTTTTCCATAACTTTGCATGACGAATATCACCTTCCAAATATAAGAAGAAATTTACTGTCGATGTCACAAATTGAGAGAAAAAGTAAGCGATTAGTAGTAGATAACAATAAAATTAAGATTTTAAATAAGGAAACTGGTATGATAGTGGGGGAAGCATATAGTAAGAATGGCTTATATATCGTTAAAGCTGATGTTATTAAAAACAAAACAGAAACGTATGTAGTACAAAATAGTAAAAACATAAAAGATAGTGACAAGTGGCACCAAAGATTTTGTCATGTAAATGTAAGAAACATTAAAGAATTAGCACATAAAAATTTAGTTCGTGGGTTAGAGAACACAAGCATGTATGATATTCACTGTGATGGTTGTAGTATTGCCAAATCAACCAAATCACCTTGTAAAAGTATGCGTAATAGACAAACAAGAGATTTACTGCAATTAGTTCATTCTGACTTATGTGGACCATTGCCAACGAAGTCTATTGGAGGATCTAGATATTTTCTCACTTTAACTGATGATTATTCTAGAAAAACAACTGTTTATTGTCTTAAAAGTAAAGATGAAGTTGTGAGTTACGTACGTAGATATATAGCTCGAGCAGAAAGAGAGACTGATAGGAGAATAAAGAGAATCCGAACCGATAACGGATTAGAATACTGTAATAAAGAAATGGCAAGCATGTTTGATACCCTAGGTATAAAGCATGAACGTACAAATGTATATACTCCTCAGATGAACGGTGTTGCCGAAAGAATAAATAGAACACTGTTAGAACTTGTACGTGCAATGTTAAATACATCGAAGCTACCGGAAAGGTTTTGGGCAGAAGCGTTATTGACTGCATGTTATATAAAAAATAGAGTCATGCATTCAGCAATAGGAGATAACGTGCCGGAAGGTGTATGGACTGGTAATACACCAAGTGTTAAACACTTAAGAATGTATGGATGCTTGGCATACGCGCACTTACCGAAAGGAGGGAAATTAAGCTTCAGAGCAAAAGAGTGTATATTTGTGGGCTATTCGTCGCAAACGAAAGGATATAGATTGTGGGATCCAATTAATGATGACATTATAGAAACAAAACACGTCGAGTTTGTAGAAGGCGTAAACGGGTACGAACATATTTATAATAAAAGAACGTATGAAATTCCGTTAGATGATAATGAAAAATATGTAGATGCAACGAATGATAAAGTAGAGTTAAAGCTAGATGAAGACGATGATGAATGTGACAGAAAAGATAGTTCAGATTTAGTTCACGCGAGCACAACCGTATATGAGAAAGTGAAAGATATAAACAGTGAGGGTCAAAAATGTGATGACAATGTTCAACAGGATATATCTGAAACTAAGGTATATAAACGTACACCACGACGAGGCAAAGTAATTAGAAATCCATGGGGTAGGTTAGGTAAACCCAAAAATGTTGAAATAAATCTAGCAGAGATAACTGAACCGACTACATATGAACAAGCAATTTTGTCGCCCCAGTGCGAAGAATGGAAGTTAGCTATGGTTGAGGAAATTGAAAGTTTAGAAAGTAGAAACACTTGGGAAATTATAGATACAGCTGACAACATAAAATGTATTGGTAGTAAATGGGTATTCAAAGCAAAAACAGATCATGATGGAAAGATCGTCAGATATAAAGCAAGAGTAGTAGCTCAAGGTTGTAGTCAAAAGAAAGATATAGATTATTTCGAATCGTATGCACCAGTTGCAAATATATCGTTAATAAGATTGCTGTTATCAATATCTGTATGTCAAGGTTTAGAAGTACATCATTTAGATATTAAATGTGCGTATTTATACGGTGAATTAACCGAAAAGGTGTATATGAGATTACCTCCCGGATATAACGAATGTAGTAATAAAATAGCGAAGTTAAACAGACCAATTTACGGTTTAAAACAGTCAGGTCGTAACTGGAACAATGCAATTGATAAGTTCCTGATTGAAAATAAATTTAAAAGATTAAACAGTAGTAACTGCGTTTATACATATGATAATGATCTCATATTAACAATCTATGTAGATGATATAATATTAATGAGTAAAAATAGGATTAAGATGAATGAAGTTAAAGCTATATTAACATCGCGATACGAAATAAGAGATTTAGGTAAAGCGACATACTTATTAGGTATAAGTATTAGTTATGCAGAGAAAACCATGAAGCTTTCGCAGCAATTACATATACGCAAACTACTAGACGAATATAATATGAATGAATGTAAAAGTGTGAAGACTCCGATCGAATCAGGCATGAAGTTAACTAAGCATGACAGTCCGTCGAACGAACTGGAAACAGAGGAAATGAAAAATGTGCCATATAGACAATTAATAGGATCAATAATGTATATAGCTTTAGGTACGCGTCCTGATATAATGTTCTCGGTATCAAAACTAGCACAGTTCTCATCAAACCCGGGAAAAGTACATTGGCTGCAATCTAAAAGAATATTGAAATATTTATCAACAACTAAAACCAAAGTATTAACATTTAGTCCCGGTAACAATGAAATAGAAATATTTAGTGATGCGGATTGGGCAACAGACGCAGATGATAGACACTCATATAGTGGTATGTTGACGTTTTTAGGAGGGAATCCTATTACTTGGAAGTCAAATAAACAAAAGTCAACTATGGAAGCTGAATACGTAGCGTTAGAAAATGCGGTAAAAGAAGCGATGTGGATGAGCATGTTGTTTAAGGAAATGCGATGCGAGCTCAATATCGAAACACCATGCGAGCCATATATCATTAGATGTGACAATAGGTCAGCCATTGATTTCACAATAAATAGAATAGAAAGGTCAAAATCTAAACATATAGATATAGCGTATCACATTACTAGAGAAAAACATGAACAAGGATTGATACGATTAAAGTATGTCTCATCAGGTGATAATGTGGCTGATATATTTACGAAAGTGTTGCCGTATAAAGTAGCTTTAAGTCATGTAGAACGAATGAAATTGCGTGACGACTGAGGATTGATATGAATGCAAATTTGAATGCTCGACTGAAGTGGGGGATTGTTAGTTGTCTGTCGACCATTCAAATTACGAGCGTATATTATAGAGGCGCTAGTGTATTTTAACGGATGATCAACCCATCTGAACGATCGTTACACTCTCTCAAAAATGGATCTCGAGATGATACGCAATTCTGTACACGTGGAAGTATTCAATATATATGTATCACTATAATTAAGTAATAAATATAGTTATTAGCAAATACTCTGCAACA
>NW_017162652.1:10938-12735 GCF_001652005.2 Ceratina calcarata | reverse complement strand
ATGGGTAAGTCTAAATCTCTACAATTTTTACATTTTCTTTTTAATTCAATATTCCCCGCGACTTGTTAATTCCTCATTTGTCCTATCATCATCCATCAATTATCAACAATCTATCCCATCCATTCCACGTTAATAACGATTAAGTGTATTAATTGTTATTCATAATAACGAACGAACAACAATTTCCTTGCATTGTTATTCATGTAGTTTGTTATTCGTCATTTTCTTAAAACGCTTCGTACTGAGCGGAGCGCTTCTTCAAACGCAAGAAAAGCCGGCCGGCTGACTCCGAGCCAGCGCTCCTGAAACGGAGACCGCCTCAACCGAGCGCTCTGATTGGTCCGTGTTTTCTGTTAATAACTCGGTAACCAAGCCCCATTTCGTATTTTGCCAGAGGACATTGTTGTTCACAATGCTCCTCCTCATCTGCCATTTTCGGCTATAACAATCTTTCCGGAACACCCTGCATACGTGCAGGTAATGGGACACTTATAAGAGAACTGCTATAAAACCGACGCTTTGGAGAGTTGGTAGGTCGGCACCTGTGGTCGTGTCCTACGAGATTTCGTGCGATCGCTTAAGTGTTGTACCCCACTCAACAAGATGAGCGGGAGGTGCGAGACATTCAAATTCGGTATCTAAGCCTTACGAAAATGTGACCTATACCTGAGTTCCAGAGAGTCTAGTAGCGGGCACAGTTTAATTTTTGATCGTTCTGGGCATCTCAATGCTTTACCGTGTATACTGAAACGTGTGGAGGGAGTTCGCTGCGACCTTCACTACCTTCCAAACTGCGCGAAACGCTCCTAGACTCTCGGGAACTCAGGTATAGACATCCAGTGGGAACGGACACCCAAAGCACTAACCATCTCGGGGCGGGTTTTCCTAGGTAGGATTTATCCCACTGGATTTACATACTGAAGGTTTTCCCCGCTCCACAGGCAGCATCCTGGGCGAATGCGAGATGGAGAGAGGACTGACAATGAAAGGTAAAGCATGCTAGGTGATTGAAAAAGTAGAAAGGAAGGGCTGGAGGTCCAGGAGATAGGAGTGAAAGCACTTGCTGTACCGAAAGGCAGCATGTGGATAAATCCCGCAAAAAAATAATTGCTATAAAAATTGCTATAACAATTTCTGTGATAATTAGTACAATAATTGCTATAATAATAGTTATAAGATTTATTACAATAGAATTGGTATAATAATTGCTATAATGTATTAATAATTCTTCGTTGAAGTAACGTGAGGAATTTAGCAATTATAAAATTAATGCTAGTTTATGCTTTTTTTTAAGTAGAGAAGTGACTTTTGTTAAATTGTGGACTTACCTCAATTAATTGGCCGTAGCCGAGTTGATCGTAAATCGGATTGAGGGGCATATTCGGATAGATCTCTTTCTTGTCCGGCGTCCTGTCGCCATGTCGAAAAATCTGTAAATTCGTGTCACAATTTGTGATACTAAACTATTCGACCTCTTACCATATGTTGTCATACGTTGTGGTTAACTATCATACCCTGCGCTACACGTCACATACAGTCGGAGACAAAAGTAAGTGGATAGTTACTGAAAATGGGTAAAGATCAAGTTTAAGGATGTATAGACTATATACTTAAACGATGCTGCCATGTTGAATTTGTTATTGTAGATTCCTATTACTATTAAAAAGCTATCTGTAAAATTTTAAATGAATTCATGGGTTTTTGAAAAATTATAGTGACTTAAAATTTGCATGTACTCTTATGATAATCAGCAATAACCCAAAGAAAACTTCACTTTGATCTCGAAAATAACCCAGA
>NW_017162652.1:4001-10584 GCF_001652005.2 Ceratina calcarata | reverse complement strand
CATATGAGATGTTGCTCCATTATCTATGCACCAATCGTTGCTCATCAAGTCCATAGTGGCCAAAGTTAACCCTGCTGATACATCGTGATTTTTCATTTCATGTACCGTGAAAACATCTTCACCTTCTGTCACGTAATTTGCTTGTTGTTTTGCATTGGCTTTCCTTTTAAAACAATTGCTTGCTTTGTGTGCCCATTTTTAGCAATAGCGACATTTATACGGTTTGTAAGGTCTTTTGGTGGTAAATCCCACTGCGTTCACTTTATTTTCACTTACTTCCGTGCTTTGAAGATCATTAGTAAACTATGGCTTATTTGCATTTCTCCCGTGCTTTGCGTAAAATGCTTCTTGCGTACCACTCCTTCCATCTACCCTTTTCCTTGCTTCAGATTCTTCTAAGAGTTTTATCTTTAAGGACTGTGGATCTGGAAGTTTATCTCTTGATTCTATTGCACACCTGAAATTCTCATAGTCATTTGGTACACTGTATAGGATTATTATCGACAAAAGATCATCAGCGATTTGTATGTTCATCTCCACCAGTTTGTCGACTAAACAAAATAGTTTGTTCAAATGTTCGGCCATATTTTCATTACTTCAAGTTTTGTAAATAGTAATTGCTTTAGAAGTGATGCTTTCTTTGCTGGCCCTTTGGTGCATATACTGTTCCCAACGCCGTCCACGCATCTTTCGATGTTTCACAATTCTTCACATGACATAATTCAGGAGGACTTATTGCAAGAACAATATCAACCTTTGCTTTTCTGTCTTGTTTTATCCATGCTGCTATATCTGGCGGATTTTCCGGCTTCGGCCTTGAATCATCTACGTAGCAACATAAGTCAACTCAATCATAAGTTAAAATTGCTTCAATTTGCAGTTTCCACGTATCATAATTATCTTTCGTAAGCTTTTTAATATGTACGTTTTATCCTACACTCATATTGACACTGATACTGATGAAACTTTAACTCGTGCTTCGTTCAGTTGGCTTGATCGCGTAGCGTGTTAGGTTAAGAATACACTTTTTTAACAATTCTCTTTATATTTGTAGAAAATGCATAGCTCTGGGCCCATAACCTGTTAGAATACTTATTTTACTTGTGGTGTATTTCTTAGGTTTTTTATTAACTTAAATTGGAGATTTACTTTGAACCACACAACTTTATTACTGCTTGATACATACGCAACTTAGAACAAGAAGGAAGTGAACAAAAACATTAAAGCAGGGTTGAGATATTTTTACCCACGACGCTCGCTTCCCCTGTTTTTCGCCCGTATTTCGATCCCCACTACTATTCCCCTCATGCGTGCTCATGCGCGTTCGCGAAGCTCTCCACAGCGCTACCGTGAAAATCACTGCATACCCCCACCAACTATTGGTCCCCACCATGGTCGCGTCGTCCCCACTTTCCGGCCGAGGAAAAAATTATCCGATCCCTGCGTATATGTACGCAAAACGTCCTCTCAACGTACATGTATAACATACGGAAAACGTTCTGTCAACGTACATGTACAACATATGTAAAACGTTCTGCCAACCACGGTCGTATATACAGGTCGGGAAACTCCGATGGTGGGTGTACAGCTCTTATTTGCTACAGTTGTAATTATAAAAGTCGCCACTTGGTCGCCACGCGCTGCAATCAAGTCCTGAACAGGGATCTCGTAATTTTTCGTGCACGGCTCGCTTCCCCTGTTTTTCGCCCGTATTTCGATCCCCACTACTATTCCCCTCATGCGTGCTCATGCGCGTTCGCGAAGCTCTCCACAGCGCTACCGTGAAAATCACTGCATACCCCCACCAACTATTGGTCCCCACCATGGTCGCGTCGTCCCCACTTTCCGGCCGTGGGTAAAAATATCTCAACCCTGCATTAAAGATATAAAACCGTAACTTTACATAGAAGTATAGGTAGCGCTGCTGATAGTCGCGCGGTGTCTAAAGTATTTCAAGTATGAAGTATTTTAATACATTCCAACATGATGTCTAGTAACTACTCGAAGCTGCTCAGCAGGTGGTGGACCCGTAGTTTCGCGCTAATCTGCGGAACGAGTCGGCGGGCTCTTTTGAAGCCCCCGTGCTTTTACATGGGTTTTCCTATACTTTCAATTTTTTACTACGGTACTATAGGCTCATGGATGTCAGAATGTAGGATTTCTCCTCTTCCCGAGCTCTCCCCACTACTGTATGCTGCTGTATGCTCAATGTGCTCTCCCGACTTACATACGGCATTATTAGACATGTCCCCAATGATCATGGGTAACGTAAATGAGGGCAAAAAAAAGTAGTGGGGGACAGCTCGGGAAGAGGAGAAATCCTACATTCTGGCATCCCTGTGTAGGCTATGCCTTTGACTATGTAATCAAAGGGCTATGCCGGCGCATCTCTCGAATCCAAAATTTCGACACCCACCACATAGAATTTTCATTACGCTTACGGTAATATGAACAGGTCTTTAGGCGGTAAGCGGATTAAGCGGCCGCGTGCGGCCCCGGATATCCGAGGGGCGCCGGAGGAATCCGGAGGTAACTTAAAGAATTTAAAGATTTTAGAAATGATCGAAAAGGTTCAAAAAACGCACCTTAAAATAGTAATAGGAATCTATAATAACAAATTCAATATGCTAGCATCGTTTGAGTATACATACATATAGCCTATACATCCTTAATGGTGCGGGTGTGCTTTTCGTGGAATTGAGTTGGTATGTTAGTACAAATTGACAGAATTATGAATGCAGACAAGTATATTGATATTCTAAGTGAGAATTTAAAAGAAGCAGTGGTAAAAATAGGTTACGACGACGAATTTGTCTTTTAACAAGGTAATGATTCCAAACATACTGCTAAGAAAACTGAAAAGTTTATCGTGGTTTCCAATATTAAATTACTTGAATGGCCAGCCCAAAGCCCCGACTTGAATCCTATAGAGAATTTATGGAGTTTACTGGACGCAAAAGTTGCATTGGACCAATGAAATAAAAAGATCGATATTTTCAATAGGTTAATTTCTAAATTTGAAAAAATTAGTAAAGAGTATATTGAAAATATAATCCCCATGAACTATCATACACCGCTATACGCTATCATGCACTCCCATAAACAATCATACTATCATACAATCATTATAAGCAACTATGCGCTACATTAAACTATCATGTAATTCTCCTAAACTCTCATACAACCATCATAAATCATTATACACTATAGAGCACTATCGTCATCTGCCATACAAGCATCATAAACTGTTGTATGCAATCACAGGCTATTTGTATTGTGATAGTTCAAGACTTCAATTATGTTCTTGAAGTATCGGTTTTCACATTTTTTTATTGATTTATTACTTCTTTATACAGGGTGTCCCAGAAAATGTGTTAGAGCCGAAAAGGGGTAATTCTGGACGTGTTTCTGAACAATTTCCTTTGCCAAAATGCAAAGTGAAGCATGGTTTTTAAATTATTAACGAAAAACACTGACCAATAAGAGCGCATGTGGGCCCTACATGCCTCACTTTGCATTTTGGCAAAATACATTTTGGTAATCACCCCTTTTACATCTGACACTATTCTGGGATATCCTGTACAATCTTGTCACCAAATCGTTTAACACTTTTGACGCTATTTATGCATAACACATTTTGTACTATTATTTGTTTTTGCATTATTCGATTGTTGTTTAATTATTTTACGTTTTATTGTTTATGTATGGTACTTACGACTTGTACTGATTCTAATTGAAGAGTCCCACTGACTAGTTGCAACATACCAACAAACAATAAAATTGTATGCACGAACACTGTTATACTATCCATATTTTAATATAAATCGTAAAACTTGGAAGACACAGCGAAACTGTTTTCCAACTCAATATAATAAGAATTGAATCAAACAAAAACTTTTTTGTCTTAACTTAAAATCATAAATAATTGAAATATAACGTCAGATAAAAGAATAAGAAATAAGAATAATTGAAGAGCAATAGTGAAAATAAGAAATTGTTAATTTATTAATAAACAAATACAGCTGCACTTCACAATTTTAATAACGAAGAAGAAAATGAAAATAAAATAAAGCTCTCTGTTTTTTGTTTAAGTACAAACTTCATTCGGCGTAGGTTCGCTATGCTAAAATCGCGTTTGATAAAATAAAATCGGAAGAGATATCCAAAGATTTTTTGTTCTTTTTATCAACCAGAAGAGGTGGGGGAGGGATTATCTTAATCTTATTAAGACTGATTACATAATCAACCTCGTTAAGAGTTAATTTCCAAATCAATTGACTGAGTCGATTGCTTTAGTAGACGACGTCTGGCAATCAATTTTTTTATCATTGATTTTGACCAATGATTCTATTTATATTTTTCTGATTTCATGTATACACAACTGTTAATGTTTGTACAGTCTAGTATCGTATGTACAATTCTGTTTATTTAAATTCCCTCGAGCCCATATTATTTTTCTCGCAAGGTACTGTATGTATAATCATGAATAATTAATGTAACGATATCACATCAATGTTCTGGGGCATTCATGTTACAGAACGTAAGTAACGATGTCACTTAAATGTTTGATTTATTTGAGATTATATTTCATGTATCTCATTAGAATCTTTCTACTGTATTAAATTTATTTTTATTACATTTACATTATTTTGATAATTGAATGATGGTTATTTCTCTTCGTTGGTGTTAAGGTAGTAATTCTGCAAGATCTTCTTTGTTACGTCGTTCCAAAGACAGTCGAGCTCCAATTTCGTTGGGATGTATTCTTGTACCAGGCTTTTGTAGGTGTCATAGGGACACTTGGTACCGCAGTAGGGAATCTTGTATGGAATTAATTCCTCGGTTACTCCGGTCCAGAGGTACATCTTTGGACAAAAATAATTATGCAAATTGATTGATTATTGGAATTTGTTGATCATTAATATTGGTCATATGTATCTCAATGTTTGGAAATTTTTTTTAACAAGGGTTTATGTTGGAAGAATGTGAAGAAGTTCAGTATTGTTTAGGGCTCTACTGGCTGTCACGCTGAATTTTTTCATACTTTTCGACGCAATGGAAATGGAGAAATTAAATATTATAACAATTATGATTCATTGTAATAGTAAACTAGCAATCTCAAAATTCGAGAATTTTTTGCAAATTCAATTTGCAACCGAAAAATTTGAAAAAAATTCAATGCTATGTAATTTACTATTAACTATTTCTCTGAATTTTTCGTAATTTTTAGTCTACCACAAATGAAGAAATTAGACATTATATTAATTGCAATCAAATCTTTTTTAATATTGGCCATGTTAATACTTTGTGAATATTTCAAAATTTCATTTCGCACCAAGAAATTTGAAAAATTCTGAAACACGTATTAAATCGTCAGTCATGTCTCTGATTTTTCTGAAAAATTTTCATACATCAGAACCGCAAAAAGAAGTATAAACTGCTTCGTAGTACACGTGCCTTTTGTAATAATACCGATTATGCAGCCTTACCTGGACGTATTCCTGGTCAGCGTCCCGCCACTTTTCCACAAATATGGCGGAACTATATAAAGGTATAGCCGGCTCCGTGAACCCGTGAACTTTGGCGAAAGAAGCGACGTTCAATTCATGCCCACTGTACAAGAAAATTTTCGTGTTGTTCCCGGCAATCTTGACATTCTTGCGGTCCATGTTATCGATGAACTCCTTGACAACATTGCCGCCGAATAACCTCTTCATAGTAGGTGTGTAGGATTCGAGTTCGTATTCTATAGCCACTATGGTTTCGATTTTCTGTTGAATTTCTTCGGTTGCCCAAGTGGGCAGAGAGATGTTCATACTCTTCTGTAAATATGAATAAATATTGTAACACAAAATGGCAATCATTTTTGATTTTCGGAAAAAAATAGCGATTTTGGAGGTTTTCGGTTGAAAATTGTGATTGTAAAATTTGTATTAGGAACAATTAGTAATCTCATCACTTCTCTTGGGTGTTAGGTTACAATAATCTAGAAGGGTGACGTAAATTATTTATCATAATTTATCATAAATTATCATATGCCGTCATTGTAGTAGGTTATGGTGTAAAAATTGCATTTAAAACCATTTTTCGTGGGTATTGATTAACAATAATGCAGAATAGAGATATAAATTCATTATCATAATTTATCATACGCTATCGTAAATTATCATATGCCGTCAATGTAGTAGGTTCTGGTGTAAAAAAATGTACTTAAAACCATTTTTCGTGGGTATGCAGGGCTAACAATAATGCAGGATAGTGATATAAAGGACCTAGCTGGATAAGGGGGTCAAATGTGCCCTTGAGCCGAATGAAGCGCCGCTTGCGCCATTCGATAGCTTATCAAAAACGAAACATTCACTACAATTTTTAGCCCTATGTTTCAACCAAGGAGGTAGTAATCGGGAAAATTCGAAAAATCAGTTTTTTGAGGTATTTCCTTACTTAACGCCTTGCGAAAAATCTGAGAAAATTGTGACATGTTCGTAATGTAGCTGGAGATGACTGAGAATTTTTTCAGATTTTTCCCTTGCAAAATGTAGCCGTGAAAAATAAAAAAGTGCTAAAAATAATTTTTTCTCGA
>NW_017162652.1:380-3899 GCF_001652005.2 Ceratina calcarata | reverse complement strand
TCGAGAAAAAATTATTTTTAGCACTTTTTTATTTTTCACGGCTACATTTTGCAAGGGAAAAATCTGAAAAAATTCTCAGTCATCTCCAGCTACATTACGAACATGTCACAATTTTCTCAGATTTTTCGCAAGGCGTTAAGTAAGGAAATACCTCAAAAAACTGATTTTTCGAATTTTCCTGATTACTACCTCCTTGGTTGAAACATAGGGCTAAAAATTGTAGTGAATGTTTCGTTTTTGATAAGCTATCGAATGGCGCAAGCGGCGCTTCATTCGGCTCAAGGGCACATTTGACCTCCTTATCCAGCTAGGCCCTTTGTTATCATAATTTATCATACGCTATCATAGGCGATCATAGTCTGTCATGAGCTATCACAATCTCAGATCATGCATCAATCTTAAAATTCCATCCCTCATAATTTTTCTTCACTATTAATTCGCAACAATGCAGAATATTGATATAAATTCAGTATCATACGCTATCATAGTCACACGCTATTAGTCTGTCAAAAACTATCATCAACTTTAAAAGGCTTTATTAGGTTTTGTTAGGTTTTGATCTAAAAATTGCTATTGTAATAACTTTTCTTGGATATTGGCTAATAATAATGCAGGATACTGATCAGAATTCCCTATCGTACGCTATCATAATCTAGCACACTCTTGGGTTTTAATCTACAAAATTGCAATCCTATTAATTTACTTTGAGTGCTAACTAACAGTATCATTCGCTATCATTATATCCTGTCATACTATTATATTAAGATTTAAACTGACCTCGCTTGCGAAAACATTGTAGACACCAGCGGTTACGAAAAGTGGATTATTCTCCGTGGACGTGTTCAACCCTGTCTCTCTGTTAATGAATTTAAACAGTTCGCTGTTTTGCGTCATCAAAGTTTGATACGCTTTTGATTTCTTCACTTTCCTTTCTTCGTCTTTGTACCTGAGAAAAGAACTTCTAATTATAACCATATTATCACATTGTCGTATTACCATATTTCCTTCATTTTACGATCTGAAAAAATTCCTAGGGATGCAACTATCTGTCCAAGATATTTGAACCTGTTTTTATGTTTTTTTATCTATTCCAGCAAGAAAAATTAAGTATACAATGAAAATGAATTTCACAAAATCTAATAAAAGCATCTAAAAATCTGAAAAATTCCCATTGTTGTAACTAACATAAATATCGAGGACATCTGTAAATTTTTTCAGGAGTTTTCATCCATTCTATCAAGAGAAGTTAATCGACTCACTTTGAGCAGCGGAAGCCTTGCAGCACACTGTCTACAATTCTGGGTTCGTAATGCAACGGCACTACTGAACTCTTGCTCGAGGTTGGATATAATCCTTTCAAAACTAATTGCAGGCTCATTTTAGTCCTGTCATAATCAGTACTGTAGGCGTAGACCTCGCCATTACTCCGCGCGTCGTTCAAAAGTAGCCCATGGTATCGCGTATTCAACAGTGTTCCTAGTTGTAGCGCCCTGTTCTTCCCCACCTGAAAGAAAGATGCAATATTGCAGTTAGAAGGTATTATAGAAGTTGATTTAAAATTGTAGCCCCTTCATGTATGCAATCAGTGTAAATGGCCTATAATTTTATCCGACTGAAGAATATTGGCAAACTTTAATTGTCAATAACTATGTTAATAATGGACACAAGGGGTTCAATGTCATTCAAATTGAAACTTGAATTCTCTACTTTAACTCAGTTCCTTGGACGAATTTTAATGAATCGATTGCTTTAGGGTGAAAGCAGTGTATGAAGAGAAGCTTATAAAAATTTTCCTATCGAAGTCAAACCGCATACATTCTCAAATTTCAATCTTCCATAAATTTGTTAGTACTGGAGCAAAAGGATTCAACCTCAACTTAAATTGAAGGTTGAAACCTCTTGTACAATTCAATTCGTTTCGTAATTTTCACTAAATCAGCGCCAAAGTGATGAAAATCGCGAACTAATGTTTTACCTCTAAAGGTAGTTGCATGACATCAAGAGCACTCGGTTGGAAACAGTCTCTTCGCAGCATTTTTTAAATTCTTAGCTTACCTCTGTTAGCTGTCCGTAGCCGAGTTCGTAGTAGAGTGGATCTCGAGGGGCATTGGGGAACAATTCCATTCTCAGTGGTGTCCTGTCACCATGCCGAAAAACCTGAAAGAGCCTAGCTAGATAAGGGGGTCAAATGTGCCCTTGAGCCGAATGAAGCGCCGCTTGCGCCATTCGATAGCTTATCAAAATAGTACTTTTCATAACACGAAGCCGAAAACGACCATTTTCGGCGCCTATAAAGTGGACCGAAAATAGAGTTTTTCTGCCCTAGGGCGGTAAAATGAATTTTACCGCCCGGCGTAAGCTCGATTTTACCGCCCTAGAGCGGGAAAACTCTATTTTCAATCCGCTTTGTAGGCGACGAAAGATGGTCTTTTTTATGCCCTTTTTATGAAAAATATTGTGTGCGACACGGGCCGAATGGACCTTTCCAGGCTCGGATGATGTTCTGAGCAGCTCGTGGTCATCTCGGGCGCCTGTGGCGCCATTCGGCCCGTGTCGCACACAATATTTTTCATAAAAAGGGCATAAAAAAGACCATCTTTCGTCGCCTACAAAGCGGATTGAAAATATAGTTTGTCGAGTTCTCCACTTGTGTGTGTGAAATATTACATATATGTATATACATGTATATACAGGGTGTCCCAGGACTAGTGGGACATATTTTAATGGGAGGTTCCTGAGGNATAAATAAATAAATAAGAATAAAAAATCAAATAAATAAAAAACAACAATTTACAAGGGAAAGCCAAAAATGTATCTTTACTATTAATGATTGTTAATTATCGTTAATCTGTAATTATGATTAATTGTAATTAGCAACTGACAAAATGAAAAGGGAATGTGGAACAGGAAAGATTGCCTGTCTCTTATTTGGAATTTAGTTAATATTACCGACTAGTTTGCTAATGATAACGTACTTACAGAGCCACAACGAATGCTGAACTGCGTTTGCTGTTTATTGCAATTACAATTTCCTTTTATCTGCCTGCCTGTACAGTCATGCAGTCATAAAACACTTGTAACTGATAAAATCTTATCACTTTCTTCACTATTACAATGCAGAAACTTCTGTACAATTTATTTATAACAAGTCTTTCCGATCTCATTTCGCAATCGAAAAATCTGAAAAAATTCTCACTGTTCTATTATATTATGTATTATATATCTAAATTTTTTCAGAATTTTTCATTCAACCTAACTGGAGAAATAAATTATAGTGCAAACTGTGAGCCAATACCAACTATGCGAAACTTTAAGAATATTTCAAGTCCAATTAGCAATTAAAGGATCTGAAAAAACCTAAAGAGCCAGCCGATAGTGTACTAAACATCGCTGAATTTGTTCAGATTTTTCGGTTGCAAATTGAAATTGCAAAAAATTCCTAAACTTTGTGATTGTTAATATTCTATAACAAAGAATCATAAATTCACTAGTTACAGCCATGAATGGACTAATTAGTAC
>NW_017162652.1:0-330 GCF_001652005.2 Ceratina calcarata | reverse complement strand
GATCCTAACCGAACCTAAACCTTTTTTCTTTTTTTCTTTTGATAACAGAGGGGAAATCTTCGAAAGATTTAATTTAACTATTGAAAATAGATTCTTCAACTTGCTTTCAAAGCTGAATTGCATATTTCCGCGATTGTGACTACGTCGGTAATATAGACAATGATAAAATTTTGTTCGAGTCCCCAAAAATCCTTCTCGCAATTATGATTTTTTTCCAAAAAAAATTTATTTTCAATGTTTTAGCCAATTCGAAGAACAGGGCTTCTCGGAAGTACTGTCAAAAATTGATATACAGTCGGACTGTACAATTTGTGGCTACAGAATTTATTC
>NW_017162651.1:22897-54454 GCF_001652005.2 Ceratina calcarata | reverse complement strand
TCTTCTTCTTCTTCTCCACCTTCTTCTTCTTCCTCCTTGTTACTTTCCCGAAGAATGTACCGTGTACCTTGATAGTCTGGATCTATGGACGTCTCTCTATCGCCATGGTGCGACGAAGATAAGCGTGACGCGACCTCTGACTTATACTTCCCATTAGTAGGACGGGCTAATTAGCATGGTGATGAGACTTTCGACGTTTGACGAGGTCCCGGTAATCGAATATACGACGTTCAACCTTGCTCACAGAGGTCGCATTCCCACACTCTTCGTAATAACTTACCCTGATTGTCATTTGCAGCAGACGTACAAAAATTCGTACATTTTTCATAAATCTCTTCCTCGACATTGATAATTATATTCCTGTGCTAGCAATTGTTATCTCTGAACGACTTCACTCTGGCAGCAAAATCCATCTACGCTCACCGACCCCCAGGGAAATCGTCTAACTTGAAGCGATGATAAGTACGAAATGATGCGATCTCACGGTGATTAAAATTGCAACCACGTTTCTTTAAAATAAAAACCTCCAGTGATTCGCAAACGGGAACGAAGCTTATCCGTCGTTAACCTCCAGTTTTACAATGATTCTATTCGATCAGACACGGATAACGCAGCAACTCGGGCAATTCATACACGCGAGGATTGTTTCAGGTTTTCGCGCTGGAATGAAAAAGAAATTGCATGAACCGTGTGTGTGTAATTGGACCGAGCCCCGCGCTAAAATGGCTGTTTTGATTTTCCACCGTGCACCCGCCTGGCTCTACTTTTCCTTTTAACAATCGAAACGCGAGGCGTTTGTTCTCGTTAGCATCGAACCGGGAATCGGTTAACGATCGGGCGCAATTATCGGGAGCAAAAGTTAAAACCGCGGCTGATCAAAAGAGAGCGGCGGAGGGCGGTGGGTGGTCAACCGATAGGGAATCGAAAGGGGAAACAAGAATCGCTTCGTCGCGTTGCTGAAACTAAATGACGCGCTAAGTCGTAGTCGGAAGTTTCACTTGACAATAAAACCGAGGCTCTCCGACTAATTAATTCTGACACTGATCCCTCGCCCTTTGAGTATCGAGCGCGCACGCGATTCGATTTCGTGCAACCGATCGCAAGTTTGACACGGGAAAGAGATTACCTGTTAATTAATTCACGTACTGTCTAATTAATTATCGCGGCATTGGTATGCTTATGAATTATTCATTGGGTTCCAGGGGACCATCCGGAAACGGACGAGGAGAGCGAGTTGAACGCGCGCAATCGGCTCCATCATCATCACCGGCATCATCATCGAGCGGCGTCGTCGTCGTCGAAGCCGGCGAGCGAAGACGAGTTCGCCGAGGACGAGTTGTCCGTCGGCGAGCCTTCCGAGGCAAGGATGCTCACCTCGAGCGCTCCTGCTTGGGGCACCTGTCCAGCCGGTGGCAGGCCACCGCGGGAGAGACGAGGCAGGAGCCCCAGGAGCCTCGACAGGCACAGGAGGGACAAGAATCATGACGTGGGAGGAGAATTTCACGAAGGGATGCTGCTCGATGCGTTGCTCCAGCTTTATCCTAGCGTCGCTGGTAAGCCTCTTCGATTATTCAATCGTTCTTCGGTCTCTCGTTATGTTCGAAATTTTCTTTCCATTATTTCAACACTCTAGAATCTAGAGTCTGGATAGATATCCTAATTGATAATTGCAGGTGTGGCTGGCAACCGATCGACCGGCAATCAACGCCAACAGTCCGTCCCATCGGTGGCCCACAGATTGCCGTATTTCGTGCCGCCGATGCCAGCGACGCAAGCCCTCAGGGTCGAGGAAAATCCGTACGAGAGCGTACCGGTCCTAGGCCCTCTCCATCACTATTCCAGCCAAAGCAGAAGCAACAAGGACAGGTCACGCAAGTCCGGGGACAAGTACAAGTACACGGCTCCGTACGGCGAGTATTACGGGCTGCAGAATCAGGACACGGCGCCTGTGTACACGCAAGTGGGCGAGTACTCGGACACTTACGCGCAACCGACCGATCGGTTGTACAACGAAGACAAGTACACGCAGCCCGTTTACTACGCGCCTCGCGACGGCGATCAGATCGCTTCGGGTCGGCTGTACCAGGGCCAACCGGACAGCAGTTTTGGGAGTGACAGTGGGTACAGTCATCACACCTCTGGTACCACGGGTACCACTGGTACGCGGAGCAGCAACTCCAGGACGAATCACAGGAAGGACAAGCATCGGAATTCCCATCATTCCCATCATTCGGCGGACTACATCGTGTCCTAAAGTTACCTTTTCACGACGGTCAACCGTCGTGAACTCTGAACACTTTGCATCGCAAACTACAGCAATATTTTCATTCATTCATTTTCACTGACGAATGAAACGGCGTTTGTTCGCGACGCGTCAACGGAGGCAGGCAGCTGGAGCAGTGGCAACGGACAAGAGTAAGCTTGTACTTTTCTGAAAAGTATAGTGATCCGCGTATTTATTCTGTAAATTGTTTCCCATTTTTTGTTGTCTCTTTTTTAAATGGCGATTTTATTTTCCTACGCGAGGAGCTTGCGTTTTTTTTTTTTTCATTGTTAAACTATTTAAGGAGAACGAGGTACTCGTTTGAATATCGAAAGAGCAATAGGAAGAGACTGTAGATCAAATTCGTAGGGTACCTACGATCGAGACACAGTGATCTCTTCTAGTGATTTAGCGAGACTATTTAAGCAAATTATTTGTATAATCTAACGAGACTCAGGCTGGTACCAAAGGACGCTATTAAGCATAAACCTTCGACTTTTTAGCATTCTAGTTTGTAATTTATACAAAGAGTAGAGCTACTCGCGAGGTGCGTGCGACTACCTTTTTCAACGATTGAAACATCCCAAAGACGATCCTAATAATATCTACAAAGACTGCCCTCGACTATAGTCTGGTTTCATAACTTTGATACAACACGATCTACGTACAAGTATCTCATCACGATTCGTCCCATCTTGTAAGATAACATCTGAAAACACAATTTCACTTATCGTTAGAAGGACTCGAAATCGAGGATCGTAGCCATAACACACGAGAAACGTACACGATGCACTTACAGTAGTTTCACGCCAGTAAAATATAAGCACACAATTTAATCGCAATTTTCCTCGTCAATTACAAGTTACGATTTTTATCGTAATGGACAAAGCAAAAGGAACGGGCTCCCTCCCGTTTACTATTTTTGCAACATCTCGGAGAGGAGATCCGAATGAAAAAGAAAGCAAACTCTTTCTTAAAGAGAATACATAGGTCGTTCCTTCTGCGAGACTCTTTCCGCTCGTCCTACATTCTCAAAGCTTGTTCACGACGGGAGAGAGAGATAACTTTAAGAGCTCCCGATAGACAACGGTTCGTCGCGTTTCCTCATCGGATCGAGTCGCGATAGCCCGGTTGGCCTTTTCAAATGATTCCTTTGACGAGAGGTCATTTTTTTCAAGCGCGCTCGCAGAAGGAACGTGGCGACCTGACCGAGCAACGTTAACAACCGTAGACTTCACTTTCCTTCCTTCATCCTGCCTGTAATCTCGTTCCGATTTATTAACGTTTGCTCGCGCGTTCGGCATGTAATTTGTAACTGGACTGCGGATTTCATGCGTTTATACAAAATTACATATTGTCGAAAGGATGGATGCGCTCGTCGACGCGCGAAAGACTACGCGGAATGTAATTATTTTTTAAGCATTCGGAATTTCCTTTATCTAACAGATATCGCATAAAAATTCGCGGTTTATCAACAACTGCCGGTAGTCGCACGACTGTTCGCTCGCGAGGCCATCACGCTGCCAGAGATCGAGGCGAGGTGCGAGAATAGTGAGGATAATCGAGAGAAACAGTGTTCTTACTAAGCTTCTGTACAGGCACGCGCTGGTACATGGTATGCGTATACACATTATATACAGAAGTATATACATACGTAGATGTAAGAAAAACTATTCGCGACCCCGTGTAAATACAATTACATATGCGCGGAAGCGGAGGGAGAGCGGGCGGGGCTGGGAACAAAGGCTGTATCATATCGTTATATCAATCTTGCGTGCGTGTGTGACGTGTGCGACGACGAGACAGGAAACAGAAACGAGGACGAACAAAAGGAATCAGATATAAAGTATATAATTTTTAAACGTTATTTGTAACGAGATCGGCGAGGACAAAGAAACAGCAGTGATTTCATTTGCACCCGCGCGACCTCCCTGCGCTCCCTCGCCAGTATACACTCTTTAGATGCATGTAGAGCGAATACCTCAATGAAGAAGAAGAAAGATCACTCTGTTGTAAATATAATTTTATATGTACGAATCGGGGGATATGGGGTGTGTGCGTAGGTGACTTTAGCGGGCATCGCCCTCGCGAAATCCCGTCGACCCTCGTCGATCATTTTCGTTTTGTCTAATTAATCTAAATTCGAACACCGGCGGCAAACTGAGAAATGTCCGATCCGCTGGTAATTTTGTCGACGCTCGAGAGGGTTGCGAGCTTCTTTTCGCGAGAAGAGCGGATAAAGGTGAACCGTATTACATACATGTACTTATCGCGGGGAACGAAACAAGCACGACCACACAGTCACGTATGATCAAAGATGCGTACAATCAAAGAGTGCGAGAATGAGAGGAACGCGCGTGCACGTAACACGACGGAGCGTAGCGCGACGGAATTAGAATGAGGGACAAATGCTTTTTGTACGATTTTACGTCCATGTTAGTCAAACGTTTTTCAGGACCGTTTTTTATATACACAGTATATATAGGTATGTATTAACGCGTGTACAGTAGGTACGAGACCTAATTTATTATCGTCGTTGTTCTTATTTAATGAGACGGGGGTTGCATCCCTGTGGCAGCCTGCAATTCTATTATTCGCTACCAATGTACTTGTTATATCGACGTAACGGCGTGTAGCTTATTAATTATTATTATTATTATTATTATTATTATTATTATTATTATTATTATTATTATTATTATTATTATTGGTACCGGTGCGCGTCCACGAAAATGGAGGCCGGAACTCCGCCTTTCGTTTTTTCGTTTCTTCCACGATTTTTCGTTGCCCACAGGTAGAATTAGTCGTCCTAATGAAGAGAAAGGAAGCACAACGAAAGAACGAGCGGCAAATCTTTTTCATTACTCTCATTTTCTTTTTTTTTGTCAACGAGCGTATACGAGATGTATTATATTTAATTTATTGTTGCGTTTCTCGAGAATGGGAGAACGGGGGTCGTTCCCCTTAAATCTCGCTAATTTTAGCTGCGATCTAGCGATATCTAGGCGGAGAGGGGGAGGCAGAGGAAAAAAAAAAGTCATAGGCACTAGAGTACCTCGGAGAAAATAACAAAAGTAGCACTCTTGAAAGTTAGCTTGCACGGGCGTTCTCCTTTTCCATCGCGAATGCTCGATCGACGGGGAGAACGCCAGCTCGCGGAACAGGGTAACTAGCTCTAACATCTATCTCTTTACATCACTTAAGAATGAAACAAACAAAAAGAAACTCTATCACGACTCGTTCACCTTATGGTATCACACAGGTTCACTCTTAATCGATATCGGCCAAGGCTAACTCGAGACACTATCACACCTTCGTACTAATAAACGATTTACTATTCGATTTCACACGATGTCTTCTTAATTCCATTCTCAACATCCCTTACAATAAAATCGAGGGCGAGTCGATGAGGAACAACGAAGCAAATTTCGTTTCGACAGACTGAATTCGTTCGCACGCCATTCATGCAAATATCATTAAATATTAATTTTTTTGAATGACTGTTTCCATCGGCTCGCCCTGTATTGGTATTTAATGGAAACGAGAACAAGGAAGTATGTAACAATGGTAAAAATAACCGGAGTAAGTCCAATTTCGTTTTTCATTAACCGTGCGGATAAAAGCAATTAATGCAAATGTCACATCGGCAATCATTCGTCATGGAATAAACTTTTGATCGATCGGGATCGAACGGGCGGAACCCATGCGGGAATAGCACTAGCGGAAATCCGATCGAAATTGCATTGTTAACGACTTGAAGATCGAGTTTCGAGAACGAAAATCCGTGAGGGTAGTCGAATTTTTCATCGCAGGAAAAAAGCCCGTGGAAATCTAATTACAGGTTCGTAGGACGCATTGGGATTGCAACACCATCGATCATAATATTCATTCCGGTTTTGATCGGAAAAACAGAACGCGGAGAAGGTGATTGGAACGAGGAAAGCTAATTACAATTAATAATTAAAGCGAAATACTCGGTCTGGTCCTTTTTTTAATTGTCTCGCACAAAGGGAATTCTTCCGCTGCTTCGAACCGAAGAAAAATCTTTTCAAACAAAGAAATCCCCGAAGGGAAGATGGATTCGCTATAAATTTTCATCGGGAATTCCTGACTTTCGAAGCAGGGAAGGAACATTATTAATTAAGGCCGAGAGTGAAAGAAATTAATTATCGTTTCCTTAAGACAACGGCTTTTCCACGTGGCCTTAGAGAATGGAAGCTCTACGCGGAGGTGCAAGCAGCCTGCCAGCCGCTAGTCGGTTGTAAACAAGAACCGCGTGACTGAGCAGTCGCTGTGATCAATATTAATGAAAATCAGACGGCGGCGGAGCCGTTCGCGCGTAAAATTGTTGTTGTCTTCTTCTGCTTCTCCACGGGATATTATCCATAACTCCGCGATATTTCGACTTAAATTAAATTTCACCGCCGACGACACCGCCGCCGCGGCCGCACCGTTTTGTTCTATCCTAAGCTGGCCTTTTAATTAAATAGTTTGTAGTTCCTTGGGAAATGTTTCTATTTAAATTAAACGCGGTGGAACTCTTCGAGTTCTGATACACGCTGCGCAAACAGCGTGGCAATTTCGTTTCCCTCCCTCCGTCCGTTAGTTTTCTTCTCCCCAGACGCAATTTGCCTTCCCTTTCCCTATTCGAACAAAATAAAAGCAAACCATGAAGCTTAACAGGAAAAAAGATCCGACCGACAAAGCGGAAGATAATTTCTTTAGGTGGAAAACGCGGAGAGCGTCGAGGAATCAAAAGCGCAAAAGGAAAATATCGCAATCAGCGCGAGGATGAAATTAAGAGCTCGCAACTCTCCAGGATGGGACCAAAAAATAAATCTCCGTCAGCTGCGAGCTTCCGCGTAGCTCGATTTCTCCGTATGCGTCGGAATTCTCCTATGCAAAGGGTTGTACATTTTTGAAAAACCTTCCAACCACCGTTCTTGCATTCTCTTTTTTCCATATAATCGTTCCACATATTTTTCCTCCCTGCTTGGGAGCTTAGAAAGATCAGAAT
Source organism: Ceratina calcarata (assembly GCF_001652005.2). Lineage (NCBI taxonomy): Eukaryota > Metazoa > Arthropoda > Insecta > Hymenoptera > Apidae > Ceratina > Ceratina calcarata. Next base: position 47,174 of record NW_017162651.1, on the reverse strand, counting down.
CGTAATTGAATTCAAAGACAAAACGAATTTAATTTAATGCCATTTGAATTAATATCGACATTAATAAAAATGAATATTTACCGTGCAACTTCGAGTCTCAACCAATGAAAGAATTCGTAGAAACATAATTTTGATCTTTTGGCGCATGGGTCATCTCGGTCATTGAAAAGCTGAGACCGAGGGTAGAGAAAGAAGAAGAAAAGCCACCTACCTAATTGCGCAATAGACGAGTGGAGGTGGAGACGACCCTTCACTCGTAAGAAGCACGACTGAAAAAGAAAGGTGACGGGTCGTACATGCTTAGAGTCCACTGTGCTCGTTTCAAGTGGCCGTGGATAATGCGACCACGGGTGTAACGAAGCTTCCGTACGTTTTCACGCGATAATCACTAGTCGAGGATCCCTTACCAGAATTTCCAAAAGCAAACAGCTTCCGCGTTCGCCTTTTCATTTATTAATCACAGGATATCAAATATCTTTTTAATACGAAATAAAACAGCAATTTCAATTTTATCGATGTATGCACCTCGACGTATTTATATTTGTTATATGTGATATTTCGTACGAGCCTATGTAACTGGACACTCGCATTATCTCGCGATCAAATTTAACAGGGAGGAAGCACGGTCGGTGCGGGACGGAGGCTGGTTGCGGTGATTTAATTCCGGGACTTCGGGGGACGTTTTAAATTTCAATTATAGACCGAAAGCGAAGAGGGATGCTCGCACGTGTAAATATGCGACTCGATTGTGCGGTCGGTCAATAAAATCCTGTATTTCGAATATACATATATCGGGGGCCAGCCAGTGTCATACCCGGAGGGGGGGGTTGAATGGGGTTTCGAAGCGGAGTGGAGGGCGTCCGGTCCCGGTAATAATTAAATGCCGGCCGAATTCGATCGGACGTTGTTTTAATCCTGTCATTATCCACAATGACGATGGTACCCACTGCCGCGGTCATTCATCGAGGCGAGTCAATTACGGGAAAGCATTATCGAGTTTCGAAGGGTGTAAAACGGAAATAATGATATTTTGATCGGCGCCCGCTTTTCGATCCGCCGTAAAACCCCTTTTGTCAAAGTGACGAAGCAACAGAGTGAACGCGCGACGCAGGGTGCACGGTCAAACGCACCGCTGATTTATGCACACACGGATACGAGCGCGATCGAACCGAATTGATTGATTTAACCGAGAATTTCCTATATAAAATAAAAGAAATCCGGTTTATTCTACGCGATAAAACAATACGTCGTTGTCGAGCTAAATTCGATGATCGATTTCCCTTTCCGAAACGTTCGGATCGGTCATAGAAATCGAGGAAACCGTAATCCCATAAAAACGTTTCAATCGAGTTTCTCACCATATTCTTCATTTCGCTACTCTATCCTTCGAGCTTTCTCATCGAAATAAAACATAAAATTGTTAAAAATATTTGTGGTTATCGGAATATTTCAGATCCAATTAATTTAAAATCAGTTGGGAATATCAGAATCTAAAGCTTTTAAATCGGTATTTGCTTATTACGATACAAGCAACCGATTCGCTTTGGATATCTACTCTCTTAGGACAGAATTTATTATACCTAACAATCCCTTGGTGATGGCTACCCGGTGGTGGTACGTGTAAGCTACATTGGCCGTGATTTATGGGAGCGTAATGAAGCCTGCAGGAGCCACGAAACGTTGAAGAGAAAACAAGGGAGGAGGAAGATAGTTCCTTCTTAGATGCAATAACGCGTGTCGAGCCAAGGTAATCTCCATCTGCAAGAGATGTCCCGTGTACTAAAGCGTGCATCGCGCGTCCTTTATCATTTTTCAAATAAGAGGAGAACACGAGAAGATGAAACGCGTTCTTCGATTGCTTTTTATTTCGACCGGCTATGCAAATTATTGCAAGACGGCGTTCTGGCGACATGATGAAGAATGCAAAAAGGTACTGGCTACACGATGATTGAAATTTGCATGCTGCTCTGTCCGCGTGACATGAAATTCGTCCCCGCCGGATGGGGAGCAGTCGGAAGAAATTGGTTTGACGAAAATTTATGCAGGACAGTCGGACGTCCAGAGGAAAACGTAGATACGAGGTTGTTTTATATTCCGTGGTCGGATGGCCGGTTCTCTCGCCTTCCGGATGACTTCTTTTAAAAATTTACCGGAACGTCGGTACAATCGACGTCTCGTCGTCTCGTCCCTTCGGATAATACCGGAGATGATGCGAGGTACATCTTGAAACATTGTAAAAGTTTCACCCGGTGGGAGATGCGACGTCCTCGACGTAAATCGAACCAGGCGTGGCGTTAAATAATTGACGGAACGCGATCGTTCTTGGCCGAGGGAATAGAAGAAAAGGTGTTCCGGAATACGGGGGGTTTCGGGTTTGGCAAGAAAATTAAAAAACGAAGGACGTTTCTCTTTTAGGTGATAAAAAGTCTCTCGCTCGGCAAACGAGTTTCGGGCTTTTTACACTTGCTCCTGCTATTTCTCTTGGACGAACTCGTAATGGACCGCATACATCATACTTATTCCGCATGAAATAACAATTAAGCGCATTAATTGACAATAAACGAGGGATTTCGCTATCGTGTCTCTCGAGATACCGAGACGTCTCACTTTTACGAGTTTCACGTCGCCGCTTTCCATCTCTTAGCTACTCTCTGCTTTTAACAGACGTATTTAGCGCCGAAAATGCAACCCTCACTTCCACGGTTTTACCTGTCCTCGTTCCACAATTCCTGAAACTTCTAATTTTTCTGGTCAAACATTTTTGAACGGAATTTAGCAAAGGTGAATCAGAGAACTGCCGGGGCTCGCGATTAAACGTGGATATTTTCTCGTAGTGGGAATACAATTATACCAATGGGATTCTTCTGCGAGGAACGGAATTACCAAATTACCCGGGGCGAGGGTAGAAAGGAAGAAGTAAGAAGCACGAAATTGCCGGGCGAGGATCGCAACGAGAGAAATAACAGGTCGATGAAAATAAAAGGGCCCTCGTTCCGACTTCTCGATATCAATCTTGAAACGAGGAGCGCTACGAATATTATTGCGACGCGCGGCGTCGGTCAGGCTGTGAAAAACAAAAGGACGTAAGAACCTCGCGGGGGGTGAGGCCGGGGGTACGTTTGTCTCGAAACCCGCGACGCCCTCGTTATCGACGTACCCCGTACGCGGAACTCATTTGCTTAATTGCCGTGATTACCAACGTCGCAGAAGCCCGCTAGGAGTTTCCAGCCTACGTAATTCGCGGGACGAATGTGAACAGACGTACGTACGTACATTGTCAATCAAAAATTTAGAATACAGTCTCTCGATAGTGTATAAGAGCGATAAGAAGTTACTCGATGCAACGTGTGCCCGAGCAATGCAATTACTACCCATTGAGAAATAGAATTGTTCTGCTCTTGTGGGTATGTGCATAAATGTAAATGCAACGATACTTGAAACTTCAGTGTGAAACTGAAATATCCAAATGAATATAATTGGACCTGTGGCAAAGCGTGCATAGAAAACTTTTGAACAGTATTGTAAGTGCTGTGTAACATTTGGGAATGCAATGGAAGGAGGCCGACAACCTGGAGCCGCACGCACCCCCAACGGAGAGGGTGAAAAATAATCGCTTCGATGAAACAGAAAGAAAGAAAGGAGATCGCGACGCGATTGCATTCGGCATTGTTTTCAGTATTTTTCATCGGGAGCTATGCATTCTGATTGACGCACGTTTTAAAATTCCCCTGCGCTCGTGCCGGTGCAGGCGCATCACGGAAAAAATGAATTCTGGCATTAATATGCAAATGATATCCTGTGTATCACGGATGGAACGAAGTTATCGCGGCGAATAATATGTACGGACTATGCTTTTAATCGTTGATGTTCTTGCAAATGCGCCCGTTATCGTTGATGAATATTTAGCTAGATTTTCAAACGCTGATTTTCTTTAATATCGATTTTCTGTCTCGCGCGTTTTCTTTGCCGGTTGATTATAATTTAATCGCATCAAAATGGAATATGGTAAGTAAAATAGCTCGGCGCTGTCCGAGCGTGTAACAACGTTCAATTCTCCGATAACGCGTTTGTATAATTGCAACGTCGAGACAAAGCTTTTTCAGGCACCGCGAATCTCGTTACGAAATAACGAACGGGGAACGGTAATTAACAAAATATCATTAAATGCAAAGTTATTGTTCGCCAACGCGTGATTTGCCAGCCGCGGGATGGAACAAAGGAACAATCGCTGGCATCCCGACGAAACGAGAAAACTGCGTCGGATTTTTTTTACAAATGAATGAAATTAAGAAATAATCGATAAACTCGATGCAGTCAGATAAAAATTAATACGCGGAACAAAAACGTGACGTGTTATTATCGCTGAAGGGTCCGATAAATGTTTTATTTCGCTTAATAAGATTATCCCAACGGTTCGACGTTTTTATTATGAATTTGAAGCGAAATTGAACATTTCTTTTCGCATTAACTCTGAAAGTGCACGTTACACGGTGGCCAAAGTGGTCTGTCGTGAAACTGCTTCAATTGCCCTCTCGTTTATTATTCCATTAGGTGCTATACAGTCTTGCCCGGTTCTAGCGTCAAGTTATGGTGGACGAGAATTATTTACAGGGCAAATGTACCCCTTAACGTTCCCGTGTATGCAGATTTACTGGGGCTACTTGAGCTCATTACCGCATACGAGATACGAGACAGACTCCACGCTTTTGAATAAATAAATTGTACGTACTCGGACCGTGGCTCGTTAATAGTTTCTCGATATTCCTGCGCACTTAAGCCACGGTATTTACAATTCCATCGAGGATTCGATTCCGTCACAAGTCCTCAAACGCGTCGGAATTGTCCTCGTCCAAAAACAGACATTTGAAGATATCGTTGTAGAAATTCGGGTAGTACTCGCAGGCTCTTTTACAGTCAGGCGAGAAATTGATTTCTAGCAAAACAGGTTGAATCGTCTGGTTCTTCCATTCTAACATCAGATCTACCGCGTACACGGCTCTGCTCTGAGGATTTTCTGCTATCCCTTTCGGCGGTGTTTCCGCAGTCGCAGCTTCGAAAATCTCGCGGAGCATGTTGAAAATCTTCGGCTCGACCCGATCTCCCCACGAGTATTCCGGGTATTGTCTATCCCATTCGAGAACGAAGTCTGCGCATTTTACATGACAAAGCGGCGCGTTCTCCGAGTAATTCATCACGGTGAAGTGCTGCTCGTACACTTCGAAGTTGTTCAAAGCAAATTCTTTATTAGCAAATCGCAAGAAGAAGTTCCTGTAGACAAATATCCGCAGTGGTTTCACAGACTTTAGTAGAACCACGTATCGTATATCGAATTTCACTTTGCCGACCTCTGGTCTTTCGTACAAAACTGGATTCGCGACATATTTCTGCGCGATCTTTGGCCCAGTGCTAGGCAAACGCAGAATGTGGAATAGATTCCTTGTTACGTGGATGTCCAGTCCTCTGGCGAGGTTCCATGGTTTGCAGATCCAATGGTTATCCAAATCCTTCGACTCCCTTTGCTCGAAATACGCGACGAATTGTACCAATTCTGTACTTAGATTGTAAGTAGTCGGTAACCATTCCGGGTAAGTCTCTAAGGTATCGGGATCGTACGATTTTTCTGTAGCTTTTCTTCGACATACAATGGATAGCAAATCTTTGATGGTGATTACATTTTCAAATGGGAATTGATTTATAAAAACGTGCGGGGAACGAGTGTTCAACTCTTTATATTCCTTAAAGTGTGAGGTGTACCATAAGACATCTGCTTGTTCCTCGTTGTCTACAATTTCAAACGCTGGATCTGTCAAATAGTCGTTCACATATGAATATTGTGAGAAAACTTTCAACTTTGCGTTTCTATCCCTTTGGAAAGGCTGTGAATCTGTTTTCTCGGGGAGACTCTCATGGATGTGACCAGATAAAAAGTAGCTTTCATCCGGTTCTACTTGAACAAAGCTCTCTTTAACGAACGACGTGTTTACCCAAGGCAAAAGCAAAGCTGATCGTACTTTCTGGTCATTCGTTTGACCCTCGACAAAATCTCTTGTAACTTCTTCCTCAAAATCGGTATCTCTTATAGGAAACAAGAGCGTGTAGGTGACACCAGTTGGTAAATGCAGGAAAGGCACAGTTCTAAAGTTTGGATCGTCGCTATGATTTATAGCTGATCCTATTTCATCCATGATGTACCAAATGGGCATCCTATCCTCTATTGAGCCACTGTTCAGTGAGAACGACTGGTTGTACCTCCACATCTCTTTTAAAACGAAATCTACCTTCTCTTCTTGTTCTGTTTCGGTATCAAAGCCCATCATAGAGCACATTCGATCAGCAAGATTCGGTATAGTCAACAAATTCTCCCTGGCGCTGCTGACATCGTACATCCATGCATGATCGATTAAATAAATATGATTCGGATCTTGCGCTGAGATACCGTTTTCACAGCAAACGAACAGCTTCCAAACTGGATCCCAGGGATCTTTCTCAGAATCGTCATAATCAATTTTCATCAATTGGAACACTGTGCCTACGTCGAACAGAGAATACTCAAGTTTTCTGAATAGTACCTCCCAGAATATCTTTGGCACCCCGGAGGCCTCTAACTGGGGCTGGTGTGTTTGAAGAAAATTATTGAACAATCCTATTCCGTCCATTGTATAAATGCAAGATACTATCTGAAAATACAACCACGTGTTTCTGACAGATCGCATTTGAACGAGTTACCTGTTATCACAGACTAATTTGATGACAATGAGGAATTACCAAAACGTCTCCTGGCTTTTCAATAAATCAATCCTTATTATTAACTGTTTCTAATCCAGAATCTTAGAAGATCATGAGAAATACGCGCTGTGAAAGAATAAACTCTAACCTCGTGTCGACTGATAAGAAAATTAGAAAAGACATCGTCCTATTATTTCGGCATATAAAAAGCAGAATTCAGAAATTCAACGATTGTTGACGATATTTGATGTAAAAGCTGATGATTTTTAACAATACATAACAAAGCTGAAGATTGAAAGCGTAGGAACATTTTCTTTGGTGAATTTCTCGGGAATTTAATTTTATTTTCTCGAAATATGCGTCGAATAAAATCCCGAAACAAAACACGAAATGGCCGTTCTTCCTGTTAGCGTGTGATTCGCTTGGTTAGCGTTGGCGGTTAAAGTGTTCTTTCCATGTTCTTCTCCGAGCCGGTGTAGCACGAGGGAAACTGTTCTTGGCGGTCTAATTCTGCACGTGTACACGTAGTAAACATTTTAGTCTCGTTCTAAGGTAAGCGATTAGCTTCGTAAACGTTTCTTGTATTATTTCTTCTATTAATTCGTCTTCGATTTACGCGGTTTGCGTATACCGCACGTGGTGTTAACCTTGTGACATCACAAAATTTAAACTATTGGTAATCGAATCCAGAAATCACATCCGTGCAGTTGTAACCGTTTCTATATTCATAGTAAGATTTTTGCAGGCTCGAATATTAAACGAGAATCTCAAGAAAGATGGTTAAATCGTTAACGATGGAAGGTAAAAGCGAGAAGACGAAAAATTCGTTGAACACGCCGAAAAAGGGGTTCGTCGAGAAAAAGAAGAAGCAGAAGTTCAAGGAAGTCCCAACGGGCAAAGTTGCCTTGATCAATGGATCAAAAGTACAGAATAACAAGCAGAATTTGCAAACACAAAAGGGCTCTCCTCAAAAATCACCCAAAGGAAACAAAACTCCTCAAGGCGCCAATAAAAATTCCAAGAAGGATCAGAAGAAAAAGAATGCAGTGAAACCTGAAGAAGAAGAAGACGATACTGATTCTGATGAGGAAATCAATGAGGGAGTCGAATTGGACTCAAGTATGTTGGAGGACAGCGATGACGATCTAAGTGAAGAGGAATCTGGCGACGAAGAAGAGATCAAAGTACCAAATATCCTTGGAGCTAGCTTAGCCGATGATACCGATGAAGATGACGATGATTTTGAGGAACAGGAAGAATTAAGTGAGAAGAAAGGAGTAAAAATGTTCAAGGGTGTCAATAAGAGCGCAGATTCTAGTAAAGATAGCTCCGCTATGGAAGATTCCGATGAAGATGACGAGGATGATGATGATGAAGAGGAGGAGGATGACGATGATGACGAGAGTGATGAAGAAACTGAAGGATCTTCTTTGGGTTTGAAAGCACTCATGAGTAACAGTATTGCCGAAGATGATGAAGATGATGAAGATTTTGTCGAAGCAGAAAGAGACGACGATGACGATGATATGTCGAGCGAAGAGGAAGATGAGGAGGAGGAAGACGAGGAGCAAAATTCACCTACAAATCCTAACAAAGGTAAAAATAGTAAAGGAAAAAAAGATGGCAGCGCTGATGTTTCTTTGGAAGAATTAAAAGAGGACAAGAAAACAATCTTTGTCGGCAATTTACCAACGACTGTAACAAAGAAGCAGTTGATGAAATTGTTCAAAAAATTCGGCGAGATCGACACGATACGTCTACGAGGCATGGTGCCGAAAGAGTTAAGCATGTCCAAGAAAGTAGCAGCTATCACTAAGAACGTACACCCCAAGATAAAGTCGGTTTACGCGTATATTAGATTCGTCAACATAGAATCTGTTAAAGCGGCCCTCTCTTTGAACGACACGGAATTCGAGGGCAATCATCTAAGAGTAGATGCAGCTGACAAGTCAGTAAAATACGACCAAAAGAAAAGCGTGTTCTTAGGAAATTTAAATTTCAGTAAGTACAACGTAATATAACAATAATTCGCAGATCAATTAGAAAATGTATATTAAAATCATTTTTACATTGCAGATATCGAGGACAACGCGGTTAGAAAACATTTCGAGCAGTGCGGTGAAATAGAGTCTGTACGTGTAGTTAGAGACGGCAAAACTCGAATAGGCAAAGGATTTGGATACGTTAACTTTAAAAATGCTGATTCTGTGGCATTAGCATTAGAGCTCGATGGCACGATGCTTCAGAAACGGGAGGTCAGAGTAAAACCAAATCTTGGCGAGCAGAAGAGCAAAGATAAAGGAAAGAGATCATTAACCGACAGCTCTGGCGGTGACTCTCCTCAGAAAAAGTCAAAAATTGAAGAAGGAAAAGTACGTTACCATCCTCACACTGCTTTATCCTTCCCAAATCGGATATTTTTAAGTAAAACACCGAATAACTGTTTTCAGGGCCGTAATAAGAAAAACGCTATGAAGAGACTAGCTGTGAAAGGACAGAAACAGGGAGGCGAGACTAGTCCGCAGCAGAGCAAGGCGTTCCAAGGTCAAAAGGCTGATGCAAATAAAAAGAAGAAGAATAAGGTAGACAAAAAGAAGAAAGTCATAGCAGAGAAACTTACGGCCAAGCCGAAAAAGCCATCGAACTAATAATAAGTAACAAACACACTGTGAACTGTTCAATAGCCTCATCATGTTTCTTTTAGGTAATAAGTATACGTAATATGTAATCAAACTATTTTTACTTATTGTTAGTACGTATTCTTTGAACGGTAAAACGAGTGGTAACACGTATTCAATGTGTAATAAAATATGTTCTTTTATCAATCAGTTTGTATTAAGTTCTTAATTTTAGAGTGCATTTGCGATGGCAAACTCTGTGTATTATTCGAAGCACATTTTAAACAAAAACGTTTTCCAAAATATATGCTACATCCCAGACACACGGGTTTTTTACAAAAATCACAATCTGCACCTAACACCAAAACTTCTCCCTTGTTTGGTAAACTAAACGGATCTTTCATAACATAACAGTCTTCTAAATAATTGAACTGTCGCGCGAACGGTGGTTTCGTCCCCTTAAAATCATAACGCTCCTCTAACGAACAATAAGAGCATTTAAAAGTGCCAGTTGCACTTTCTTTCGGGTCCTGAATTGCAGATTTTGAACGAACCTCGTTCGTAGATGTGCCAGCGACGGATTCCATCCTGTAAACCAACACGGATGGAAGGTACTTGTAGTTTTTGCAGCGTCACCCATTTATTTTACATTCTTTACAGTACAGCTTCGTATGTACAAGTAGAAAATCATTCGAAATATGTATTCGCTATTTCTTAACGGAAATGCCTTGCGTTTGCGCTTCATGTGGCCACCAAGCAGGTTTCGATATCTTTAACTCGTTCCCCGATATACTAAGAGATTGTGCGTTCAAAGATTCCGTGATTCGCATTAATCCTAATCCATGTTTATTTTCGATTCCCCGAAACTTTCCCACTACGTTTCCGGCCTCGTTAAGAATTTTATCGTCGTAAGAAAACGATTTATTAGGAACTTGTTCAAATAGCAAAGGCATTAAACGCTTTCTTACTACACCAGTGTGGTAAGTACGCGCTGTTAGTTCTTGACCGATGTAGCAACCCTTATGGAAACTAACACCATGTAAATAATCACAGTTTACTTCTAAAGGTAAAGGTTTCCCTGGTGGCAAATCATTTATACCTTCGGCTATACCAAGTTTATAGCGAAATGCCCTGTAACTCAAGTTATCAACAGATTCTACTATATCAGTGTTCAATTGCTTGACTATTTGATTTCTATCGATGTTCGAATCTGCTAAAATTCTGATGCCTAAATCGGAAGCTCTAGGATCTTGATATATCATAATATTCTCAACTATTTTACTAACTTTATTATCGAGAGTTCCACACGGAAATATCAAGCCTTCGAGCTTTTGCCTACTCTCGCTCGGTTTGTTATTCATACACTGGGTCGGATCGAAGAATGCCCAAACATTTATATCGTCACCTAAATGATCTATGTCTATCTTTCTCCTAACGCGATACATCTTTAAATGCTTTTGCAACGGATCTACAGCTTGTGAATCACATTCAATATAGTACACATTCTCTTCCTGACTTCTATAAACAATTACATCGTACATCACTCTGCCCTTAGTATTTAGAAATAATGCATAAACGTTTGCAGCCCCGTCTTCGAAGTGCCGCATATCGTTCGTTATTAATCCTTGTAAAAAGGTCGAAGCCTCGTTCCCTCGAAGCCGGAGCAAGCTTTTATCTTTTAAATGTTCTAAGATTTTTGTCGACGATTCTGAGGAATCGTTTCTACAAAATTGTTTTTGTACCCTTCCGAATTTATCCAATTTGCAGTTCGGCAAAATAAATCTTTTAAGATACGCGATCATTATTGTACGAGTTCGACCTTTGCAAACAAGAGAAACAATACAAATTCTAACCTCGTATCATGTTTTACTTTATGCGTAAAGAAAAGGATCTTACGTCGTCTTGTTTGCTCGTGTTTTCCTTTGATGGAATTTCCTGTGTCAGTATTTCGATATAATTTCTTTTTGGATTCAATATAATGTTCTTTTTACTTTATTCCTCGTCGGCTTGCGAGAGGAAAATAGAAACAGAGTATGATAAAACAGAGAGAATTGGAAAAGAAGAACTCTGCAGTGAATGCATGGTCCATCGACATCGACGTCGACTAGCGCCACGAGAACGAAATCCTTCGAATTTCGCGGTTTAATATCGAATCGATTTTCAAATTCGATTTTCGTCAATCGATCTCACAAGTTTCAAGGTCGTTCGTATTACTTAACCAGTTTTACAATTAAATAGATATCGAAGAATAAGCAACGATTTATAATATATCGTTACAAGGATCAAGTGGATACATTGATTTACCAAAAGTCTTTTGGATATGAATCGTAAAATGGATGTATGTTACCGGGAATATCATCAGGAGTATGACGGCAATGACGGTGATTCTTGACGATGAAGGTGGAAGAGGAACGAGTGATCAAACCGAAACTCCAGGACACTGGGATACTCTTGAGGACGAGCACTGTGCTAGAACTACGGGACGCGAAAGGAAAAACGAACAAAAGACACTTGGAACCGCGGGAGGGAAAGGAACGACTTGCCGGACGAGTTACCGCGCGCGGAGGTCACGGCGCATGCCTCGTATGAAATGGCGGACGAGGGTAGAAGAACTGCGCGCGCATTCCGAGCGCGCGTCGCTTGTAAATAGTTCTATTCTTGGTAAGAGAGTGGACAGACCGCTGGCAGTGCACGCACGGGCGACAGTCGAGCAACCAGCTGGGACCGAGGCACGTCCACGAGTCGGAATTCGAAGCGCGAATCGCGACGGAACAGTGCGTCTTTCACCCGACAAGATTTACAATTAAATATCGACGCGATTTAAAAAAAATCAGAGTGCGCGAGGTGTGAAATCATGATATCCGCGCCTTAGAACCACCGTTTGGAGTTCGTGTGTTCCGGTACCCAAAGGTGCACCGCGTTTATTCTTCTTTCAATTAATTTTTTATATCCGGGAGACATGTATTCCGACGGTCACGAGATAGACGGCAGCTGGGTGCTGCGCGTCTACGTGACCGATCTCCAGGTGGAGAGGAGCTTGCGAGTAAAAGGGGAACTGCACATCGGCGGCGTGATGCTCCGGCTGGTCGAGGATCTCGGTAAGTCCCGGCGACGTTCTGCCTTTCATTGTCAGAGCCGCGTGGAACCACTGCGATGCGATTTCCTCGAACGCGGGACAATCGGAAATTCAAACGATTCCAAGCAATTAATCAATTTGTCGCGCGATCGCCTCCGTAGCGCGGTCCGTTTTTCTGAAACTGTCGTTAAGGCCGATCGATGAGAGCAACAAGTTGCGGGATTATTAGCGTGTCGTCGTAAGGAACGCGACTGCTCGGGATGCGGTCTCCCACCACTCGAGAGTGCCACGCACGACTTAAACGTGGACTGTGGAGTGGAAAAACTGGACGAGCCCGACCGAACTAGTTTCGCCGTGATGGACGCACGGACGCAGCTACACCTTTTATATGCTAAAGGAGCCTCTAGAAGAGGCACGTGAGACCCGGTAGCCGATTCCCGTGTAAAGCAAGCGCCGTAGATAAACGCAATAGGTATCCTATTGCACTGTAGAACATTTTTGCTCGGTTATCAAAAATAAAGTTTCGCTCCAAGCTTGATACAGGAGCTACCGTCGCGTCGGCCAATAATACACCGGATAATTAGCCAGGTTGGGATAGTTTCAGTCTGGCGAATTAGCCAATTTCGATCAATTGAGCGAGGGCATAGCCCACGTACGTACCAATAGATAAAACGTATCTGCGAGGCGCTACACAGCCTCGTTGCAGCTGCTCTAAAAAGATATCGTTCGATCGCGGTGCAAATTGTCCGTGAAATTCAACCAGGCTCCTGGCTCGCGTTGGCCTACTTGAACGATACCAATTATTGCCGCCAATTTATTTCCGGTGATACGGAAATTGGAGAAATTCACTCGGGAGAAATTGCCACGGTCGTACGACGCTCGTACCAGGCCCTATCCATCGTTTATTTCTACAAGCCGCCGTAATTTACACTTATAACGAGACATCGATTTCCCTTTTTCATTCCGCCTGTTTGGAGACGCGACGAGCGTATAAACTCCGCGTGCACACGTATATGCATACCTGCCAGGCCGCGCCTTCTATTAGACATCGGTGTATTTTCGGCCAGTGTCTTATGAAGACAGCATTCCCTATCTTTCTCTCGCGAGACAGGGACACGAACACGGGGCTTATTTTAACTTACCGTTTCCTCCATCCTATTTTTCGAGCCCACCTCCGACGGTCATTCCCATCCTGAAAGGGACCTACGCCCCCGACCCTTTATCCCTTCGTTAAACCTTGTCCTGCGAGCCCTAACTAAGTTATACGTCTTCTCTTTACCGTGATTCAGCTTTATGCTCCTCGTTAACAGTGAAAAACGATTCTTAAGTAGGAACGTAACAAAATTCGCGCGGTCTCGTAAATTTTTCCAAGCTACCCCGGAACAGTAGAACACATACTTCCGGTAAAAATACGCGTACAACGCGCCTGGCTTGGTCGTGCGACGAGGCGATAACCGTATCTGAAAAAGATATGATACTTCTGTGTACAACGATAATTTCATGCGTGCACCTATAGCCTGCCCACGCTTTGGTGTTAGCTCGCCGGCACGACAGGTAGAGAATATCGTTTAATAATATCGATCGACGGTCTGCGTCGCAATGCTCGCTGGTAAAATCGAGTGTCAGGTCGAAGAGAGGAGCAGGTAAAGAGAAATCTGACAGCAAAAGCTTTTGTTGCCCGGTCCTTTCTCGCCCTTCCAGCTTGACAGGTTACCGTAGTCGTACAGGTGCTCGTCCAGCGTTTCGCACCAAGCCCTCTCCGCAAGTGTACCGGGTGTCCTCTTTCATTGTACGAAATCACGTAGACGCGGCTGCGGCTCTCGTTGGAACCGACCTCGCCACGGCCGCGCTTATAAATGGCATTCAAGCAGGCTACGCGTAACCGTAGTTTAAACGAAAAACTTAAAATGTATATCCTGTCTCCGAAACGATCGTCATATATTTACTGGCGCACGTTTTTCGTTCCGGGATTTAGCATTATTTGCATGGTAGAAAGGAATGCAACGATATCTCACGTTGCGCAACGATTTCTACGTTCCATCGAGAAGGAAGGGTTACTGCAGACATTCCTTGGTCCGCAAGGCGTGAACCGAAAGCGTCGCATTGTTTGTCCGCATAATTGACGCTCGTCAGGTGGACAGGCGCGTGCACGAAGAACGAGACTCGAAAGTACCGTATAGAACTCGATGACAAGACTGCATTCTTCCAAGTTCCACGAAATCGAATCCACCGTCTCGGGAGATGCAACTTCGTGCTCGTTCGATTAACCAAATTGCATCGTTAGCTCAGTTTGTAATTAGTATCGTACAAGTATGAAACGTTGCGTCAAATACAACGATGATTTATATGAAAATATTGAGTATTTCAACTTTAATAATTATAATATGAATTCTTCTCGATGGGATTGAACCAAACGAGAGCTCGTTATGAAAATCGGCTCGTCCCACGCCTCCTCCGAGATTACCATCGTTCTCACGGGTTCGAGCCTGTAGGTATTTCTTTTCCTTTGACCGATTTTCTCCCGTCGCCGCAGGAAGCCGGAGAAAATCCTCGTCGCGCGATTTCTTCGGCGTTTTTCGTCCCGAAGTTTACGACTCGCGGCTAAGGTAGGTGACAGGCCCGCAGGTGCCGATGTTTATAGCCGGTTACGACACGTACCATTCTGTAGGTGCGCGAGTAGGTGGGAAGAAGAAAATTCTGTGCAACAGAGAGGCTGATATGCGTGGGCATGCACGCCGCCCCTTGATTTTTACAGGCAGAATCCACGAGAGTGCTACTTATCTGCTCCGCTTACGTGTATCCGATCGGATTACACCTTTTGTAATTTCATATTTCCTGCTACCAAACGTTCACAGTCAAAACGGAGTCCTTACGATACGTTTCCATCGAATCCAGTTAACACGTTTTTATTACTTATCAATTGTCATTGACGTACCCCGTAAGTATTCTTCAGAAGAAAAATCAGGACGACAGTATTTCATATTGAATTTTGTTGTACGTAGATCAGGATTATGGATTTACACTTTTTGTACTTAATCTACGTTTATTTATCAGTACACTTAATTTTACATTGTTTAACTAATTTTACTCAACTATCGTTAAGCATAATCATTCGCAAATTCGCAATGACATTTTCACAGACATACACATCTACATATCGCATGAAATTTGATTTGTTCCGTTGAATCAGGCTTGAATCTTTCAATTTCTGGGTTCATAGAAATGATGCATAACTCGAGGAATGATGTAACTTGAATCGTATCATCGTTATTTCCTGTCAAGTCATCGATTAAAATCGTCGATGATTTAAATGATCAGAGAGGTTTCGGAGGAACAGTTCCTTGGCCGATTTCCACTGTCCTCGTCCTCGATACCGGTCATTTCTCCCTTCTCTCTCTTGAACCAGGTGCGAAGGAGCATTTATCGCGGTGCACCCGGACCGTTTCGCTGTTTCAAGGCAAGGTCGCTGTTACGGTACTCGCGTGCGAGCTTCTCTACCTATCAAGAGCCAGCTTCTCGCCATAAATTATTACCCTGCATCGCTTTCCATCACCGAATCAGGTTATCACCTTGTTAAGCGATTCTATGTCGAAACGACGTATAAAATATTAATCCAACAGACGCGGCGGTCTTGTTCTACTCGCGAGAAACCTCGGCCGCGACGATTACAATGGTAATCCATTCACAATCGCGCTCGAAGTCTCAATCATACTATAATAGGAAGGTACAGAAACGCGAGTCGGCGCTAAAGGCAAACCCGACCGTGACGTAACAAGCAACAGTGGATCATAACTCTGTGCCATAGCAGGAGTTACTTTATCCCATACGTGACGTTACGATAGTTTTTGTCATTCGCACGCCTTTATGTTAACTTGTTTGCTAATGTTCTCAGTTCTCTGCGCGTGCTTTCTGTCTACATCCCGATCGAACGTGTTCTCGTTGAGATTACTTATCGTTAGACGATTAGGCGGATTCTTATGCAAACTAAAACTTTTACGATGCCAATTTAGAAAATGGAAGTCACCTTCTAATAATAGTATGCACTTATGCTCCTCTGTACTTTCCGTAGATCTGCTGTAAATACATCAAATCCTCCGGCTATTTATCATCTTCCTTGGTACAATTCGTCTCAGTTCTAAGACTGTCCTATCTTGATTATGGAAAGGGGAAGTAAGATTCATCACGACTGAAGTCTCAGGGTCGCGATAATCCTATTTGGCCAGGATACTGGACCGGGGGGCGATACCAGGTCCTTTCTTAGAAAGAACTTAAGAAGATTAGCTACCTACCACTGGAGAATTCTACGCCGAATGTGTGACCAACTAACAATAAGCTTCGATTCTAACCAGTGGCAATATATTTCCAACAATTTCTAGCTGCTCCGATAACCTCCTGATCTACGACCTTGATCTCCTAGTTAACTGACGCAATATAATCCTAAACATGCTAATAAGTTGGTCTTTACTCGATGTTAATCGACTCAATTAGTATGCAAGAGATTTCTGTAATAGTGATCAATTCTGGGAGGGGACGTATCGTACGATTTTATGTATTTATAATTGAGGCATGGAAGTAACAAAAAACAGATTCAATTATGCAGCGTTAAACTGTATGAAGCATCGCTGCGATTCATCCACGGAAATAAGATAAAATTTTTTTTCTCGCCTGTTTCGGTGACTCACGCCGGACTATGATACGTACTTTACGCCAGTTTTAAGTTACACCGCGGGACGGGAACACCGCGTTTCGCCTCGGATGTATGAATAATTCCCTGGGGCGCGTGAGCGAGCCAGTTTTTAGCCAGTTTCACGCGTCCGCGAACGTGCTCGACGGGTTTTGTAATTGGCAAGCTGATTCATCCGCGAGTCCTTTCAAATAAATTGAGTACGAACGATGGTTCTCTCATTAGTAAAATGACGCGGACAGCCAGAAAGATAATTAATTCAAACGTCCAACGATGCTCTCAGATTCTACTCTGCGCGTTCGTTTAAATAAGCACTCTTCGAATTGTAAATGATGATTGTGGGACGAGTCGACGACTTCAACTGTTCGGCAATCTTCGCCAGACTTGAAACGTGCAGTTTTGTCGAAACGCGGATTATCGATTATTCTGTCCGAGGCTTGTTCCTGTTTTCGTTGAATAATATGCTCGACGACGCACCGTTATAGGACAGTAAAAATCGCAATGAAAGTTTCCAAGTTCAATACTACAGCTTTCGATGGTTTGCTCGGCAGACAGTTGGCGACGTTCCAACAGAAACTGTCGGCACCGCGGCGAGAAAAAAGTCGAGCCAGCACTGAGTCATCGGACAGCTGTTGATTCACGAGTATTTTATTGTCTTTTTGAATTCCGTGTAGAAACGTGTCGCTCGGAAATTCGAGGCTCGGTAGTCGTTACCGCACCGCACCGTACCGCGAATTGTGCAACATTCGTGTTGCACCATTCGCGATCAACACCGATAGTTACAGCGATCATTCGCGACGCCTCGGGATAAAACTTGTCTCTAATCGCGTTGAACGTAGAATTAGCCAGCTTCGCGTTTAATTTCCCAACCGCGAAAGCTGCTTGCGTAGCAATGACATAACTCCACTACTGGAATTCCATCATCGATGGGATCATCGCAGTTATTAAAATTCCCTGTTTCCTAAGTTTGCGCCAGGGTATTCGAGTATGAGATGGTCAAATTTCTATCTACGTAGACTACTAAAAGAAGGTACTGCCCGTGGAATGCGTTTGGGATAAGATAAGCCGGTTGGACACTCGGGTTGAACGGGTTCCGCCGAGCATTGATACCGTGTCGTAACCCAAGATATGATATGACCTAGTACGCAATGCGTTTTGGTGTCACATATTTTCGGATACCTGGAGCTTTAAAGTCGTTGCGAAGCGTATTTATTTTAGAAACGACGTTTACCCTCGTTTTCCTTGTGGGTCAAAGGTACTGGGGCTTGTTAAAACGATTGCTCAGGCACGCCTCGAAGACCTTCGATGACTTCACGGGACAGGAAGAATGTTGAAGGAAATTTCCTAGATGCGATCAAACAAACCGCTCCTCTGTTAATAAGACCTTGGCAAAGTCTAATATTTTCGAGAACGACGTCATTCGAACGCAAAGAAAGATCGCATACTTGTTATTTGTCAGATCGCACGAATTATAAATATCCGTTCCTATCTGACGAACCGATACAGTTCGAATTCATTCATTTTATCTGCCTGCTTTCTGAAACCGTTACGATGGCGCCTGGAGTATCTTGAAAATAAAGAAAAAGAACTCGGAACGTACGGCTTGGGAAAGAATAAGGGAAATACTTCATTGCAGCAGCGATACCAGTTATATCAGAGCACGTATTAAGTTATATCAGAAAGGTCGCGCGATCTCTTCAGAGAAACGATCTCCCGCTGCATAGATTAGCGAGAATAATTCTCGGTTTATAATTGGAATGCAGCGTACGTGACGGATATTCAAATTCCGCATCGATCTCGCTCGGCTGAGTTTCAAAGGGGTCAATCGCTGCGATAAAAACGAACGAAGTACATCTATGATCAGGGAGATAATTTATTTTCAATGAACAGCGGAAACAGTGCTTCCTCAATGTCGTCTCGACTCTTTCCCTTTGGCTGGCCATTGGAAAATGGTTCCCAGAACCGCTTCACTCGTCTTTGAATATTTTATCGCTACAGGAACTTGACTAACTCGGGAACCGCGTAAGAAACATTATCACGCAAATCGTTTTCTTCCTTCCTTCGCTGCCCGGTTATTCCAGCCTTCAATCACAGCGTTGTTTAATGTTTCTCTCTCATGACAGTTTTTCTGCAATTACTTGGCCGTCTTTAGGAGTTATAGCGGTCGTTTATAATCCGTCGTTTCCCTTCTGTCAGTTACGCGCCGGTGTCGGGACTTGAACGACTCTTATAGCGTAGGAATTATTCGAAAAATTTCTGACACGCGTTTAGCCATGATAGAGCTTGTCCGTCGGTTTATGACATTTTTTCACGACTCTCCGGTCCATGAAAAACAACTGAAATGTCAGGCGTGGGCAGTTGCCTTTTCGACGCGTCGTTCCAGCCCCGAACTGCCTCATTCCTTCGCGGAGCTACACATACATACATATAAGGCGAGCTTTCTCCAGCTTGTTTACTACGAAGCTGATTTCACGTTCAATCGGCTACGGGCGAGGATACGTCGTACACGTAGCTCCAATTATATCGGCCCTTTGCGCTTCTCCCAAGCGGTGAGAACAAAATTGCCAAATGCGAGCGGACAGAGATCCCATCGTCAGCGATCGTTCCATTGGTCGAGGATGTCCGATGACTTGCAAATGAACAGGGATCGTATCAAGGCACAAACGTGGAAAGGTTGATTGCGGCAATGAAATAATCACCATCCTCGCGTGTTTCGTTTCGAGGCCATGCAAAGTGGAGCAGCGTTAACGAGGATGCAGGTGTACTTCCGAGAATCGAATCTAAATGCGATTCTGCTTTTTGGAAGCCAGCCACGTCTGACGCTAGTTAAATAATAACAATTGCATCAAATCTGTATTAAAGGAAGACCGTGTCATCTCTCGAATGAACTGCGCTCGTAAACGGTGATTTAATGCCAGCCCTCCCTACGTTTGTTCGAGTATCGATCTAGCCGTAGTAGAGATTCTCGATCGGTCAACAATTGTAAACGGATGTGTTCTCCGTTACACACGCGTTACGATTGATATCCGACACCCGGCTGAGCGTATTGAACGGGCTTCCCCTCTTAACCCTCCCGATGCGACCCACTGCTGTCAAAGCAAATTCCAATTTGGAAAACGCTTAAATGCGGTCAATTAGCGTAACAGGCTGAATCGGGATGAATGGTTTGAATGCCGGCCACTGTGATCTCTCTCTCTCTCTTTACGTAAGGAAAAAATGAGCTAGGAAGTGACGCGCGCTCCGGTCTTGCTTCTCGCACTATGAACGGGTCCTTGTTCCGCGCTTCTGAACGTGAACCAGCGTCCGACGGGATCGCGAATCGAACGTTATGACCGATAGAGAGTTGCGACACTGCTCGCCCGTGCGAGACGATATTTCAATTCCTTTCGTCGACTCTTAAGAAGCAAAGAAGTACGCGACTTAATTTCGTCGTCGACACTGGAGGTCCAGCGACTTTGCGAAACCGGTCGATAGCTCAGACGGAGCAGTTTCAATTGAAGTTTCAAGAAACGAATTCGTTATACAGTTCAACTGCGGAAGCGAGGAACGAGCGATTTTAACAAGAAATGCAGTCGATCGGTTTGGCTCCCAGCAAGACGATTATGGGAGCTGGAAATATTATACGCACTCGACTGAATCCCATTAATGGCAGGAAGAACGATGATTCACGCGCACGCGGTTACATCTTTTTCACCCTAATCCGTTGCATGTCTTCGACGATTGTCATGGGTTTTGCCGTATTATCCTGTCGCCGGTTGCCTAAATTACATCCGTCATTAAGTCCATTTTTTCTAGATTCCAAGTATCGAGAGATTTGGACTTCCAGATTATCAGAATTTCCTTTCGAACTTCGACCTTAAGCATTTCGAATCTAGCCAGCATCGAATGAAAGGAGTTTGGTCGTAAAATTATCTTCCAGTGGACTTTGTCTGAACATATTTGACCATCCACATGCATTGCGTACTGCTGTTTAAAATGGTTTTACACCTCTGCAAACTTGGTTATCGCGCATTCTGCGAAGATATCCGTTGAACTTCGACACAGCTTCTGGATGAGTCAACCACTTGGTGGTTTTTACATGGAAACCGTGTGCGTTTTACAACGCGGTGAGAAATAAAAGGGGAATGCGAGCAAAGGCGAAACAGGAAGAGACAATGAGACATTGTGCGTCGAGGCGTCGAGCAACAGGAGCACGCAGGAACCTCTGGTTCACGCATCCGTCCGCAGCCACTTCAGGTTTAAACATAGCTCTTGACGTCACTACGACCATTTCGTAACTTCTGGTCGGGACGATCGGCTGAATTTCAGTGGAACTTCGTACAGCTAGACGCCGTTTAAGGCTTAAGGATGTATTGGCTATACAGTCAATCCCAAACGTATATGCACTTCAGAAACGCATTTTTTAAAAAGAAATCAGACGTCGGAAGAACATTGCTAATAATAAACGACAAAAAAAATTTTCGATTTTTCCGAGATTTTTCCAAGGGATACCCCTTCAGATTTCGCGAAATTTTCGTTTTCTGCCCATAACTCCCAAACGGATGGAGATACGGGAAAATTGCTTCAGACCTTTTTTGTAGAGGACGATGAGACTTACAATTTCCATGTAAAAACTTTTCGCTAGCATCAATAGTTAACGAGTAATTTGCAAAAAACTGTTTTTTCGTTTTTCGCCAATAACTCGTAAACTATAGGGGCTAGCAAACAAACTCTTATACAGAAATTGTAGATCTCGTCGCCCTCTACAAGAAAGGTCTTATGCAATTTTCCCGTATCTCCAAGGGTTTAGGAGTTATTGAGGAAAAACGAAATTTTTTTCCAAAAGTTCGCCATTTCGACGGTGGGATGGTCGGATTTTGTCAACATCAATAAAATGCCATATAATCATATGTAACTCATTAAATATCGAAATTAGAAGAAGAATGCACTATTTTTAATTATAGGAAATGCCATTTTCTAAGGTACATAAACTTTTGGGATTGACTATATAGCCAATGCATCCTTAAGGAATCGCTACTTGGATTCAATTGATTCTTTTTAATGAACATGATTTCATCCGTTTCTTTCTCGACGAGTGACTCATTGTCTACGGTGCATCGATCATCCCCTTTCTTGCTCCGTAGGAGGTTTATCACTACGCTGGGAAGTAATCGACCTTACATATGAATGGGATCATTGAAAGCGAGAACTTTCCTCGTGGCTCTCATCGGAAGTTACGCAACGGATACGCTTTGTCGCCAAAACGCTTGGCTGGGTCGCAAAAATATCCATGGATGAAACGCGTCAGCTGCTTTCAATGAACATCCGTACATCAATAGCCACGGTGCTTATTATCCACGGTTAATTAATTTAAAAGTGGCTACGTCAAGTACGAAGCAAATGTGAAAAGAGCCCAAGTATTCTTCGACCAGATCGTTTGGAAACATTTTCTAGTCTCTACATGTCTTGGACAATAAATCTGAAGCTACGTCGATTTACTAAAACTGAATAAGAAGATTTGGACATTTCTTATTGATTCCTATAAGATGGTCAAGATCGAGGAGGGTAATTTATAGACGTCGTGAGTCTGTTGAACAGATCGTGGGGCGTTAGAAGGAGTAATGAAATTCTGTCCGGAGGTGACGGTAGCCGGGAGAAGGTACTTTGCAATTTTGCACCGCCAGGAGACATAAAGCAATCTCTCGTCTGATTTGAATACGACTCGACGCCGACGACCTTGGGGCTCCGGGTACTGTACACGAGAACGAGAAAGCGTTTGCGCAAGCGGCTACAAAATCCACAGAATAAAAAGCAGACGTATCAGAATATTTATTTTCCTTGAATCGTCGTCCGTGGCATAGATATCAGAATTTTAAATGCTATTTTAAGAAGTTCGAAACTTTCCTAATTATTTACGGTTTATTTAGATTTTCTGTCACTTTTCACTGTGAGAAAAGATATGTGCGACAAAGTTTCTTCGCGCATTCGCAATTTCGTTGAGTGCATACTCATGTACACGCTCATAGTATAAAGCGATTGCTAGACGCACACTGCTTTCGTTGGCTAGAGTGCATACCTGGACTTTCATTTTTTCCCTGCAATTCTCGTTTATCTCAAAGCCTTTTTAAATACTCTTGCACCTCGTTAACTCACTGTTCCCTTTGTATTATACGTATTTTATATTTATGCGTGTGAACGATACAAACATGTCCGCATATTTATATGTGCTAAATTATATAATCTATCATTCAGTCGATTTAATCTCCAGCCTGGCTGGAAATGATAGTGTCGTTCACAGCGTCTTCGAACGAGTTTATCAGCTTCTATCAATATTATGCCCGCGTACTCGTATCGCGAGCGTTATCGCGCCGAATTCTCTGTAACGTTGTTATATACTATGTATAATACAGAAGATGTACACTGACGTCCTCTAAAAAGAAGGTTCTATGCATTTTTTTTCTAATTTCTAACTTTTTTCTAACTTGTCTTGTAGCGACTGGAGCTACAATGTCTGAAACATTTATCGCTAGGATGAAAAAGAATTTTTGCAATGAGCATTTTCTAAATTACTCTTCGACGAAACCTTCAAGGATAGCAATCCTACACAGAGGAGGATAATGGTTTGCTTTCTATTCCTTACTCCGATAGCAATATATTCTAGAAGGCATAAAAAAGTGCAGACTTTTTCAGGCGAAAGTCCCATAAGGCTGGCACTCTTTAGTAATCTCTCCTCGATGGTTGTAGATAATATGAAAAATGAAGACGTGAGCATTCGCCACATACTTCGAGGTAATCAAGAATAATATGACAACTTCGAGGGACACCGCGATCAATAAATAATTATTTACTACGATCATTCTATTACATTGATTCACCGTGTATATCATGCGCTACAGGACCTGTCTCTCTATCGCGAGGCGGGGAACGCGTAGGCGTAGGCGAAACTCGCCTCTCTCGGTTTCCATTCACTCGAACGCCTTCGTGTCCATTCATGGTGTTTAGTTAACGCGCCGTGTCGGCTGTTGTCACGCGTACCGCTTCATAATTTGATAGATCAGAGGCCGAATTGCCTATCCAGTGTCTCTATCTCGTCGCTCGACAAGGCAAATCAATATAGCCGGCCTGATAATGATAAAAAAACAAGATTGCGATACCGATTGTACGCGTAGGTTTCAAATAATAACTGATTGGAAT